>NC_139242.1:41853253-42453253 GCF_977018435.1 Lepisma saccharinum | reverse complement strand
TCAATCGTAAAAATGATAAAACTGAATGTGTTACTTGTGGGAAGCTAATCTCAAGGAACAATTTATCGGTACACAGGGCAAGATGTAACGAAACAGGTTCGAGAATTAATCGTTCGTTACCTTCTAAGCCTTGTGCTCAATGCGGAAAGATGATCAGCATTTCACATTTAAGTAAACACCTGAAAATTTGCAAACCATCGATCGAACGAGGAACATTGAAAAGAAAAATCGATAATTCAGAAACGGAAGCTTCCACTTCAAAGCAAATTAAATTATCGGATGAACGCAAACCAATTAGATCTGCATTTAACCGTCATATTCAGGATTTCTCTTTTACTTCGGAACCAGGCTGCGACATTCTTAGTTTCTTGCGTGAAACGAAAACATCCGTGATAAATATTCTAAAAAATAAATTGGAAAATAGTTCCATAAAAGTATACGTTGATCTATTTTCCGAATACGAAAAAGTCGATGGTACAACAAGAGTCTTTTATCATCGAACAAAAAACCAGGCTCTTCATTTGGCGGACGTCGATAATTTGGACGAATTTTATTCCGATCTTTCAAATGAACTGGTTAAGAAACACGACGATTTCGAGGCTAAAGGGTCGGGATGGTCTCTGTGTGGAAGTCCTCACACGTTAACCGTTTACGTGAACCAATTCTCGCCTCTTCGCGCTTCCAGCTATGTTCCTCTTCCACCGAACATTCAACACAAGAGGGCTGTGTTAAATATACAGAACAGCGATAACAAGTGTTTTCTCTGGTGTGTGTTGGCGGAACTTCACCCGATTCATTGGTCAAATAATCCAGAACAGGTTTATCATTACAAGCAATACGAGTCCGAGTTTGAAAGTGTAATGGCTGGCATCGAATACCCGATGACTATTTCTGATATATCAAAATTCGAAACACGAGAGTAGTTGTATTTGTGGTGGGATGAGCACAAGAAAGTACGAGCCCCCCTCAAGCAGATTTGCTACACTTAAAACAGGCTCAACATGCCCATATGAGCTTTTTGCTCAAGTGTGGAACCCTTGCCTAATCCAAGATTTTTGTAAAAATGCCCTCATGGATTCCATGAGAAAGTACGAACCCCCTCAGATTGATTTGTCTATACTTACAAAAGGCACTTCTGTGAGATTGTTGTCCATAAACCTGTCAAAAATATGCCCCTTTTGGGCCATACTTAAAACTAGGCTATACCCACCTATATACACCTACACCCACCCACACCCACCCACGCATGTCCACTTCCGGTCCACTTCCGGTCCACTTCCGGTTCACTTCCGGTCTACTTCCGGTCCACTTCCGGTCTACTTCCGGTCCACTTCCGGTCCACTTCCGGTCCACTTCCGGTCCACTTCCGGTTTACTTCCGGTCTACTTCCGGTCCACTTCCGGTTCACTTCCGGTCCACTTCCGGTCTACTTCCGGTCCACTTCCGGTCCACTTCCGGTCCACTTCCGGTCCACTTCCGGTTTACTTCCGGTCTACTTCCGGTCCACTTCCGGTTCACTTCCGGTCCACTTCCGGTTTGCCTACTTCCGGTCCACTTCCGGTCTACTTGTGGCCAAGTTGAACCCAACTGATATTTTTATCCAGCATAAAGTTTTGAATTGAATCCCAAGAAATTGTATATAAATACCAAAGCCAAAAATATTAAGTGTATACATACATACACACGTACACACACACACACAGTACAGTGTTGAACCCAACTGATATTTTTATCCAGCATAAAGTTTTGAATTGAATCCCAAGAAATTGTATATAAATACCAAAGCCAAAAATATTAAGTGTATACACACATACACACGTACACACACACACACAGTACAGTGTTGAACCCAACTGATATTTTTATCCAGCATAAAGTTTTGAATTGAATCCCAAGAAATTGTATATAAATACCAAAGCCAAAAATATTAAGTGTATACATACATACACACGTACACACACACACACAGTACAGTGTTGAACCCAACTGATATTTTTATCCAGCATAAAGTTTTGAATTGAATCCCAAGAAATTGTATATAAATACCAAAGCCAAAAATATTAAGTGTATACACACATACACACGTACACACACACACACAGTACAGTGTTGAACCCAACTGATATTTTTATCCAGCATAAAGTTTTGAATTGAATCCCAAGAAATTGTATATAAATACCAAAGCCAAAAATATTAAGTGTATACATACATACACACGTACACACACACACACAGTACAGTGTTGAACCCAACTGATATTTTTATCCAGCATAAAGTTTTGAATTGAATCCCAAGAAATTGTATATAAATACCAAAGCCAAAAATATTAAGTGTATACATACATACACACGTACACACACACACACAGTACAGTGTTGAACCCAACTGATATTTTTATCCAGCATAAAGTTTTGAATTGAATCCCAAGAAATTGTATATAAATACCAAAGCCAAAAATATTAAGTGTATACACACATACACACGTACACACACACACACAGTACAGTGTTGAACCCAACTGATATTTTTATCCAGCATAAAGTTTTGAATTGAATCCCAAGAAATTGTATATAAATACCAAAGCCAAAAATATTAAGTGTATACATACATACACACGTACACACACACACACAGTACAGTGTTGAACCCAACTGATATTTTTATCCAGCATAAAGTTTTGAATTGAATCCCAAGAAATTGTATATAATAAACAACAACAAAAATGCCGAATCAAAAACATTGTAATCAGTGCAATAAAAATATATCCAGCTCCAATTGGGCCAAGCACCAAAAGATTTGTAACCCAGACAAATACAGAACTCCCACAATAATTTGCCACAAATGCCATAGAGAATATAACATGCAATACTTCACATATATACATAAAGATACTTGCTCTGCACAATCATCAACATCTGGTCTGAAAAGAAAGCACGAAGCACCTGTTAATGCCAGAGCAGCAAAGCAGCCACGCCATGAACCTATCCGTAGCAGTTTTAACGGCCAATTAAGGGATCACCGGTTTGTATCAGAGCCAAGATGTGGCATTGAGAATTTCTTGAACAGTATAAATCCTGATATACAGGCAATTCTAAATGCACAAAATGGCTCTTATAAGTTGTCCCTTAAATTGTTTGTACAATATAAGAAACCAAATGGCACAAAATTTAGACAGCCCCACATAACAGAAACTGTACCGGTATATTCAAATGCAAATTCAGACACAATAATAAGCAGGTTGATAGATCAACTGAATATCAAACACTCTGAATTTGCGGCAAAAGAGTCTGGATGGAGCCTGTGCGGCTCATCACACAAGTTATATGTTAATATTTCTGAATTCAACCCATTACAAGGATCTACATATGTGCCATTACCTGCCAATATCAAAAACAAACAAGCCGTGGTTAATATAAAAAATAATGACGCGAAATGCTTTTTGTGGTGTATATTAGCTGCTCTGTATCCAGTTTCAAGAAATCCTCAGAGAATAACTTATTACAAACAACATGAACATCTTTTTGACGATGCAATGGAGGGTTTAGAATATCCAATGTCTGTTCAGAATATTGATAAATTTGAAAAAAGGGCCAGGCACATCAATGGCAAACAATTATCTATTAATGTATTTATTTGTTCCACTGGCAATTGCTTGATAGCACCTCTCAGAATCAGTACACTTGATGATGAATCTGCTGTTCCGATTGATCTGCTCTTAATTGAAGGGGAAGATACATACCATTATACTCTGATACATAATCTTGAAGCTTTAGTGAGAACACAACTAGACAAATATAAAAAAATATTCAAGTTGTGCAGAAGATGTTTATCTGGATTTGATGGTAGAAAAATGGTGAAGGGGGTTCAGGAAGAGAGTGCAGAAATTGCTAAAAACAAGTTAATTGAGCATCTGAAATACTGTGGGAATCATAAACCTGTTCATATGGTGATGCCCAATCCAAGTGAAAATTGCAAATTCAAAAAGTTTGAAGCCTCGTTGGAACACCCAATATATATTGTCTGTGATTTCGAATCGAACGTCAAACTTCTTGAATTCTGCAATCCAGATCCCGAAGAATCTTCAAGTACACCATACCAGCTACATGAACCTTCCAGCTTTTGTTATATAATTATACGGGATGGTGTAGCTAGTGAGCCATACTTATACATGGGACCAAATGCCATCAAAGAATTTGCAGATAGAATAGAAAATGTGTGCCGTGACATAGCATCTAACATCTTATTAAAATCAAAGCCTATGTTGCCTTTAACAGAGGATCAGATTGAAGATTTCAACAATGCAGAAAAATGCCCAATATGTGATTCTGAATTTTCAGATACAAATATCAAGGTGAAACACCATTCTCATACAGATGGTAAATTCTTAATGGCCCTGTGTAATAGCTGTAATATTAAGATCAAGAGACCAAGATTTGTCCCCATATTTTGCCATGGAGCATCCAATTATGATTTCCATCATCTGATCAGATACGAGGGGTTTGACAAGCAGAATTTAAATATTTTAGCTGAAAATGATGAGAAATATATATCTATTAGCAAGATAATTAAAGTTGATGGTGTTGCTATTCACTTAAGATTTCTTGATTCTTACAGATTTTTATCTGCTAGCCTGGTTACATTGGCCACTCAATTATCTGATGATCAATTCAAAATCACACGTGCATTGTTTCCAAATCAGGACCTGAAATTAATTAGGCGGAAGGGTGTATATCCATATGACTATGTCACAGATTTTTCTAAATTTGATGAGTGTTCCCTGCCACCACAAGAAGAGTTTTACAGCAGAATCAGAGGATCTGGAATCACTGATGAAGATTATCACCATGCTCAGTTGATGTGGAACAATTTAAAATGCAAGACATTTGCTGATTATCACATGGCATATTTAAAACTTGATGTCACCCTCTTAGCTGATATATTGCAAGCATTCAGAAAATCTTCCATGCAAAATTATAAACTGGACCCAATATATTTTTTCAGTGCCCCGGGCCTAGCATGGGCTGCAATGTTTTTCAACACTAAAATGCAATTGGATCTGATCCACGATCAAGATACGTATCTGTTTATGGAGCAATGTATAAGAGGAGGGATGGTGCAATGTTCCCAGAGATATGCCAGAGCAAATAACAAGCATATTCCCGATTATGATCCAGCACGGCCATCAAATTATATAGTGTATGTAGATGCAAACAGCCTCTATGGTCATGCCATGATGCAAAAACTACCATATGCAGGGCTTGAATGGGTTGAAGATTTCAACATTGAAGATCTTCAGGATTTTGATGACAGTGACTATGGCCTCTTCTTAGAGGTTGATCTGGCCATTCCTGATGATTTGCACAACACATTTTCTGATCTGCCCCCAATTCCCGAGGTTCAGTGCTCACCTGGCTCTAAACAGAAGAAGCTCATGATGACTCTGGAACCGAAACAGGGTTATGTTATATATTACAAAAACCTCCAGTTCCTGATGAAACATGGTGTTCAAGTGACCAAAGTTGGAAAAGTTTTGAGGTTCAGGCACTCAGAATGGTTGAAACCATACATTGATACAAACACGGAGCTTCGAACATCTGCAATGAGCCAATTTGATAAGGCCTTGTTTAAATTGATGGTGAATTCTGTCTATGGCAAAACTATAGAAAATGTCAGAAAACATACCGATGTTAAAATAATTACTGACCCCAGCCGGAGCAAAAAATTGGTTGCAAAGCCCAACTTCAATTACAGAAAAATTTATGATGAGCACATGGCACTTTTCAACATGAAGAAAACAAAGATTAAGTTTGATAAACCTATTTATGTAGGGGCTGCGATATTGGAATTGTCCAAATTACATATGTTAACATTGTATTATGATGTGCTGAAACCTTTTTATGGTGATCGTGTAAAATTATTGTACATGGATACGGATAGTTTTATTCTTGATATTCAAACAGAAGATGTTTATCAAGATATGTCACAGCCTGAATTGTTTCAATACTTTGATACCAGTGAACATACAAAGATTCAACCCCACAACAAAAAGGTGCCTGGCAAGTTAAAAGATGAGACATGTGGTGATGTTATTGTGAAATTTGCTGGGTTAAGTGCCAAGATGTACACTTTTGAGACATGTAGTGGCACTGTTGCCAAAAAGGCCAAGGGTATTGGCAAAGTAACTGTTGAAAAAGATCTTCAATTTGAAGATTATGAAAATTGCCTCAAATCCCAGAATTCAATCAAAACATCAGAAAATAGAATTCAGAGTGTGGATCACTTGCTGACTTCAAATATTGTAAGAAAAGTGGCCCTGGACCCACATGATGATAAGAGATGCATTTTATCATGTGGCATACATACTTTACCATGGGGTCATTGTGACTTGATAAGTGGCAAACAATGCCCAATTACAGAGCATGATTTGAAATAAATAAACATGCCTATGAACTTATTTGGGTTCAAAAAACAGGCTATTATGGAGCTGCCGACACCACAACCCTCTTCTGATATGCTGTCTAAACTGAGTGGCTTGTTAATTATTCATCTGAACAGCATACTTACAGATGTTGATGAAGAAACAGGTAAAACATTGTACATATTTAACAATAATTTAAATCATTACCAATTACCTGTAGGTGGGCAATTGCAATTTATTACAACCCCTGAGGGTGATGTCAAGATTTCAGTAGGGAGAAATATTTATAGAATTAAGCACTCAAACATGATTTCTGGCACTGTATATACTGTTTCTGCTGGTGACTGCTTATATATTGAGGTCCCTGGATCATATGACAAGCTTATACCCTTTTTTATAGAATTAAGAATCAGATACTCTATAATAAATAACCACTAAAACAAAAATGCCTAATGATATATTTGGCCATACAAGACATGAAGATCACAGTGATGAGATTCTGATGCTTGATGTCAGAGTCAAGAAATTAAGAAGTGATTTACAAGCTTTACAAACCACACTCAATGCCAGTCTTCAATTGGAAATTACAAATTTACAATCACAATGCATGGACCCTCTTCTTAAAATTGATTCCGAACTCAAAGTGCTGCTTCAGAAATATACTGATCTGGCAACATTAGATAATTTTCAAAGTTTAGAAGAAGCTGTAGCAGCTCTTCAAGCCAAATTTAAGACCCAGGCCACCAACTCTGAGCAATTGAAACAACAATTGGAAGAACAAATAAATAATGTCCAGGCACAGCTCCAAACAATTGTCAAAAGCATAAAATCACAAGAAGATTTTGATCTAGTCATTTCCACTCTAAAAGAACAGATTCAATCACTCCAGATACCTAATCTGGATCCTCTGCACAATGCCATAGCCGAGGTTAAAGAAAAAATTGAGACCCTTGAAAATTTTATGAACAATTTGCCATCTTCTGATGCTTTGAGTGCAATAACTCGGAGTGTTGCAAACATCAAGCTGCAACTTGAAACATATGAAGATTTTGGAAAAATTCAAAGTACCATAACCCATCTTGAAGGTACAATAGCAGCAGTGCAAAGTGATTTGGCAAATGTACAAGAATCCCGCCTGCCTGGGATTGTAGATACACTTGTCAGTGTCCAGCAACAAATCACAAAGCTTGAAAACCTCAACACTGAATCTGAGCTGTCACATTTTCATCACTTGATAGATGATATCCAAACAAAACTTGAAATTTTACAACAATCAACACCCTCTCAGGCAGATATAGCCCTGCTCCAAAATGCTATGCAAAATGTGGCTGATGCTTCTGAATTAAACAATGTAAAATTGGCACTTGAATCTTTGCAAAATACAGTATCAAATCTTCCTACATCACAGGAACTTAAAAATATTAAGAGAGCAGTGAATAGGATATTGAAATCAGAAGATATCAAGAATATCCAGACAGAGATCAAACAACTTACTCAGACAGTGGCCACTCTTCCAACCAATCAACATATTAATGAATTGCATGCCCTGTTTGAGGATATCAGAAGACAGGTCCATGATCTTACTGCTCAAAATTCAAAATTGGCAGTTGTTGAAAATTTGCAACAAATTGTAGCTAATATCAAGCAACAGCTAGGGACCATGGAATCCAATCAAGCAAATGCTCTGTCTGTTTTTGCCACCCAGCTTCAAGAGATTGTGCAACAATACAAGAAACTTGTTGTGGACATAAAGATCAAGCCAGGCCACGATGATGTTGTTAGGACCATCAATGAGCATCTTGAATCTGTAACAAGCAGATTGCTTACAGCAGAAAAGGAAATAACAGGCATAATCGAGAATCCAAAACATTCAGTAATTCTTGAATTGTACAGCATCCCCAACAAAGAATATGATTCACCATTTACACCAGGTGGCAAAATATATATGCTGTCCCCTGCACAATTTTATTACCAGTTTTTTGTTGGGGGCACACTGAGACCAATCAAGATCAAATATTGGCTTCAACCACAGGCACACCACTACCCTACCTTATCAATAACAAATGCTGAGAACAAAGCAAAGGTCACCAGTGTAGAGTTAGAGGATTTTACAGACCCCAACACATTAGAAACATCTTATGCTGAAGATGATGGCTCTCTGGAATTTAAAATACAAATAGGAGACAAATTATATTTAGAAAATCCTGCAGTATCAGCTGCTGAACACCCCATAGTTGCAATATTCTTGTTTACATATTATGTCTAGAGAAATTATAGTTGATGAATTACACAGACAAGCCAGGCATAATTTTAAGAGACTCCCAGTAGTCACAAAGGGCATAGATGATTTATGGCAGAGCGACTTGATTGAGTTGTCAAGTGGACAGTTGAAAAACTTAGACAAAATCAACAAGGGCTACAAGTATCTACTCACTGTCATAGACACATTTTCAAAATTTGCCTGGGCTGTGCCACTCAAATCCAAGACTGGAAAATGTGTTACAGAAGCCATCAGGACAATCATCAATCATTCAGGAAGATCCCCGCGCTATTTGCAAACAGATAATAGCAAAGAATTTTATAATTCAGTGTTCCAACAATTTATTAAAAGCCAGTCAATAAAACATTACTCGAGTTACAGTGATCTCAAAGCCTCAATTGTAGAGAGATTCAACAGAACCTTAAAAAATCTTATGTATAAACAATTTACCCTCCAAGGTAATTATAAATGGGTTAATATTCTTCCAGAACTTCTACATAAATATAACAACTCTGTTCATTCCACAATCAACATGAAACCTTCCGAAGTAACTTCATCTGATGAGCAAAAATTGATCAGCACTGTTTATTATCCTAGATACCAGCCAACAACAAGAAGGGCCAAATACAGGGTGGGTGATCAAGTAAGAATCAGCAAATATAAGCACTTATTCAAGAGAGGCTTTACAAGAAACTGGAGCACCGAATTATTTACAGTGGTTCAAGTTAAACCTGGGACCCTTAACACATATATAATAAAAGATCACCGAGGAGAAATTCTCAAAGGCAGGTTCTATGAACAAGAACTCAGCAAAACTAAACAGCCTGACACATATCTCATAGAAAAAATCATCCGCAGAAAAGGCAACAAGTTACTTGTCAAATGGCTGGGTCATCCGGAAAACAGCTGGATCGATGCAAACAAAGTGATAATATGAGCACCTGGGATGTTATAAAAAGGCTGCCAGAACCTGAACAACAGAATAAGAGAAATGGCAACTTGCTGCCTGATAATATTAGGTGTCTTATTGTTGGGCCATCTGCTTGTGGTAAAACTACACTAATGGTTGATAATTTTTTATTGGCACCCAACTGGTTAGACTGGAAAAACAGGCACTTGTATGTCTTCTCTAAGAGCTTGGAACAATTAAAATATCAGCAGCTGATGAAGCTATATGATGGATTGGATATAGCCACTTTTGAATCAGATGTTAAGCCACTTCATGAATGTCTCGATAATTCTGTTGTTGTGTTTGATGACATTATACTGGATAATCAAAACAAGGTTAGAAATTTCTTTACACAGGGCCGACACAAAAACATTGATTGTTTCTACCTGGCACAGACTTTTTCAAAAATACCGAAGCAGCTGATCCGAGACAACAGCAATTTTATATGCGTGTTTCATCAAGATCATACCAACCTCAAACACATACATGATGAATATGTAGGTGGGGACTTGAGCTACAATGATTTTTCCAAGTTTTGCAGCAGGTGCTGGAACCAGGACAGTTATGGGTTTGTCACAATTGATATGACAAGAACACCTAATACTGGCAAATATAGAAGTAAAATCAACGATTTTCTAGACGTAGAGACGTATATAAACAACCATGAAACGACCAATCATTGACGATCTTAAATTAAGAGATTATCTTGTAAAAAGATTCAAGGGATGGAAATCAGAGAACCGAGGAATTTATGAAAAACACAAACAAACAGAACAGCCTGTAATTGATGCTATTAATAATTTAGGTAAGAATATCAAAACTGTTACAGAGCAAAATCAAGATTTGATCACGGAGCTTGTACCTGTAGCTGCAAGGAACATATTAGATTATCCATTCACCCCACTTTCTAGTATTCATACACCTAGTCCTATTGCTCCTAGAAGAATTGAGGCTAGTCAGGATCCTATTGAATTGGGTCTTCTTGCTCAAAAATATTTAAGCACACCTAAAGACAACAAAGATGAGGTTTTTGGCTTATATGCCGACACAGAGCTTGATGGTAGCATCATTCATAGAATTGGCAATTTCAGAGTAACATTTATGGGAGATGATATAATTGTATATTCAGAATCTCGACTTGGAGAAAAAGGTGCTTTTGTTAAGTACACCGGAACACCTGGGTTGTGGGAACTGATGACTAGGAAAAGGCCTGGCAGCTATACAGAGCAAGATTATGAGGATTACAAAGAAATATTAATAAAATCAGATGCTCTATACCAGAACAATGATCCCACACAAAAAAGAGTGAAGTCTAGCAGTGGGGCAAAATACAATAATTTAATCAAACCCATATGGTCACAGATCAAGACTGGCAGTGGAATCAAACAATACAACACCCTGCCTAAAGAATTTGTGTGGGTTGATGATGTCAGGAAACTTGTAGATAGGTTGCTGGTGATAGCTGGGGAGGAAAATGCTGGGAACCACAATTTTTACAATGAAAAGGTTGGAATTATGGACATGATAAGCACAAAATTGTCTAATTTTATAGTGAATGACCCTAAGGGGATTGGATATCTTATAAAAATTATTAATACTCTACCACCTAAATTTTGGAATATTTCTGAGGGTCGGGGACTGGTTAATGACATTATAAACAAGCTGCCATTTGAACTACATATTCCAGGCTATCAGTATTGTGGTCCAGGCACAAAATTGGACCATAGATTAAACAGAGGGGATCCTGGTGTAAATCCCCTAGATGCTGCTTGTAGAGACCATGACATAGCATACAACACACATTCTGATCTTGACAAGAGACATGTTGCAGACAAGAAATTAGAAGAGGCTGCATTTGGTAGATTTGTAAGCAAAGATGCTTCTTTAAGTGAGAGAATATCAGCATTGGGAACCACCATAGCTATGAGCACCAAACAAAAACTGGGGTGGGGGTTGTGAATATGTATATAATAAACCTACAATGAAGGCCAAGGGTGTTATGTATCAAATACCTTATGCAGGTCTTAAATCTCTTAAAACTATTGATAGTCTTTTGACCAAAAAGCAGCGCAAGAAAAAAAGCTCTTGTCTTGCAAAGGGCCATGGTATGAAATTGTTGCTTAGCACCCCCCAATTAAAAAAATTACAACAATCTAGAAAAAAATCACATGTGGGGGGATTTATATTTACCATCCCTGCCATCTTAGCTGCACTCGGGGCTGTTGGGAGCTTGGCTGGGGGATCAGCTGCCATAGCAAAAACAGTAATAGATGCCAAGAAAAATAGGGCAGAATTAGATGAGCAGAGGCGCCATAACCTGGCAATGGAGAAAAAAGGCAAAGGTGTTAAGAGAGCCATGAATAAGTTTAAAAAAAACAAGAGCCGCTTACAAACCAAGATATTGAAGCTTTAATCAAGCCACTGGGCATCAAAAATTTTAGAGGCGTGTACATGTCTGATTCTTTACCGGAACAACCACTCAACAAAGAGTGTGGCATTGTTAATTTGGATAAGTACAAAAATCAGGGCACTCACTGGATCTGTTATCTTAAATATTTAAACAATGAGGCATTTGTGTTTGATTCATTTGGAGGTATTCCACCTGAAAATTTAGTAAAATATCTAAATTCAGCTAATCTTTATTACAATAATGCCCGTGTTCAAAACTTCAAAGATGTTAATTGTGGACATTTGTGTTTATCTGTTCTCAGATATATGTCTCAAATAAATAAACCATCAATTGAAAATTTTCAAAAGGCCTTGTGGTATCTGAAACATCATGGGGGTATTCCATCTCACCAGCCAAAATTCAATATTGATACTCAAATTGCATGATGACATAGTGTATCCCAAAACAATAGCTCTCAGAGCATTTTACGGCATGTACCTGATCCCTAATATTACACACCACAACAACACAATTGCAGTAGGGGATCAAAAAATTGTCATCACTCCAGGGCAATATAATCTGTCCACTCTAAATGCTCAATTACCCAGAGGTATAGTGTTAAGTCAAAATTCTGTCACTCACAGAGTAGAGATTGTATCTGCTACAGAAACAGTGGATCTGGGTACTATAGGAGAGCTGTTAGGCTTTGAGAACAACACAAAACTTGAAGCGGCCATCAAACACACTGCTATGAATATACCCAAATTCTTAACCATAGAGACTCTGAATATTCACTGTAATGTGGCTGAGGGTATGATCACCAAATCAAATGGCATAGGCACTCACAAACAAACTGGCATCATTGCAACATTCAAACCTAATTCCGAATTCATGGAGCCCATCATCTACAATCCATCCCCAACATTATATTTTCCTGTGTGCCATAATAGAATAGATAATATTGAATTGATGGTCACTAATGAAAAAGAAGAATTAGTTGATTTTGCTGGAGCCACAACAACTGCAATCATAGAGATTAACATTTAAATAAAAATACATACAATGGAAAATATTGAGAGTTATGAGCTACAATCATTCCCCCCAAACAGGAGGACATTTGCAAATTTAAATCAACCCAACACAGAGATTGAGGTTGATCTTGATGTAGGGGATGGCTTTATACACCCCCACAGAGCAGATCTATACATCAAATTTGATGTTGTAAAGCTGGATGGAACAGATTATCCGGCAAATTCAAATATAAGATTGGTAGACAATTTTGTGCCGCATCTGTTCTCTGAAATTGAGATCAGAAAGCATGGCGTTGTTATAAACAGAGTGGATTATCCCGGTATTACCTCCACAGCTTTGGCCACTCTAAAATTATCCAAAACCGAGGCTTCTTACTACAGAATCGGTGGATTTGAGGCTGGTGATAAAATATTAACCAAGAGCCACACAGTATTGTTCCCGATGCGCCTGTTGCCAGGATTCTTCTCAGATTACAAAGACATTATGTGGAAGGGTGGTTTAAGAATTACATTTAGAAGAGCTGCCAATGATAATAATGCTTTGATGAGGTACAGCACATTAAACCCTACAGGAGAAGCTCTGCCCAATACCATACCTGATGCAGGCAAATGCATTATTCAGACTATGGAGTTAAGAATCCCAGTTGTTGAATATGAGGCCAGTTACGCTCTTAAACACAAAGCAGATATAGTAAAAAATCCACAGATTCCTCTGCAATTTTACACATATCAATGCGTACAAAAGCCCGCATCTGGCACATATTATGAGTTTGATGCTACAAACTCATTCTCCAGCATTCAATATGACATGCCTGATTTTGTGGTGGTATTGTTTCAGACTGGAAGACACAACAATCAGGAAAAAAATTCAAGTAAATTTGATAGCTGCAACATCAAGAATATATATCTTAAAAATGGCAGAAATGAGGTATTCCCTAGAGAAAATTATAATTTAGACATGTCCAAGGATGATTTTCTTAAATTATATGAGGCTTTTTCGGCTTTCAAGCGTGTCACTACTGGCAGTACTGATATGTATTACTCACCAGATGAATTCAAAACACAGAGACCCATGTTTGTAATCAACACTTCAAAAAGGAAACAAGTTGTGGTTAATGACAGGACAAACATTAAAATTATCTGTGAATTCCACGAGGCTTTACCAGATGACACCATATGTAGCGTCATTCTCATAGGTGAAAAATCATATGTTTATGACGTAAGAAATGAGAGAGTCACGGAGCAATTCTAGAGGGTCTCTGCATATTGCATTGTTTTAATAATAGATAAACAAATTGAATGGTATCCAGTTGAACTTAAACCGGAAGTGGACCGGAAGTGGACCGGAAGTAGACCGGAAGTGGACCGGAAGTGGACCGGAAGTGGACCGGAAGTAGACCGGAAGTGGACCGGAAGTGAACCGGAAGTGGACCGGAAGTGAACCGGAAGTGGACCGGAAGTGGACATGCGTGGGTGGGTGTGGGTGGGTGTAGGTGTATATAGGTGGGTATAGCCTAGTTTTAAGTATGGCCCAAAAGGGGCATATTTTTGACAGGTTTATGGACAACAATCTCACAGAAGTGCCTTTTGTAAGTATAGACAAATCAATCTGAGGGGGTTCGTACTTTCTCATGGAATCCATGAGGGCATTTTTACAAAAATCTTGGATTAGGCAAGGGTTCCACACTTGAGCAAAAAGCTCATATGGGCATGTTGAGCCTGTTTTAAGTGTAGCAAATCTGCTTGAGGGGGGCTCGTACTTTCTTGTGCTCATCCCACCACAAATACAACTACTCACGAGCACGAGATGCAGAAGGAAAACGCTTAATCATCAACGTGTATTCCTATACGTTGGATAAACATGTCGTGCATCCCGTCAGGATAAGCGATGTCGACGATGATGATGCTCGTGTGATTAATCTTCTTCTAACTTCAAACGACAGTGTTCACCATTACTGTCTCATTCGTTCACTATCACGTTTGGTCAGAAGTCAATCAACCAAGCATGCACACCACATCGAAGTTTGCCCAAGGTGTTTGACCACGTTCGACGATCAAAAACAACTCAATTATCGAAAATACACCGGACGTCAAATTGCTATCGATAAACTTGTTCAACATAAAATTTATTGCGGTGACAACAGACCGGTTCGAATGTTGATGCCCGAAAAGAACGAAGTGGAAGAATTCAGGATGCACAAGGCGTTGTTGGAACATCCGGCCATCATCGTTGCTGATTTCGAGGCGTTCCTCAAACCACTCTCATACTGCGATCCGGACCCCAAAGTTTCTTCCACCACACCTTACCAGCTTCACGAACCAAACAGTTTCGGTTACGTTGTCGTGCGACAGGATAAAATAGATGAACCGTACGTATACCGAGGACCCGATGCAATCGAACGCTCCTTCGAAAAGATGATCGAGGAGGTTGGGAAAATTGGATGCATGCTGCAAACATCGAAACCGATGCTTCCGTTATCTGCTATCGAACTTCAAAATTACTATGACACTGTCAAGTGTCCTGTGTGCGATAACCACTTCACAGACGACAATCGTAAAGTGTTTCACCATTCGCATACGGACGGTCGCTTCATAAGCGGAATCTGTAATGCATGCAACCTCAAAATCCAAAAACCAAAATTCGTCCCCATATTCTTTCACAATGGTTCTAATTACGACTTTCATCCTTTAATTAGGAAACTCGGTTACGACACTCAAAAAATAGATATTCTTGCTCAAAACGAAGAACGATACATCTCTATAAGTAAGAAAGTTATGATTCCTGAGACTAAAAATTCCATCGAGATGAGGTTTCTGGATTCGTACAGATTTCTCTCTGCCAGCCTGGACGCTCTTGCCAGCAAACTTTTAGACGAACAATTCAAAATTACAAAAGCTAGTTTTCCCAACGTAGACATAGAACTCGTTAGACGTAAAGGGATTTATCCTTACGAATACGTTAGTGATAATTCTAAATTTAATGACGACGCTCTCCCACTTCCAAGAGAATTTTACAGCAGACTCAGAGAGAAAGGAATCACGGACGAAGAATACCAACACGCGCAACTCATGTGGGAGAAATTAGAATGTAGGACACTCGGAGACTACAACGATGCCTACTTAAAATTAGACGTAACGATACTCGCGGATGTTTTTCAAGCGTTCAGGAAAACGGCAACGAATATTTATAAATTAGATCCAGCGTATTTCTACAGCCTACCGGGATTAGCGTGGTCGGCAATGTTATTCCAGACAAAGGTCAAGCTGGAACTGATATCGGACGTGGACATGTTATTTTTCATCGAGAGGGGGATTCGGGGCGGGATGGTACAATGTGTACAGAGATATGCAAAAGCCAACAACGTGCATATGAGAGAAGATTATGATTCAAATCGAGCATCGAATTACATCTTCTACGCCGACGTTAATAATCTCTACGGACATGCCATGGTACAGAAACTTCCTTACGGGGGATTCGAATGGGCATCAGTAGATGTAGAAAATTTCGATGATAGTGAGTATGGCTTCTTCGCAGAGGTGGATATCGAATTCCCCGACCATTTACACGATCTGTTCAGCGATTTACCACCGGCATCCGAGTTCAAATCTTCGCCTAATTCTAATTAATGCAAGCTTTTATTGACTCTAGAGGGGAAAAAGAGATACGTTGTTCATTACTCGAATCTCCGATTCTTGATCGGGAAGGGTGCTAAGGTAGCGAATATTAGAAGAGTCCTCAGGTTTAAACATTCCGAGTGGCTCAAACCGTACATTGAAACAAACACGCAACATAGGACAGTTGCCACTTCCGATTTAGACAAAGATTTTTTTAAATTGATGAATAACGCGGTGTATGGCAAGACGATGGAAAACGTGCGGTATCATGTAGACGTGAAATTGGTTTCAGATAAAAATAAATGCATGAAGTGGGTGGCCGATCCTAGATTCAAGTCGAGAAAAATTTACAATGAGAATTTGGCACTTTTCAATCTAGATATAAAATTGATGAAATTCAGAAAACCAATTTACGTTGGCGCAACGGTTCTCGACTTGTCGAAACTTTACATGTTCGAATTTCATTACGACGTGATGAAACCCTTCTTCAATGATAAGATGTTACTTTTGTACACGGACACCGACAGCTTCATTTACAGCATACAAACACCTAACCTCTATGAAGACATAAAAAATCCTTCCATGCTTGAGTATTTCGATACTTCTGCATATCCTCAACCCAACAGATTTGGGATTCCTTCCCTCAACAAAAAAGTCCTAGGTAAACTGAAAGATGAATGTAACGGTGATATTATTGTCGATTTCGCGGGTTTGCGTTCGAAAATGTATGCCATGAGAACAGAAAGTAGAGTCACGAAGAAAGCAAAAGGTGTGTGCAAGAATACGGTGGAGAACAAACTCACCTTCCACGATTACATCGATTGCCTTTACTCACAATCGACGATACTAAGTATAGAACAAAGAATCCAAAGCGTAGACCACGTGATTACAACAAACAAAGTTAGGAAAGTAGCATTAGATCCGCATGACGATAAAAGATGCATTTTGTCTTGTGGAATCCACACGTTGCCTTGGGGACACTATCGTTTAGAAATTAGTAAAAATTGTAGGCAATGCAAATGAAAAGAATAAACTTAAATAACTATAACTAAAATAAACAAAAATTTAACTGTCTCAAATTATCACATACACAATAAATAACTAGCAAGGACAATGAATCTCTTTGGTTTCCGAAAGCAAACAATGGAGACTGTACACCGCACGGCAGATCATGAATTTCTACCTTCCATGTTATCTAAACTCAACGGCCTGTTGATCAATCAATTTTCGGAACGCTGCTCTTCTTGCTGGAACAGTAACGATTTCGGATTCGCGACGATCGACATGACGAGGAAACCCAACGATGGAAAATACAGAAACAAAATCAACGACTTTCTAAACGTTGCAACGTTGGATACGCTGGATCTAATTTATAAATATTCGTTGCCGTTTTCCTGAACGCTTGAAAAACATCCGCGAGTATCGTTACGTCTAATTTAAGTAGGCATCGTGGTAGTCTCCGAGTGTCCTACATTCTAATTTCTCCCACATGAGTTGCGCGTGTTGGTATTCTTCGTCCGTGATTCCTTTCTCTCTGAGTCTGCTGTAAAATTCTCTTGGAAGTGGGAGAGCGTCGTCATTAAATTTAGAATTATCACTAACGTATTCGTAAGGATAAATCCCTTTACGTCTAACGAGTTCTATGTCTACGTTGGGAAAACTAGCTTTTGTAATTTTGAATTGTTCGTCTAAAAGTTTGCTGGCAAGAGCGTCCAGGCTGGCAGAGAGAAATCTGTACGAATCCAGAAACCTCATCTCGATGGTATTTTTAGTCTCAGGAATCATAACTTTCTTACTTATAGAGATGTATCGTTCTTCGTTTTGAGCAAGAATATCTATTTTTTGAGTGTCGTAACCGAGTTTCCTAATTAAGGGATGAAAGTCGTAATTAGAACCATTGTGAAAGAATATGGGGACGAATTTTGGTTTTTGGATTTTGAGGTTGCATGCATTACAGATTCCGCTTATGAAGCGACCGTCCGTATGCGAATGGTGAAACACTTTACGATTGTCGTCTGTGAAGTGGTTATCGCACACAGGACACTTGACAGTGTCATAGTAATTTTGAAGTTCGATAGCAGATAACGGAAGCATCGGTTTCGATGTTTGCAGCATGCATCCAATTTTCCCAACCTCCTCGATCATCTTTTCGAAGGAGCGTTCGATTGCATCGGGTCCTCGGTATACGTACGGTTCATCTATTTTATCCTGTCGCACGACAACGTAACCGAAACTGTTTGGTTCGTGAAGCTGGTAAGGTGTGGTGGAAGAAACTTTGGGATCCGGATCGCAGTATGAGAGTGGTTTGAGGAACGCCTCGAAATCAGCAACGATGATGGCCGGATGTTCCAACAACGCCTTGTGCATCCTGAATTCTTCCACTTCGTTCTTTTCGGGCACCACGTGTGGTCTTGGGCCACGTACATCGATTCTCTCAACCTAGACGCAAGCAAAGAACGCTACTTTCCCAAAAAGGATCCTGCATTCGTTCGGGAGCGTATCGAACGCGTAAACTGGGTAAAGATCCCCACACCGTGGGTCGACGTCGTGCGAACGCTTTTTTCTTATTTTCACATGAAAGATCGCAATTTCGGAGCCCGGCAATTTGGAACCGAGGCAAACACCGTGAAAGCGGTCGTTTCTCCAAAGTTGGGATTCAGCTTGATCCTCGCCCAGATCGACCAGCAGGAGAACGAAGCGTGCTTGCTCAATTTCATCCCAGGCATTCGCATTGAATTCTCCTGCTGCGACGTACCGGACTCGTGCTGCGAATTTTGCCACACGATGTGTTTCCTGCAAACACTGACCAACACAACCCCAACGCTCATTTCTTCGGATTTGAAAGTTATACTCGTAGGCGCCGAACCTTCCTCTTTGCAACCCATCACGAACTACAGAGTGTGTAAAAAATGCCGTGCCTGGTTTAGATCGTCGTCCGATGTCGATGCTGCAAATTAAAAAAAAATGATAGGTCACTGAAGATCGTAAAAAAAATCGTAAGATAGGTTAAGTTATATCACGTAAGATCGTGATCGAGTAAGATGTTGGCAACACTGCAAGAAAATAAGGCTTGTGTCTTACAAGAGCAAACCATTAAGTCGAGCCCCACCGAGCCCCACTTTCGGTTGGTGAACTCTCTCCATTTGGGTCTACTACAGTTCGGTGTGCAAATAAAAAAAATGATAGGTTAAGTTATATCACTGAAGATCGTAAAAAAAATCGTAAGATAGGTTAAGTTATATCACGTAAGATCGTGATCGAGTGAGGTGTTGGCAACACTGCGAGAAAATGGGGCTTATGCCTTACAAGAGCAAACCATTAAGTCGAGCTCCACCGAGCCCCACTCCGAGCTCCACTTTCGGTTGGTGAACTGTCCATTTGGGTCTACTCTAAAGTAGGTCAAAGCATGTAGAGGCTCTCGTGTAGTTTAGCACGTAATAAAAAAAAAGGATAGGTTAAGTTATATCACGTAAGATCGTGATATACCTACCAAGTGTGAGTGGGAAAAAAGGGAAATTTTACTAAAACATCGCTAAACGCTAAAACATCGACAAAAAATTGTCAAAATATATCAAAAACTGATATTCAATTGATAAAAAAAGAGGCTACAAATGCATACCTACCAAGTGTGAGTGGGGAAAAAGGGAAATTTTACTAAAACATCGCTAAACGCTAAAACATCGACAAAAAATTGTCAAAATATGTCAAAAACTGATATTCAATTGATAAAAAAAAGAGGCTACAAATGCATACGTACAAAGTGTTACTTAGAAACGGCTAATACACACTACTTATTTAAGGAGGATAATATTGTTTAATAACGGTAATAAGTTTTTTCTACACTAAATTTCTAAGTGAGGGTAGTGTTGCCCACGTGACGAGACGAGTCGAGACTTTGGTCTGTCCCCTCCCGTCTCGTGAAAATGCTGTCTCGTCTCGTGTCTCGTCTCGAAAATATTCGTTTGTCCCGTCTCGTGTCCCGTCTCGAAGGGTTCTGTCTCGTCTCGTCCCGTCTCGTTTTGTCTCGTCTCGTCTCGTAAGTGTGATCCGGGATATCATGCCAACAAAAGTCAAAAGTAGCAGAAACACGAAATATTTTTCCGGAAAATGGGATAAAGCTCCAAATATTTTACCCATTGCGTGGTGAGAATAAATAAGGTTCGTTAATCATGAGGACATTAATATTAAACATGCAGTTTGTTGGTTACTGATTGATAGGTATCTTATGAAATCTACCTTGTGGTTTTTCTCGCTTCATACAACTGTCTATTCATCGTACATTTATACCGAGTTTGTTAGAACCTGTCCCGTTTCCCGCGCTAGCGATCGCTCGACAGTTTTGGAGCCAATGAGAAACGAGAAAAAAGTCGTCTGCTGAGCAGCGAGGAGCGAATGGAAGCCAGAAGAGAGGAGCTTACGTAGACGCTGTTGTCACGTTGCGTATTTTAATTTGCTGCCTGGCTTTGGCTTTCTCCAGCACGGAGTTCAGGCGGTCTTCAGCAGCAACACCGCTTGGTTTATGGTAGAAAAGCCAGCAATCAGCTAGCGCAGGAAGCGGGACAGGTTGTAACAAACACGGTATAAGTGAGTGCTCTTTTTCATTACTGCTATACCTTTTGGAAGTCTTGAAATGTTTTCCAATAGACCATCTTTCTTTCTGAATGTCGAACTTCCGTGCACTATGAAAATGTACATTTTTTTCTTTAAATTCTAAGCTTGGCGCTGGGAGCAACAAAAAAGTTTTTAAATATGTAGTACGAACACAAAAGACTATTTAAAATTTCAATATTTAGTATATTACAAATAGAAAGCATATATTGTTCTTAATATTGTTAAACATCTTCTATCACATAAGTTTCAAAAAGTGTTTCTTTGTTATATTGTGCTGTTTCTTATGCTCAGCTTATGACGCACATACTTCTTTGTTTTCTCTTTAGCCTCTAAGTCCGGTACCACCACCGCTTGATCTAATTTATCCTTCGGCAACCACGCATCTAGAAATATATGTCGGGGGAGGGTGTCTGAGCCAAGTGTTTCAGAAAAAAATATAATAATAACATTAACGACAACAATTAAGCAAATTTTTAAATTAATGCATTAATATACTTCATAGGTCTATTCACTTGAATATGTAAATTAATCAATTCTATTATTGTTATTGCATGAAATGTTACAAAGATGGTAGAAGAATAGTAATATAACAGCACGAATATTAGCTAATATCTAGCTTACGTGTAGTTAAGATCGTCAAAATCTGCATAAAAACAGCTGTCCTGGCAAGAAAATTAATGTCAAAAAGGGTGATGAATTGAATATTTGCTGAATAACAAAAAAAAAATATGTTACATCCAGTTGACGAAAAATAAAGTTCCTGATTAATATTTTATGCTCATTATTATAAGTAGTAGCGCACATAAATCTTCATTCAAAGCAGTATGATCCCAATAGAATCTTTGTTTTCTAGTAAGTTCGGTAGGAATATGTAACCCTCGATAATGCTAAAGAAATATATTTTTTGTTTAGCTAGAGCAAGGCCCCAGGAGGATGCAAGAAGCCGTTCCTGCAAAAGTGTATGTTTTACGAAGCGAAGAAACGTGACAAAACCACCACGTATGGAAAGCAAACCTGCATTTATTTTATATCGCACATTTACAGAGCCGTGCCTCCTGAAGTTATAAAAATCCCAACTTCAATGATTCTTTTAGACATGCTATAGTTGAAAAAAATATGTTTAGATGCAACAAAAGTGCATCATTATCAGATTATGCATATAACGTGTTATTGGAATCAACATATTTGTGTAAATTGGGTGCCTCCCCGATGTCGTAGTAATAACGTCGAGGTCTTGTAATCAAGGGTCCCTCCCGTTCGATACCCAATGAAGGCACAAAGTGGATCGGGTCGCACTTTAAACTGTAGGTCGGTTCGCGATTTAGCCTATTTGTGAATCAAGTGGACTTAAAAAAAACAATATCAACCTTAAGAATATTAGAATCCATAATTCACCCGCAGGTAAGTCAAATTTCACATATCCTTCTTCACCCTCGTTCATAGACTTCCTGCAATACTCTTGTGTTGCATCCTACCAGGTGCGAGAAATGTGAAGTTATTATTTCCTTGTACTGCGTTATTTCTTTTCATAACAGTAAGGCTAAATTCTCGTTTTATCTGAACTTTTAAAAAATGTTCAAAATATGTCTCTATCTTTAAACAACCACCCTTTCCCATGTATGTGTAAAATAATCCCACTGTCTCAGAAAACCTCTTCCTACGATTAAATGAAGGAAACAACTCTCAAGTCTCAACAATTATAAATTTTTGCTTAAATTTCCTATCATTTATACAAACAGTAGCACATATCACGTCCTTTGGTGCACCACTGTCAACAGCTAATGTTACTTTCCTCGTCCTAATAAATTTACTTCCAACCAGTGACGGCGCCAGTTAAATGTGACTGGGGGGGATAGGCTGGAAACAAAATATTGTAAGGGGGCAGTCACATTAAAACGCCCGAAAACACTACACATATATGTACTTATATAATAATACTTATAATAATAATAATTATTATTATTATTATATTCATGTATGGTGTTTTGTGTTTGTCTTTTATTTAGAGTGGACGTTTACTGCCTAAATTTACTTCTTAATTACGAGTTTATCTCCACATGATTCGTTTTAATAAAGACATTAATTCTTTTTTATTGGTAAGTTGCGTGGCCTCTAGTGGCCTATTTCAGTATTGAAAGACATTCATAATTTTATAATTCATCGTCTTTCTTGAGATGAAACTACTGATATAAATATTTAAGTTATAAGATAATAATATAAATGATGAAAATAATGCTTCGAAGAGTTTAATTTTCTTGCAAAATAAACGTGATGTTGGAAGAAATGAATCTTCTTAAGTATTAGAAACAATGTGAGGCACTTAGTGAAGTGCAATTCTCCTGCAGATGTGCTTTGGAGAACATATTGCCCACCTTTGGTACGTCCAGGACTTGACATTTCTTCTCAATGGTAAGAACAGCCAAATGAGGCAGTTTGCATCCAGCATCCTGTTTCGAGCAAGCCTTTTCAAAGATTTTAAGGACAACCATCTAGTAACGCTGAAGAGTTTTGGGCAAAATTTGTGTTTCACCTTTCAGGGAAATGTTATCAGAGGATAAAAAATCAGACAAAGGTTACAGTTATCTCATAATTCAAGAAATATTTTGACCCTGGCAATACTTACTCTTACTCTACCACTCTAACCTATGTCAGTGCTACCCAATTACAGGCACCTATGGAGTTCGTGGGAAGAAGTTCTTCGATTTTGATATGTACGAGAAAGAGCGAACCTACATCTATTGATTGAAGAGTGGCAAATCCTAATAAGCGTTCTTTTACCTGCCCGCGATATGTTTCGAATCGAATTTTAAGTGTAATTTGCATTTAAGGTTCAAGTTCGATACATTTCCAAATAATATCCCGTCATTAGCTTTAAGAGTATCGAAGAAATTCCCTTTGTTAAGGTTTCCTCAGACTCATCATCTCGAAATTCAAGTCCCTGAATAGTAAGAAACCGCGATGAATCCACAACAACTGACATGGAGTGGATCACTCTTGGTCCTGGGTTCGATACCCAGTGGAGGCACTTTAAACTGTAGGTCCAGTCCCGATTAGCCTTACTGTGCATAAAGTGGACTTCAAACGCCAAATCAACCAACCAACCAAATCTTGAATCAACTTTGAATGTCTTTTAATAATTACCGTTGTCACTAACGACCACGATTAGAATAATTTGCCCGTACTACAGATGATGTCTTGTGGTCCTCAAAATATTCGTGATGTTTTAAAACCATCCACATTCAACACTTTTTCCCAGTTCTTAAGACTGGTTAAAACTTAGGTTAATCTCGGCTATTACAGGACATAAATGAATGAGAAATCACCTATGCCCAGGTCGGCGCTCGAATCTTGGACGAAACAAATTAATATTTGTTAATCAAGTTGGTATTATAAGCAGGAAAGTGATATCATGCAGAATACACCACTTTGAAAAGGTGAAAATCGTCATACTCTTATAAATGAACTCTCTTATTATTGGATATTTAATTAAATTCAGTTGGGGGGCCCGGGTGGGGGGGCGAAGTGTCTGACATGGGGCGTCCCCCTGCCTCCTCTGCTTCCAACCCTCTAATAACTTCGCTGCTGAAAGCCTCACCTTCGAAACGGAAGCTTGTGTGTCGGCGAATAATACAAAGAACTTGTGTTCACTGTCCCTCTTTCATTCAAAGTCTGCCGTTTTCCTTTTCAGCTTTTCCTGCAAAACTTCCTGTCAGCAAGCAAACCAAATTACAGAATTTTTATTGCCCCTCCCTTGCATCAACTTTCATTCCTACTTTAGGCCTGGATTTATGGCACGTACCCGCTTCTGCAGGTCAACCTCGCCTTATGTTTGGTGTTTGCCCCTTCAAGCAACGGTGTCCATTGTTCAAAGCGAAACCTCTGTCAGTGGGGAACGGCGAAAAATAGTCTCGGAATACACCCTGGTCGTAAACAAGCTCCCGCCACCCTGACATTGCTGTCAGCTTTACTTTGAAGTTCGATAAAACTACTTTGTGAAATGTGTTTAGTAACGAGTGAAAATGTAGACATGTATTTTGCTCATAAACATGAAGGCTAAATTTACAGAATAAAAAGAACAGCTACAACATTCCTTCATCTGATTTACAGAAAGGCTAATCGGGACTGGACCCACAGTTTAAAGTGGGATTCAAATCACAATGTGCCTTCACCGGGTTTCGAACCCGGGACCCTTTGATTACCATCGGAGAGTACCCTCATAGAACAAAGTTTCCTCCTACGACGATTATACAGAACTTAGTGCCCTTCCTTCATTTGAAATTATTCTATATCAGCCTCAGTATTTCGTTATTCCAATCCAAGGAATAGTATTCTCCTTAAATAAGAAAGAAATAAATTAAAAAAAAGCATTGGAAATAATCTTCAAGTGGATATAAAAAAATCCAATCCAACCACCTGTAGAATGCCTGAGGGAAACAACAAGAATTTTCTGAACAAAGACATTTTCGAAATTTCCATAACATTCTAATAATTTCGCAACCCGTGCAAATAATCATGTGGTAAAATCTTGTCATGGTTCCCTGTAAACACTAAAATCACCAAATTAGTTATTTCCATATTTCCCGTATTTTCTCCTCCTCTTTAGCTCTCAGCTGTTCGGAGTGGGATAATGCAAGATTATTTGTCCCTAATTATCTCCTTCTCTTAGTCTTCCTAATATCTTGGACTCCTTAATAACTTTCCCAACAACTCCTCCTTAATAACTTTCCCAACAACTCCTTATCAATTTGTACTGCCATGTTTCCTACAATGTTTTTCATACTTCCTAATAACAATCACTTCTGTACACCCTTTGATGTAAAAAATAAATAATAAAAATAAACCATATCCGTCGGTCCGTTTATCCAGTGGCGCAGGAACGGGGGGGTACAGGGGTACATTGTACCCCCCCAAAATTTTAAAGGGGGGTACAGTACCCCCCTAAATGCTTAAATCCCATTGTACCCCCTGTACCCCCCTACAGTTCATTTGACAAGGAAAGAAGAAATGTGTGACTCGGAAGATTCAAATTAATTTAAGTTTTTCTAACTCAAACAACTTGAGTAGAATTGAGTTGAACCGTGGCAAAGTCGCAAGTTTTTTCCTCTTTCTTCCTCTTCGCTGTTGAAGTGACATTTTGGTTTCCTTCCCTCTGCTACTGACCAGAAGGAGAAAAAAAACACATTTCAGTCAACACCGAAAAGTCGCAGTCTTCGCTGGACATGCACGGTAATATGATACCCACGCCGGACTTGAGGGTGGGTGTGGGTCCAGCCGGCACCAGTCAACGTAACTTTGGGTTTGTCAGTTCTCACGTTCTTTTCTGTTCGAGTGAATTGGTAGTGTAGTTTGGTGCGACACTGGTGTGCAGGGAGCAACTGTCAATGATTCAGTGGCCTGCATACACGTTTTCTTCTAACTTCATTTTCTATCAGAACGTGTATGGAAGTGGTAGTGGGTGTAGTTTAAACAATGGCGAAGAGAACTATAAAGGACTTTTTTGTTCCAATTCTTGCCAAAGAAAGGAAAGTGGAAACGAGCGAAACAAATGCTGAATGTCGAGAAGAAGATAAATCGATAAAAGAAGGTATGTGATTATATATTTTTTCTCCAATACTTAATTAACAGCTTTCAAACACGGCTGTATTTGAAGGGAAGTTTAACAGATAAAAATCCTTTCCACTGCTTGTGTTAGTTAGTAAATTACTATTACGCTGCAACATGTAGACTTCTCAATGGTGGTAACGTCGTCGCCGTGTAACAAAGGGGTCCAGGGTTTGATACTCGCTGGAGGCACATAGTGGTTCAGACCCCACTTTAATCTGTAGGTCCAGTCCCGATTAGCCTAGCTATGCGTAAAGTGGACTTCAAATTCAAACGGTGAAATATGTTTGTTTTTTTAATACGGACAATTCATAATTCTCTTTGTGGTTTTGTAGTTCATGCCAAGTTGAATGTGGTCATAGTTTATTCCTGTTTTAGCGGTAAGAATTACAGTAAAACCTCGTTAATCCAGACTAATGGGGGGGATAAGTTGACTGGTTTAACAAAAGTCCGGATTAACTTAAATAACCTAAAAGAATAGTAGAAATTGCATTAAAACTCCCGTTTATAGCAACAAAACACGTTTATTGTGGTGTATTTAAAGGGCATAGGCCTAAATACACTATACAGTACAATAAAATGTATAGCACTACTGTGTACATATAATGCAGTACGAGGGCATTCCTGTATCAATGCGGCTTCTTCCGAAAGCATTCTGCTTTTTTCCCTTTTTTCTTTTCCTTTTGCCTGTCCGGATTAAGCGGAGTCCGGCTTATCAGGGTCCGGATTAACGAGGTTTTACTGTACTTCTAAGGTAAAATTGGTATGGTGTTTCTTCGCTGTTTTAATACAAAAATGTTAATAAATTGCTTCTACTACTAAATTTTATTAAAATTGGCCGGGAAAAATTGAAGTTTCCTTTCTTAACCAATGTGTATGTATACAGGGTGACTGGTAATTCGATGTATTCCCAGAAAGGGGTTAAAGTAGAGACAATTTGCAATAATTTTGACCATATGATACCCCGTCCGAAAATTAGTAGTTTTCGAGATAATCGAGTTTCAATTGTTTTTTTAAAAAATGACAATTTTCCACATAAAAAGATGAATTCAGAAAAAACTGCTCTTTGTATGGAACTTATTTCAGCGTTTTCTGATAGCTAACAAATAAGTGGTTTGTTGAAAAAAAAAATCCCAAATAACAATCACATGTAAGTAACGGGTGGGTCTAAACTTACAAGTGATGATAAAAAAATGCACTCTTAGTTTACTTGGCAACGTATTAATAACAAAAATGGTATGACACGAAGCGTTCAAATTACGTAAATTACTTCCTTGTGACATCTACTATCCAACAAGATACAAATGTTGCTAACATTCACATTTGTGTACAAGAAATAATACTTCATTCATCTTCATGTGAATGGAATCAATGAACAATACAATTAAAGAACATTACACGTCTTGCTCAAAGTGGGCGCCACCGTTACGAATGTAGGCAAGCAGGTTTTTACGGACATTTGGTCTCTTACCTCGTGATGTGATGGTGTCATTGATGTGTTGACCAGCTGTTCAGATCCTCTCCCTGAGCTTTTCGGACGGGGTATCATATGGTCAAATTTATTGCAAATTGTCTCTACTTTAACCCCTTTCAGGGAATACATCTAATTACCAGTCACCCTGTATATACACACGGCTATGCTTATAAGATAGACGTAACGAAACGTGGAAGTCGGAAATCAGGGCTAGTACGTTTAGATTAGCGCTAGATATAAACGGAATGCGTTAAATGCGTTTCATGTAATAATTCATAAACATACATTTTTTTAAGAGAGCAATATTTTCAATGTACTAGTTACGTAAGGTTAGATCAGTGGAAGTCTGTGTGGCAGTGGTGCTAGAACGCCAGAGATTTTAGGTTATAATTCTTAGTAAGGAGCTTTCTATTTACATACTACATCAATTCACCATTCATCCTTATTGTCACGATTAGCCAAATGTGGAAGAAAAGCCATGGAACAAAATAAGAAAAATGCAATTCGAGAAATTATTTTAATATATTTATGAAAATCAATAAAGTAAATAAAAAATAAACTCGACTCCGTGGCGCAATAGTCTTTTAGGGTCCAGGATCTGCCGAGCGCTTGTTCATTGGCTGATGCATGATTATAGAGCACTGAATCCTATCGCTGCTGTTTTCTGCCTTTGAAGACCTTAATCCGCTATTATTGCTTTCAAGTAGCTCTGCAATTGTCCTCACGATACTGGGTTAACATCGAAATCTTGGAGCTCACACCTCCATAAAATCTAGTAGCGCACTCTTAGTTTTAGTTAAGCTATAGTTTTTTTGAATTAACAAGAATTATTGATAGCCAGCCCTCGTAGTGAAGTGGTTAGCACATCACTGTCAGACGCCAGGGATTCCGGGTTCGAATCCCGGCTTGGGCTTGGATATTTGTGAGTATCCATTCATCAATTTCATCATATCATCAGTCATCCCCATCTTCGCAATTAGCCAAAAGTGGCACAAAAGCGAAGTAAAATAAATCAAGTCAATCAGTCAATCAAGAATTATTGATACGCAAATAATAAATATATTTCCGATATCGTGTTTCGAAATTAGTTAACTATTTACCCTAATATGAAAAAATTAAGGTAATTTTTCCCCACTGGATCTATAATAAAAGGGCATTCCTAATTATCTGGTTTGTCTTATTTAATTTTGTAGAAAATATACTCCTATTTACTGAGTGTGCTTTCTGACCACGAAATATGCAGCTAATGGTTGATCGTGTTGATAGTCTTGGTAATTTTTACGTTGCTTTGCTATGTGAAATTGATGAAAAGGACATTCATTTTGAATCCTACACTTGAACCTGAAACTATTCGTAGCGAGTTAGCGTGTTATTGGATTGAAAATGGTCCTTAATTATAAATTTGTTGAACACTCCTGACTGAAATATTGTTGAAGTTGCCAATTTAAATGAGAAAGTTTGTAATTTAAGCAGCGTTGCCAGACGCATACGCACAGAATCCACGAAAGCTGCTGTGAAATTACACACACACTGATTTTGAAATTACACCTATATTTCTTACATATGCCGAAAAAGGGGGGGGGGGTGTTTCAAGCGCAAGCAGGTAATTTCCAATCTTAAAAAAGAAAAGAAACTAAAGAGGTTAGAAACATTATTTTTGCTTTATTTGATTGCTTTTTTAAATTCCTCATAAGTAAGGGTGTCCGGAGGATTGAGCGTGAGGCGTTGTACAGTGGGATCCATGAGTATTACCGTGCAAATTGTGAATGGCTATTTTCATTCATTTTTCTCTTACATCATATGTGTTTTTAAACGATGGATTTTTATGTATGCTGGTACAGAAGTTGTCAACAGAGTGTTTAGAGTTTTCTTTTAATTCTTGAAGCTCTTATTGGATCAAATAAAGTGCACGAACATGGTGATGGACAATTTACACGGTAATACTCATGGATTCCACTGTACCCTATGGACTGGATCGATTTTTTTCTAGAAGACAGTGATTTGGAGGAAAATGCCTTTCTTCTCCTCTTGAAAAATGCGTCGCTTTGAAAAAATCTCGCACATTTTTATAAGCAAAGTTGGTGCGGGGGGGGGGGGGAGCAGAACGGGACAAAGTCACCATATGATCGTTCAGTAAGTCTTTAACAAAAATTTACAAAGCAACCTGTATATGTAGCATACACGACTGGCTAGTGTATCACAATTCATCGGTTTGTGACGTATTGTAATAAATTTATTGAGCTTTGACTAACAAAATATTCTTAAAAAATCCATTATTATAGTGATTATTTGTTTGTCCAAATAATTTCATAAAAGTTAAGATGTTCCTATTTTCTAATGGGCGTGATCATTGTGGCATTTTAATAATTCGAGTGTCGACATCTATGGCAGAGCAGTGCTCTACGACACTCGGCGTCTCTTGTTCGAATCCCAGCATGGGCGTGTTTTTGTCAGTGTCCCTTCATCAATTTCATCACGCACAGCGCGCTACGATGCCGGGTTTGAATCCCGGCCTGGTTATGGACGCTCTCTACTGTGATTGTCCTTTAATCAATTTCATCGTATCAGCACTCATCCTCATCTTCGCGATTAGCCAAAAGTGGCTGAAAACTGAGTATAATAAACCAAATCATTCAATCAATCAACTTCATTAGTATATCGTCGTTAGGGGGTGGATTTATATCAGAGAATATTCAATTATTATTTGTCTGCGTTTATGTGCACTTAATAAGGCCAAAACATGCATTAAAAGTAGCATAATATGCACTATAAATTTTAAAAGCGTGTCTCAAAAATTGTGTTATTATTGTCTACCTATATATTTCTTGACATTTTCAATTAGCTGCTTTGATTTAGTGGCAGTAGAACGAGAGAAATTAAACCCCCTCCGCCCCCAGCTTTCCAACGGTTGTCGTCAGCACTGTCCACCACGGCCAGTACCTCCAAGGACCTCCCTTCCTCCATCCCCTGCCCTTCTCAAGTTTCCTGTCCCTTCCGTTCCTTTGTGAATGCAGCAGGGAGAGGTAATATTTTAAACTGTTACAGTGGATCTCTCTAAGGAAGACCGAAGCAGCAAATGAGAATCTATTTGTTTTGTTCATTTCTTGATATAAGAAATACATGATCTGCGAACGACAGAAAAAATAGTGTCAACAAAATTTGAGATATTGGAGCATTTTTATCAGAATACACACACAATCCACACACGTTTCCATTACACACATTGGCAACGCTGATATTTAAGTTAAAGCTATAAAAATCAAAACATTACACAATTCTTTCTAAAGTTATTATTACTCCTTGGCATATTTTCATGGTGTTCTTTCTTTTAAAGCTGTAATTGCGTTTAAGTTGGATAAATCCCATATGTTTGTTACACAGGTGGAAAAACAGCAGTAAGATACATCAGGGCTAGCTCTTGTGCTTCCAAACCACGAAATTGTATAATTTTATTAATTTGTCTTGTACAAAGTTAGTATTTTGAAGGTTTAAATCAACGAAGAATCACATAAGAATATTTCAACTTTGAAAATTAATACTTTAAAATTGATTTTAAGGGAATCCTGAGAATACTGACATATACTTATGATATGGCGAATAAGTTCTTATAGTATTTGCATTAACTATATTTAAAGGATTTTTAATTGCACTTATTTAAACACAGGGATAAGTACTTATTATTTCCTGAATTTTCCGTTCCAGATGTGCGTGCTGAAATGAGTGATGTTGTAAGCTCTTCAAAAAAATCTCTTAAAGATTCTTCTGAAGAAACATCTTGTTCTGGAAGTGGAAGTTCCAATATGTTTGAAAACAGACCATATCACCCCTTCAATATTTCACCACAGATAATTAATGGGCGTAAGTTCTACTTTCAAACGAAGCTCTATCGTGAGTATCCTTGGCTTCATTACAATTCATCCATAGAAGGATTTTCTTGTTATTATTGTTGCAAGGCACTGAAGAAAGGACTCTTTCGACAAAAGTATGATGAAGTAGTGAAAGTGTCCGATCTCGTGAATGGTCGTGGATTCCGTAAATGGAATAAAGCAAATGAGAAACTGACTTCACATGAATGCAGTCCACTTCATAAGGACGCTGTAACGATACTCGGTGGTCTTGAATCCGTTCCAATTTGCAGTGTGCTTTCTTCTGCAAAGAACGAACAGCAGAAATGTGCAAGAGTGGCTTTGCGTGCAATGATTAATTCTTTGCGTTTCTTGGCTAGGCAGGGAATTCCTTTGCGAGGACATTACAAGGAAAGTGGAAATGTATACCAGCTCAATCAACTCAGAAATGATGAAACACCACAACTTGAACAGTTTTTGAAAAGAAAAAAGGACTTCAGTTCTGATGTTATTCAAAATGAAATACTACAAATTATGGCTCACTGTGTTTTACGAGAAATAATTTCTGAAGTAAGAGAGAACAAGTTATTTAGCCTAATTGTCGATGAGACTTGTGACATTAGCTGTAAAGAGCAAGTTTCAATCAGTGTGCGAACAGTAAATGACTTAGAGGTACGTGAATGTTTTTTGGGTCTATACGAAACATCTAACACAACAGGAAGTGCTCTGCATGACATTATTATCGATGGTTTGCAGCGATTTAACTTGCCCTTAGAACATCTTAGAGGGCAATGTTATGATGGGGGCGCTAACATGTCTGGTGTAAGAAAAGGCGTTCAAGCATTAATCAAACAGAAACAGCCTTTAGCATTATTTGTACACTGTAATAACCACAATTTAAACTTGGCTCTTCAAGATACCACAAGAACCATCCCTCTTTTGAGAGACACAATGAACTTGATAAATGATATTGGTGTATTTCTAAAGGATTCCCCAAAAAGAATATCACAGTTCAAAGACATCAAAGCTGCTGAAGGAGTGTCGGAGTTTACCTCACCTCGCCCTCTGTGCCCAACAAGATGGTCAGTTCGTACGTCAGCTTTACATGCGATAGTTGAAAATTATTCTGCATTATTAGCGTTCTTCGAGAACATTTCTAGTGCTCCTAGTGATTCTTCAAGCAAGGCCCGTGGTCTTCTTGACAACCTAATGAAAGGATCTACAGTCTTTGGAATCTTACTTTGTCAGTTAATTTTTGCGCCTACTGAAAAACTAAGTATCTCTCTTCAGAAGTCTTCCCAAACAGTCATCGGTAGCAGAGAAGCTGTTGAAGTAGTATTGAATCATCTGAAAGGAAAGCGAAATGATGAAACATTTCAGAAAATTTGGAATAATGTCCACCAATTAATAGAGGACTATGATTTACTTCCACCGCTGCTACCTAGAGTACGGTGTCCACCCAAACGTTTAGAGCATTCTGAGAAACCAGCTGAACCTCATAGGTGGTCCTCTGTTGAAGATATGTACAAAACAGTATTTTTTGAAGCACTAGATAATATTTGTGGAGAAATATCGTATAGATTTGATCAGCCTGATTTCAAAACCTACTGCGAACTGGAAAATCTAGTACTTTTGTCACCTGAAAATTGGAAGCAGTCTATGATAACTGAAGCTGAAAAGAGGGGAATTCCAGCAACAAAACTGAAATTGGAGATGGAGATGTTTTCAAGACTTTCGAAGATAAGAGGAATCCATCAAGTTGTAGCAAAATTCAGAAGTTTACACAAGGAAACTAGAAACCTTTTTCCCTTGATTGAGGCATTATTGAAGGAACTTCTTGTAATTCCAGCAACATCAGCAACTGCTGAGAGAAGCTTCTCCACATTGAAGAGGATTAAGACTTACCTAAGGAGCACAATGTCCCAAGAACGATTGAATCACCTTTGTGTGCTTCATGCTTATCAACACCATTTAGACAACTTGGACCTGGCAGTATTGATGAAGGAATTTGTTAACAATGAGTACAGAAAAAGTGTATTTGGAAAAGTGTAAAGGCAGGGAAATAACACTTCAGTTTTCATGTTGCTTTCTTAAATATTGAAATGATTTGAAATATTGAAATATGTTTAGGTTCATGAAGTGTAATTACAACATAACATTTGCATTCCATTTATGTGTATGCAGTGGATGTACAGTATTGCCAGGTTATCTTGAAGTACATTTTCCCATGTTTTATGCAGTAATACTACTGAAAAAGTATAGCTTATTTGAGACTTATTATTGTTGCATTATTTTAACGATTATATCATTGAAATTCTGTAGCAAATTCAACTTTTAATCAATAATATAGTCATCACAGTACCCAAAGCATGACATTTTACTTTTAAATAGTTGTTTTATTCTCGCTTACATATTCATAAATGTTACTACGTATGCATGAGGTTTGAGAGATTTGCAACATTTAGGTTCATCATTGTCATTTAAACTTTCAATCTGAAAGCAGATAAATAATTCTTCTAAGCTACTATATGTACACCCCCATATGTTTTAGGTTATATGTACCAGAAAGAAATCTGTGGACATCATTATATATGTATGTATGTATGTATGTATGTATGTATGTATGTATGTATGTGTGTGTGTGTGTGTGTGTGTGTGTGTGTGTGTGTGTGTGTGTGTGTGTGTGTGTGTGTGTGTGTGAACATATGAAGAACCAGACATACACGGACAGACGAAGAGGTGGACTTTGTACCCCCCCAAATCAGAAACGTTCCTGCGCCACTGCGTTTATCTTTCCAACCTATAGAGCTGAGACTATTTTTACAAGATAAACCTCGGATGCAGACATTCCACGATTTTTGGCCCCTCTTTCCACCTTCTCTACCTGCCCTTTTACTTGATGTTATTCAGAATTGTATTAGTATCTGGAGTACTATCGTAACATAAAGTTATTAACCTGGAATAAATTGAAAAACAAAAATGGGGAGTAATGCTGTGTTTTGAAAAAGTATTGAAAATAAGTTTAGGTTTTCATTCATTACTCTCTCTAGAATAGTCTTCTTTTGACTTAATACACGCTTATCAACGTTTCTAATTGAAATATTTTATTCCAAGCAAACAAGTATTTGCAACTGATTAAAAATTTTGCTTTTATTTTTTCGAGACATTCGAGACGAGACGAGACTTTTCAAAAGCCGTCCCGTCCCGTCTCGTGTCTCGTCTCGAAAACGAGACGAGAAAGGCATTCCGTCTCGTCCCGTCTCGAATTTCAAAATGCTTGTCCCGTCTCGTGTCTCGTCTCGTTTTCGAGACGAGACACGAGACGAGACGGGACATGTCCCGTCCCGTGAGCAACACTACAGTGAGGGTATTAGGAGAGGCAATTGCCCCCTTGCCCCCCCGTGCGCACGCCTATGGTTATCATATGCGTACAGCATATTTCGTGCCCCTTCCCACTGGCGTACGCAGAGGGGGCTGATGGGGCTACCGGCTACAACCCCTCCCGAAATTTTGAGAAAATCAAAATGTTCTCGGGAAAATCCAAAGTGATAACTGAAACCCCGCCTTAAAATAACCCCTATTACAATTTTTGTCCTTAAACAACCTTTAAGACGGTTAGATATGGTAATTATGAAAAAGTTTAAAGTGTGTCCCGCCCGCTATGTAATATCCACCTCTACAATGCCAGCTGCCTCCGAAAAAAGACTGCGTACGCCAGTGCCCCTCCCAGAAAAAATCTAGATTCGCCTGTGATTCCTACGTACTAGGGATGATCGCAAAGAAAGAATACTAAGACTGCAAATTTCAGTAGTTATTTATTAGACGGATACAAACGGAATCAAGTGAAAGGATACTTCATTCACTACTTCTCAACATAGTCACCTCCCCGGTTCAGGCCTTTATCCGAGTGCTTCATGAGGTTCATGATGCCTGTCTCATTTTGTCGGAGGCCAACAAGATCATCCGAGTGAAACCGGCCTCCTCTGAGATGCTTCTTCAAAGGAGCAAAGAGATGTACGTAGGCGCAGCATTCAGCAATGACGCCGGTTTCATTCGGATGATCTTGTCAAGCAAGAAGTAAGGGTTGGGCTCCGACAACAGGACTCCGAGTTCTTTGAGACACGCATCACAAACCTCGAGAAGCCCTCGGATAAATGCCTGATCCGGGGAGGAAACTATGTTGAGAAGTAGTGTATGAAGTATCCTTTCACTTAATTCCGTTTGTATCCGTCTAATAAATACCTACTGGGATTTGCAGGCTTTGTATTTTTTTTTCGATCACCCCTCGTATATAACGATCGTTTAACAGGAGGTTTCCGTTTCCTTGTCATATGATGCATTTTATGTTCATGGCTGACCTTGAAAAAAACGTACAAAAGACATTAAGAATGAACTGGAAGGGGATGGGGCAAGGGGCAGTCACCGCCAGTCACGCAAAGCACGAATAAACACAGAGATGTTACCACAGGGTAACGATTTCAGTCTCTGCTGAAGTCAATAGAGCTTGCGGTGTTTCCGAGAAGCAGTTGCGAGCTACGGAATATTCCAAATGCGACACACTGGTTACATACACAATTGTCGTGAGTTAAATGCGTAGGCTCCATTTCGTCTGTTGTGCTCTTCTGAACGAACACAAGACACAGTGTGACGCTCCTGACGCCAAAGTAAATCGCTTAGCTGGTTACGTCTCAAACAGGTAATTGTGCTTTTATTTCCTTTCATCTTTTAAATTCGTGCAGTCTGGACGTGAAAATGTCGCCATTTTTCATTGGCAGGTACAGACAGCCCCTTTTTTGTTAAAAGAACCAATGCTCCTCCACGAAAAAGCCATGTTTACAATAATATTGTTTATAAGGAAATACTGTATGGCTCGTGATCCTGTTAAAATGATGATGATAATAATGATAATATGAATAACAACAACCAGTGGCGGTGATTGGGTTTCAAAACGTGTGTGGGGGGATCAAGAACAGTTTACTTTCCCTTGGTAAGGGGTCCCGGGGGGTTCGATACCCGGTGGAGGCACATAGTGGTTCGGATCCCACTTTAAACTGTAGGACCAGTCCCGATTAGCCTATCTGTGCATAAAGTGGACTTAAAACACCAACTCAATCAATCAATCAACTTTTCCATGGTAGATAACGTTTAGCATACTGCAGGAGCAAAAGTTCCAAAACATGGGGAGAGGCAATTGCCCCCCCTCGCCCCCCACTTAATCGTCATCACTGAAAACAACATTCATTAGCAGTTTACTAACAAAATTTGGACTCCCAATTTGTTTTTGATTGATTGATTTGTTTTATTTTACTTCGCTTTTCTGTCAATATTGGCTAATCGCGAAGATGAGGATGAATGATGATAAGATGAAAGAGATGAAGGGACAATCGCAAATACATATAGACAAGACCCAACAAAGTCCCATAGAGGATGACCATGGATCCAGACGCCAGAGCCTCGCTAGTTTGCAAAATGCAGTCTAGGGTGTACTAAGTGGAATTGAGGTTGACGGACGGACGTGACAAATCACATTCTGTGGATGAACCTTATGCAAAAAATAATTTTATTTTATCTCAATACCTTTCGCTCTTTCCTTGCTCACATTTTAATCTACTCTCTCTCTCTCTCTCTCTCTCTCTCTCTTTCTTTTCACGTTCTTCTATCTCTGTTTCACTCACTTCTCTTCTCGCTTTCTTTCTTTTTATGAATTTACTTGTTTGTTTCTCTCTCTGTTTGCTTCTATGTGTGTGAATGTTAGTTCCTCCTGCAGCTCTCTCTTTTCTGTGTCCTAGTCTCCTTCACTTTTATTCTTTTTTACCCTTGCTGCTTCGCAATGTTTCTTTTTTAAAATTCGATTCGTGTTCATTGCAGTATTTTGGTTTCTGCTTTATTCCATTTCACTCTAATTCTTCTTCGTATTATTCATTCGCATTAGTTACTTTTGTGTTTTTATTACGTTTTGTTTATTCCTTTTGTTCAGTTCGCCCTTCTATCTTAATATTATCCGCTGAGTCCGTTTCCGCGGCCATGGTAGCTGAAGAAAGGGTGTGCTGTTAACACTTAAAATACGTACTTTGTTAGCATTATCTGAAACTCTTTAGAGTAAAGTGCGTTTTTGAGTGGGCGGAGATTATTTCAGGGTGGACCAATGTGCATCTTCACTCCGGTGATGGCGCCACTGAGCAACGCCTTCTTCTTTAGCTTAGTGTGTCTGTAACAGAAGATCACGTTAGTCCGTTTATTTCATTAACACTGCAAAGTTTTCAATAACAGCCTTGGCCTTCCCCTGTCAATCGTGTTCACTCTCGCTCACACATTGACTCCACTTTGTCTGATACTGTTCAGCAAGAACAAATAAATGTTCTATTATGTTCCTTCAGTCTGTTACATCACCAAGTTTAGGTTGTTCTTGTCCCTTCAAGATAAACGGGTTCGTGTGGTATGAATTTTATTGCACCAGGTGAGATCAAAAGAGTTTAAAAAATATCGTTATTCAGTGGCGCAGGAACGTTTTTCATTTGGGGGGGGGTACAAAATTCAGCCTCCCATATATATAAACACACATACTACTGCACCTAGAAATACATTTCGGCGGGTCCAACCAAGTGTTGCAATTTTTAATAATAATAATAAATAATAATAATATTTAATTAAATTGAAATATTAATTAAATATGTAAGTTAATTAATATTGTATTGTTGTTATTACGTGAATAGGTAAAAGATAGTAAAAGAATAGAGATATAACAGCATCTAGCTTGCATGTAGTTAAGATCGCCAAGATTTGCATAAAAACAACTGCCCTGGCAAGGAATTTAATGTCAAATAGAAAAAGAATTGAATATTTATTGAATAACAAACACAAGTTAGATCCAATTAACGAAAAGTAAAGTTTCTGATTAATATTTTATTGATATTATCATTAGTTGTGTGCATAAATCTTTGGAACCTTTCAAAGCCATATGAGCCAAATTTCTTGCCTTCCAATACGTTCAGCGGAAATAACCATCGATTATATAACAAATGCTAAACAATTATATTTTGATTATTTACTTTTACTTCTTGGTAAGTCTTTCGGGGAAGTGTCCGGACCCCCTCCTAAATACGTCCTTGATACTTAGGTATAATGTGAAGGCATGGGAAATGTTCTATTTTAGAACAGCACACACGAATGTCCTGTTCGTATTTAATACAAAATTTACGTAACTATTTTTTTCTTTGTTTTTCTTATAATTTATGTTTTTTAAAACAGATTTTAAAACCAGATAACAATTCTGAAACATATATAGCTCTGGACTTCGTTCTGGGCTTATTTCAATTTAACGGAACGGAAAATCAGGAGTTCGAAATGTGAAAATTGCGAACAAAGATACATCTATTCATTTCAGGTTGAGATTAAAGGAGGTGAGGAGGATCTAGAGCCACCCCAACCAGGAATCTCCCACCCACTGGATATAGAAACCACATTATTGAACATATCATACTTATAGAGTTCCACTTATCCCATAGCTACGCATAAAAATATATTTAAACAATTTATGCAGATGTGTACCACATCCAATGTCTTTTAGAAGCCATGTATTTGGTATTTACTCAGACATCTGTAGAGCGTTGTATTAAAAAAAAAGAAAAAAACTGAGTTGAGATGGTTCCCGATCAACTCGTAAAAAGTCTAACTTTGAAATATTTGTGAAACATTTCACAAAGCATTTATTTGTTATATAATTAGCCGTACCTAATGACACTCTTCAAGCACTAAAAGTACTATCATTACATATACAAAACCGAAATCCTTCAGATGTCAGAGGAAGCAAGGAAAGGCATACGCTCAAAAGTTGTTGTTTTTCTTTTTTTCAGTTTCAATCCTTGGTGGACAATATGAAGAACCGCCCAAGGTTTCTTTTCGTATAGAGTAGTATTAAATGCAGATACATGCGTGTGTTTTAGGGTGACATGTCAATTTCTCGTTTATGTGAAAAGGTAAACTTTAATGTAAGAAAAAGCATGTGCGCGTCACAGTTAAAGATTTTCGCATCTACAAAGAAAATCCAAAACACATTCCCACCTCGCCGGCCTCCGTAGCGGAGGGGTTAGCATAGCACACTTTGACGCCAGAGGTCCTAGGTTGGGCATGTGAGTGTTCATCAATTTCATCATATCATCACCCATCCTCATCTTTGCGATTAGCCAAAAGCGGCAGAAATGCGAAGTAAAATAAACCAAATAAATCAATCAAACATTCCCATCTCACTCAAAGACCTTGCGAATCCAATCCAAAATCTACCAATAGAACCTGCAGTGAGTTTTATTTATCTCGTGCATTCATCTGACTAATGTAATTTTCTTACAGTTTAACTTTAGGGTATAACTTAAAATGGCGTTGCGTTTGTGTTGCATTCGATACCAAAATTAGATTTTAAGTAATTAATGTCCAATTATAAGTATACCTAGTTCATATGTAAAAATAATTCCCTCCCCCCCTCCTCTGATAATATCGCAAATTGAACCCTGTTTAAATGTCTAGGAAAATTTCATTGCACCTAGGAATGATATCGCGATGCGATGAGTCTAGAATTGTCACAGCCTCATCTCGTCTCCTGTGTGGCGAGGTCCTTCTCGTTCATGTTTGTGTTTATTTTTGTTTCGGTTTCCACTCAGAAGTTATTAAAACTTATTCTAGATTCACTTCATGCTCACATAGGCTAATCGGGACACTATTTTCAAAATCTCTTAATATATAGTAGGTTTAAGTATAGTTTTCCGAACACCCTCTTACAAAGTTATGATAAATATGGGTGAGGTACAGCAGTGCATTTTACCCCCAAGTTGGTCTGTAGTGTCTCGTCTCGTCTCGTTCGTGTAAGTATTTTGTTTTGGAAAATTCTATTTTAAATATTCAAAAGAAAATGGTATCAGTCATATACTCTTCTGATGAAGATTTGTATCTTATCTTCGAATCGACGCGACAACTTCTTTAGAAAAGTGTACCCCCCCTTACGCAAAGGAACATTCGTCTGCAGCGTGATTGTCTGAGAGCAAATCTGATTCCATCGTTCCAGACACATTTTAAACAATTTTCATCTCCTTAAAAAGGTTTCCAAGAACTTAGGTCAGTGAACTAACTAGTAGCAACCACAATGTAGTAGAAAAAGTTTAGAATGGTTTGAATTTCTGTGGTAAGGAAGATAATGTTTAGGCCTATAAGTTATAAACAATATACAGTAGACTCGCGATTATCCGAGCTAATTGGGACCGAGATTACCTCGGATACGGAAAAACTCGGATAATACGGAGATAATGTGCTAATAGGTCGTAAATGACGAACCAACACTTAAAACTGTATAGTATTTATTTATTACTAGTACAACATAAATGAGAAGATTACTTTTTCCGCTTAGAATAGGCCTACACAGACTTAAACACCACCGTAACAATCGGATCCACCGACAATGTAACGAACACGTGCAGCGCGGACAGAGACTTGACTCCATAAACAAACAGGGGGTGCGTTATGAAGCGCGATGTTTTCCAACCACTCCCTCGGTTAACCCGGAGCCTCGGCTAATCGGGACTCGGTTAATCGCGAGTCTACTGTACACTTTTTTATTGGGTGAACTTAAAATAGGTTCTTGCACCTTGCGTCTGCTGTCAAATTAGCAAGGTGGGTACAGGGGGTACAACTCGATTTACGGATTTAGGGGGTACAGTACCCCCTTCAAAAATTTAGGGGGGTACAATGTACCCCTGTACCCCCCCCCCACCCGTTCCTGCGCCACTGTCGTTATTAACCTGAAAACTTCTGTTAAATTGCAGGGGAGTTAACAAGAGAGGTGAGAATTACAAACAGGTTCTTGCAACCTTGACAAGTATTTGTTCAGTGTTATCTCTCCTTGGCGGCGAAGACTGGTGTGACCTAAGTGAAGAGTTTGTTTTTCCTTCTAAAGTACAATGCGAGAAGAAGATGACGAGAACAATGAGGAAGAAAGGAAACTTCAGTCAGGAAACAACATGGATGAAACAAGGTAAGTGCATTCTTAGTCGTTATACTGAAAAAATTCAAAAGAACGTTTAACGATTATTTTGTATACAGTTCACTACCAATTGCAGAAGGTGATCCCATGTTAAATATAGAATGGCTGAGCAGTTACGGAATCCAAATTTCGTTCCACTAAACATCAGGACAGTGAAGTATTAAATGTTTGTGCATAATCCAGTGGCGCAGGAACGAGGGTGAGGGTTCGCAGGGAAACATTACCATCTTTTTTAAGAGGGTATGCAGTAGATAGAAAAATTTCCATCGAAATGTAGTCCCTCAAATATCGTATTTTGAGGAACGCAAGAGATTGCCATGGAAACAACATAGGCCTCCCCGATGGCGTAGTGGTAACGTCGTCGCCTTGTAATCAAAGGGTCCAGGGCTCAATACCTGGTGAAGGGACATAGTGATTAATATCCCACTGTAAACTGTTGGCCAGTCCAGATTAGCCTATTTGTGCATAAAGTGGACTTAAAAACAAAACCACCTAATTTTAGTAAACACGAAAAGTTTCCTTGGCCTACATAATCCCTATCCAAAAGAATTTTATAAAAGTTTGTTTTAAATCCGTTAAGTGTTCAGCTATTCTAATGGGGATCGGACCTACGGTATATAATAGGATCAGAACCTCTCCGTGCTTTCACCAAAAATCGAAACCGGGACTCGATTCCAAACGAATTCAAACCACCATATACGTATCTATTGTGTCAATGCTTTCGTAAATTTCATGTATAAAGGTGCTTTTAAAAAGTTTGAAATGAATGCAAGACGATTAAATAAGAAAGTTTAATTCAAGGAAGTAAGGTTGTAAGTTAATGTAATTTCTAATTTGTGTATGTGTATAGTAAAAAGTTTGCCAATTTGTGTAAATTGGGTGCAAATTGCAAAAAACAAAAAGTAACCAAATGGAGGAATAAGCCTATACGTTCATGGGCGACATCACAAGGTGAGGGAGGGTCTTAGCACATTTTCGTATATGAGACATTTCTAGAATTATTTATAATAGAATAGCAAGAATCACGCATGCAGAAGGACAAAGAAAGAAAGTGAGACGGGAAGCATGAACTAGAGTAACAGAGTAAAGATAGATGGGAAGGGAAAATGAGATAGAAGAGTTAGGAAAACCCAGAAAGTAAGAAAGAGGGAGAGAGAAATATACAGAAAAGCAGGGAAATAAGGGGAAAACGAGGTGGAAAGAGAGAGAAAGAGGCAGCAAACAAAATATTATGGAAAGATACAAAGGAGAGAGAAACAGAAGAGTGAATAGAAAACACAGAAAAAGAGAAAGACAGGGAAACGGTGAGAAAAAAGCCGAAATAGAATGTAAAAAGCACCATCTTTTACTTATTTTTTTGTTCATTTCTCTTTTTTCTCTTTGCTTCTTTTATTGTTGACAATTTCAGTGTAAAATGGCAATCTGTGTTGTATCTGAAACTTTTTTCAAATAAATCTTGGCATCAACTAACTATAAAGAAGTAGAACCACTTGAAAATATTTCTTCCACTGAATTCTTTGCCAACGCCATTGTTTGACCTAAACTCTGGAATTTTTAAATGAAATTTTCATAAGGTAATTACTTCCATTATAAAACAATTTTTAAACCATTTTATCCAAATGTTATGATAAATTTTCAAAATTTCGATTTCTATGTGCAATTTTTGTCATTAAAATGAACGCCCGTATAGTGTGTGACCTGTAATTACGTACCAAACTTCTGACTTCATATGACCTGTTCCAGTATATTTCCAATTAGCACAGGACAAGGTCTCCCGTTGTATATGATCTTAAACTTTTTCGAGTTTTTAAAAACCTTTCACATGCACAGAAAAAAATACAAATTACAATTTTTCTTTTAAAATTTAAAACTGTTTTGTGAATAGTGTTTCTCTATTATTGAGATTACAAAAATTCAAATTCTACTTATAAAGTGGGGAGTTGAACTTTGTGCCCCTGCTCGGTTCAAAAGCTTTCGTTTTTCACTGGTATGAGCAAGGTTTCATCGTTGATATTTTGCTTTAGCAGATAAGAATCATTTTACCGAATTTCATGGATATCTAGCACGTCGTTCTCTATTCCCCTTCAATCATACACTGCTCAAAAAAGTTTGGAAATATTTATAATTATGACACGTAGGGTATTTTGAAGTACGAGAAAAAGTCCTCCATCAAAAATCCAATATTGGAATCGAAATTGCGTACGTCTTACAAGTATATTTGTGTTTCTTTATTTGCTCGTAAGTGCACTTATTCTTTGAGGTATTTAGAAACAATAATTTCCTTTTAAACTCTTTTCTTTTTAGCGAACATGATAAAAGGAAACAAGACTTCAGCACCAGTGACCATGACACATCTGAACCGAACAAATTACTTTTACGAGAAGCTACACCACAAGTATGTATTTTTAATTATTTTTTTCCCTTTGCTTTCCCTCGCTCTAAATGGCAAAGATTCCATGAGCACAATTTAAAAACTATTGCTACAAAAAATCAGTTTAATAATGGGAGGCAAGTGGATATCAATAAGAATTATAGATAGATCATATATATATATATATTTGTCGTAATCGCAAAGATAATCCATCACTGGTAGTTGTGAATCTGTGTAGCATGGTTGCATGCTGCTCGGGATAAACTTACACCTTCAGGTTTCGTAGCTAGGGTGAATAACTCTCCCGTATTTCCCGAGACTCCCGTAATGAGCTAAATTTTTGACATTCTATTTCTCCCGTATATTTCATTAACAACCAAGATTGGAAAATTTCATCTTATTCCGAGTTCGGTGAGCCCCCTGTAAAACTTCAAGTCGACTGCGCGTTTAACTTTTGGCGGGCGGAAGTGATGTCATATCTTGCAGTACTTGATTGACGTTTAGTTCTGCAGCAGCAGTGGACAAATACATATCGATTAGCACTAAGAAACATGCACATTTGTAAATTTTTATTCTCTATTGTGATCTGTACATGATATAAATGTACATTAATTATTTTGTTTAATATTATCCATTCCATATACATTTGCTGGAGCGATAAAAATGAGCAAAATTTGTCGGAAACTAAATCTCCTGTAATCTTAAATTTAAGGCCGAAAGTTGGAAGTTGGAAATCTGCCCGCAATCATAATATTATCGGAACATATGGTCAATTAAGAAATGAAAAGTTTCTACCTGTGTAGGACAGGGTATTCCCAGAAATTTCAATTTGGGACCGTAAGTTCGTATTTAGGGGGATGTAACGGTACACTTAGATCAAAATTTCCATAAATTTGACCTTTTTGAAAGAAAAAAATTAAGTGGAGGTGTTGAGGAAATTTTGGTAGGTGTTGGGGTGGGTGAATAAATCACTGCCTCTATAAGTTGCAAACTTCTGTGCAGTTATACGCTGTATATTCTGCTTATATATACTGTGTATTTCGAGAGTAGAGGCGATAACGAGACGGCTGTTTCTAAATCGAGACAAGACCGAGATAATTATCGATCATTTTCTGACTTGTTCACTAGATCGTAATCGATATACATACAAAATTCATATCCGGAACAACACCAGGCATTAGTTTTAGAAATAAGTAATTAATGATAATAACCATTTACTCGCACCCTATGCACGAACATATTGTCCTTGACATATTCCAGTAAGGTGATATATTTCCAAAGCAACCTTATTGATGCACGTTTTTATGACATATTTTCCTGATATTTTTACGCAATCATAACATCTTAGTTTTCATTCTTCGTTAGTTTCATTCATTCTTTCTATTCTCAATTCCTTCCATTTCTTTATTCCTTTCATATTCATATTTTTTCTACCCTCCGTAATGTTTTGTCCTTTTTCTTTTCTTCTATCTCTTACATAATTTATTTCCTCTGTATTACATTTACCGTATTTCCTATAGCATGTTTCCCTTTCATTTACTCAATTCTCGTTGGTGTTTGTATCTTCCTATCTTTCCCATTTGTTCTTTCGTTTCCCTTCTCTCTCTCTTGTATTTACATGCATGTTGTAATACGATGCTTACTTGTTCTTTGTATTTGTCATGTACAATCACCGGCAATAAAAGTGGGACACCTGGATCCTAAAATATTCGCTTTCCTGCGTTATCTGTGTTGCCTACGGCGGTGGTTAAAATCCACTTACCACCGTAGAGTTAGGCAACACACATACCGCCTTGCAGAGAAGCGGGTATTTCAGGATTTAGGTGTTCTATTTTTATTGCCGGTGATTGTACCTTTGTGTTCCACACCATTATTTTTCCGTTTCCTTAGTTTAAAGTTGAACACTATTTCTATTTGAGTTATTTATAATATTGAAATGCTAACAAGACCTAATTTATTCAGTAACATTAAGAATTGGTTGTCATTGCATATTATATTCTATCTGTACCTAATTTCTATTTACCTTGTACGAAGAAGTAGTTAATCTGCCACTGATTACTGTTCTAGATCGTCGCTTCCTGTGCTGCCATGCTTGTTTACGTGCTGATGGGATGCGGGTATGGCTATTCATCCATCCTGTTGCCACAGCTAAGTCTCAACAGCAGCAGCATAAACGTCACGCAGGAAGAGGCCTCGTGGATAGGTAAGAACAAGGATTCGAAATTTAAGCAGTCACTGAAATTAGTTTTCAATAATTGAAGACTAAAATTGGTAAACTCGGTAAGTGCCACAAGAATTCAAACACCGTTTTCCAATGTGCCATGCTTTATAATGTGGTAAACGTGAAAATTGGCTGGTAGACCTGTAAGTAGTACAAAGGGCGTGTAAAAAGGCACTAGTGTGAACGTTCGTACGGGCTGATGTGCTGAACGATGCGATTTCCCAACACTTTCGCTTAGTCCTCAATTGTTACTCGATTCTTGCTTTCACAACAGTGCTTCTTCATTGAAATATGAGAAGAACAACTTCAACAAAGAGTTTCCATGCCATCTCGGGATTCGAACCCACTACTCCGGCTACGTAGTCTAACCAAATAGTGCTCGCAGGGAATTTTGTCTCAAGTGGGATATAGTGCACATCACGTCATGCTTATGGGTTCTCGTAAAGTAGAAAAGTTTAAATCGAGAAGGAGAGATACAAGAGAAATAAGAGAAGCGAGATAGAGAAAGAAAATGAGTTTTGAGTTGACTTTGTGCATAGATAGGTAAATCAGGACTATGTCTACAGTTTAAAGCGGGATCCGAACTACTGTGTGCTTGCACCGGGTATTGAACCGGAGATTTCTTGACTACAAGTCAACAACAGTAACTATGTCATCGGGGAGGCCAGGATAGAAATGAAAGAAACGTTTGAGAGATAGAAGACAAATAAAAGGAGGGAAAGAGAGAGAAAGACAGAAAAAAGAAAACGAAAGAGAGATAGATAAGATAGAAAAGAAATTAAGAATCGTTGAGAGATAGAAGAAAGATAATAGAAGTGAAAGAGAGAGAAGGAACGAAAAAGGGAGACACATAAAAGAAGCGGTAGAGAGGGATGGGGAAATAAAAACTGTAGAAGAGAGAGAAAGATTGAAAGAGAGAGCAAAAAGAGGAAGGTAGAGAGAGGACGATAGACAGTGAGGAAGAGAGAGAGAGAGAGAAAGTGAGTAAAGGGGAAAACGAGACAGAAACCAGAAAAGATAAAATCATATGATCTCCTTTGATCAAGAAAAAATAGGTCGGTTCTGCGACCTTGAAAGAGAGGTAGAAACCTAGAAAGAAGAAAACTACAAACGGAGGGATAGAGATGTAACTAAAAGAACAAAAAGGAAGAATAAATAAGAAATTTTATCTGAGAAAACCGAAGTACAGTTCGGTGATAATTTACGTACACTACGATTGGAGAGTAATCATCTTACTTTAAACTTTATATGCAGTCCCAATTAGGTCTAAGCATAAGTAAATACAGAATATATACAAATATTTCCCAAATTACAGTGCAATACTTTTCCTAAAAAACACCAGCATATTGCAAATTTATAAAGCGAATGAAAAACTTTGTCAACTTCCAACTTTTGTTACATTACAAAAGCAGATTTCTGTAACAATTATGTTCGAGTCTTTTTTTTTTTTGTAACCACTCTGTATTTTTTAAATATTAGGCGCATCCAGAAAGTTAGTTTCCCTGGGGTTGTGCACAAAAAGGAAACATTATTTCATTCAATGATTTATTGCCACAGATACAGCACTTGTCCAGTTACTTGTCAACATAATTCTCACCGGAATTTAGGCACTTGTCATAGCGTGGGATCAACTTCTGTATATCTGCGTCTTAGAAGTCCGCCGCCTGGGCGCCGAACCACTGTGTGACACTCGTCTGAACCTCTTCGTCGCTGTGAAAATGTTGACCGGACGAACTTTTTCAGGTGAAACAACAGGTGGTAATCACTGGGAGCGAAATCCGGGCTGTATGATGGATGATCGAACACCTCCCAACCGAACCTGTTCATAAGGGCAGCAGTGCGCATAACCATATGCGGCTTCGCATTGTCGTGCAGCAAGATCACCCCGGTACTGAGCTTACCGCGTCGCTTATTCTGAATGGCTCGTCGCAATGTCCCCAGTGTTTCACAGTAGCGGTTAGCGTTCACAGTCTCACCTCTGGGCAGAAACGCGATGAGCAGAATGCCTTGTCTGTCCCTGAACACCGTGCACATCACTTTTCGCGCCGACACAGTCTGTTTGAACGTCGTCCTGCATGGAGATCCACTGTGACGACAATGCATGGACTGCTGCTTGCTTTCTGGGGTGCTGTATGCAACCCACGTTTCATCCCCTGTGATGATCCGGTAGAGAAAATCGTCATCATCATGGTAACGCTGCAGAAATGTCAGCGCCGTGCCCATGCGTTTTCCTTTGTGTTCGCGCATCAGTTGTTTCGGCACCCACCGAGCACACAATTTCCGGAACAAGAGGCGTTTGGTAACAATGTCGTGTAACAACGACCGAGAAATCTGCGGGAAATGACTGCTAAGTTCCATGATCGTGACGCGACGATCCTCCAATATGCGCTGCTGCACCTGCTCCACAAGCTCGTCCATGACGGCCGATGGCCGCCCACTGCGCTCGTCGTCGTGCACATTTTGCCAGCCTTCCGTAAATGTCCTGCACCAACGACGCACCATTTGCTTGCTCATGACGTCTGGCTCATACACCTGGCACAGCTGACAATGAATTTCGATCGGCTGTATGTTTTGTGTGTTCAAGAACTTGATCACCGAACGAACCTCGCACGCGGCGGGAGTTGGAATAAGAGCCGCCATGTTTCATCGCTGGGACATTCACTAGCCAGGGCATATGCCTCTCACGCATGCGCAAAACCGGTTTCAATACGCATCGCCTGCCACCTGTGGGCGAGTGGGAAACTTACTTTCTAGATGCGCCTAATATTTACTTTCCTTCCTATTAATTTTTTCTCCCATTCTTTTAGCTAGCGTTCTACCGATCACAGCCCCTGTTGGCTCTTTTCTCATTGGCTGGACGATGGACGTGCTAGGAAGGAGAACAGCCATTAGAATTGCAACCTTTCCGTTCATCCTGGGGTGGATTATAATAGCAACTGCTCAGGGGGTTCCAGCCTTATGCCTAGGCAGGGTCATCACAGGATGTGCAGGTGGTAAGCAATGTTTATTTATTTATAAATAATTTACAAAGTGTCATTATCCCTATCTCCTTTGAGTTTTGAACTTCATTGTGGCGAACACTAGGGAAGATATTGGAGGCATTATATAGATTTCCAGGTGTTTTGTGTAGTTTCAAAAATACATCATTTTAAAAAGTATCAGAAACATAAGAACACTATTTGGATACTTAAAACAAATATATTGGTGAAAATAAGTGGAGTTAAGGCACTCAAAAAAATTTGAAACATAACAACAACAAAGATAATTATATCATATTTAAATCATTTATTTCCCTTTCACCTGACTTCTGAGAATAATTTGTTCCCTAACAAAAATATCTCATAACGTTTATACAAATTCAGTTTTCTGAAAAATCTTTAACAAAATAGCTTCAAAATTACTTCTGAAAATTAAATTATTATTCTTCTATTCACATAAACCTTTGGAACTGGTCCACTAGGGTAGCTCCTTGGGTTGCTCATGGGAATCACACTGTACGAGTATTTGCAATTATTAAGTACTTACAATAAAATGAAAGATATCCCTTTGTAAATTACGTTGCATCGAACACAATACCAAATTAGAAAATAACAAACATAGTTTCCTAATCAGGGAGACTTAATTTTATTCATGGAACTGTTTATGAAGAAAATTGTAGAGTTCTCATTGTACCAGCACAGTGAAGAAAATATTAAGTAAGTTATGTTCGTTATATAAATGTTTAATAATTACAAGGCGTACGCCTAGTTTTAAAGTAATTAATTAGATAGAGCTGTGACACCATTGCCAAGATATTTGCGCGACTGGTAGCTGTACTGATAACAATGTCTTTTGATCGCAGATGACCATGGGTCGCCATTACCTGGTTGCCTATTGCACTCTGACCCTGAATATTCTGAAATTGACATGTGTCCAGTTACAGATCAAGAAATTTGTAACAGTGTTTCATGTATTTGTTCTTGTTGGGTAATAACAGAGTCGTCGTAATAACTTTACTGCAAGACGTTTTACGTCTCATTTCATCATCTCACATTACCTTGCTCAATACATTTTTCGATTATTCATACATGAACAAATAATGTTAAGTATTGGCGTTAGAAATTGGCTGTAGAACAAAAAAAATGATAAGGCGCGTGTTACAAAGTACAATAATAATTCGTTAAAATGAAAATAATCAGTAGAACAATGGAAAATGAATGAGTAGTGTGTGGTTTTGAATATTTTATAGCTAATGTTAGTAACAATATAAGTAATATAATGTGCATTTATGCACTCTCAAAACAGCGAATTTTCGTGTTGTCTACACCTTATTCTAGTAATGTATGGTATCCCGCCCCACCCAAACACAAGAGAAATTAATTCGCCCACTGACTTAATTCCTGTTGTTCCCTGTGGAACATAGGGCATCAAGAAAGCATCCCCACCTGGTCCTACTGAAGGCAATTCTCTTCACTGCATTCCAGCTCTTTCCTTCCTCCAAGGCCTCAGGATGAACAGATCTTCGCCACGTCTGACTAGGCCTCCCTCTTTTCCTTCTTCCCTGCGGGTTCCAGTCTAGTGTTTCTCTCTCTCTCTCGGTAGCCTCATTTTTCTTCCTCGACGTATGCCCTATCCAATTCCATTTTCACCGCTTTATCTGTATGGACACCTCGGTTTCTCCAGTCTTTCTCCAAAGTTCTTGGTTTTCAATCACTTCTGACCAACAGATATTCAAAATTTTTCTGAGGCAGCGATTGATGAAGATCTGTAGTTTAGAGGTGATCGTTTTTGTTACCTTCCATATCTCAGACCCATAAAACAGCACAGACTTAACATTACTTCGAAAAATACGAAGTTTGGTCTTCATAGATATTGTCTTGCTTTTTCATACTGGATAGAGACTCAACAAAGGTTCCGTTTGCCTTTTGAATACGTTGAGAAACATCCTGTGCAGCCCCTCCGTCTTTTGCCACCGCACTACCTAGGTAAGTAAAGCTATCCACATCTTAAATATTCTCTTCACCGATATTAAACGGACCTGTTTTTGTGGAGTTGATCCCTAGCGTCTTGATCTTCTTAGAGTTAATAACAAGTCCTACTTTCTCTGCATTTTCTATCAAATGTGCTAGTTTTGTTTGCATATCACCATGTGCTTCAGACAAGAAACACAAGTTGTCTGCAAAATCAAGGTCTTCTAGTCTGTTATTCAATCCCCATTTGATACCACGTCTTTTCCCTCCTAGTACATTTCGCATCATTGCATCGATGACAGTCAGGAACATTGTGGGTGATAATATACAACCTTGCCTCACTCCAGACTGCATGTTATTGGCTCAGACACATAACCCTCATGTATAACTCTTAATGTATAATCACGATAAGTTTCTTGGATAAGACCAAGAATTTTTTGTCGGCACTCCCATAACGTTTCACTTCCTTCCACATTGCCTTTCTGTTGCTTTTCTTCTATATACTTTGCTGTTGACCGACTCAAATGTTTCTTGAAGTCAACGAAAATTGTATAGAGACGAGATGATCATTCTATACATTATTGCTCCAAATTATGCGCAGTGTGTTAACTTGATCGATACAAGAGCGATTTGGTCGAAAACCTGCGTGTTGTCTTCTGAGTCTCAAGTTAACATGTTCTTTAATTCTGTTTAAGATAGCTAAATCTAGTGAAGACCTTACTTGGAGTGGAGAGAAGTGCAGTACCTCTCCACTTGTCACATTTAGGTGTATTCCCCCTTTTCGGTAGCTTCACCAACAGGCTACTCCTCCAGTCCTTAGGCATCTCTCCCTCAATCCATATCTTCTCAAATAAGGGCTGCAACAGATTTGTCGCGGTGTTATGGAATAAGGCTCCTTTTTGCATCCTTGTCCATCAATATACCTACACCATCATGGCTTACCCCTTCACCCTCAGGTCTTCCAGAATAACTCCTTCATGGGTTAACACCTTTCTAAACTCTGACCATCTTACTTCACTTATACTAGTAGTAGGGCCGCCGTTAGGGAACGCGAGGCCCTGTGCGAACCATATCCGCGAGGCCTTTGTGTTATGTAATGTTAAAATATCGATAACATCCGTATCTCGTAAAATTCTTCTCTAGCGCCAACCTGGTTATTGGAATTGTGTAATTATTACCTATTGTTAAGCACGAGTATCGCCTTTTAGTACAAATTAAATTTAAAATTTGGCAACCAGCTATTCTTAATGACTGCTGATTGAGACCTTGTTTTAGCGATACAAGCCCTAGAAAAAAAAATGTTATCCTGTGTGTTCCCAGCCATGTATAAGAAATTTACCCTTGTTGTTGATATGTATTTTTTCTGCCAGAAAACGCACTAAATACGGAAAGAGGATGACAGCAAGAGCCGGCCCTAGGGAGTGGTAACTCGGGCGCTCACCCGAAGGGGACACCCCGCTAGATAAAAATAATAGTTTGTGTTCATTTTTTTTACGAGTTTATAGGATGCTGGTGCTTCCAATTAAGTAACTAATCTGATATAACCTGCATTCGTATCTTATTTTGACATACTTGAACATATCCAAAATTACTGAAATCGTAAACAAATTAGCTAAGACATAAATATAGTGTTCTAAATATTTGTATCACAAATACATAACATATATTGTTTGTTTACTTATAGAATGAAATATGATATGAAAATATTATTTTATGGAAACAATGCAAATTCACTACAGTGTCAAAATTCAATGAATAGTAAAGAAAACAATTATTATATTGGATATGATTAAATATTGCTACTTCTATAGTTAAAGTGACAATATATTGAACATTCTCCATTTTACAATTAAATATGTTCTAGGGGTACATGAGATTGACTGAGTGATCGATTTGTTGTTTTAAGTTCACTTTATGCCCAGATAGGCTAATCGTGACTGGACCAACAGTTTACAGTGGGATCCGAACCATTGTGCCATTTGCCTCCACCTGGTATCAAACCCAGGACCCCTTGATTATAACGAAACGACGTACATCAGAATGAAAACGAAATGAACATGTAATAGTGTTTACATTATGATTTTGTAGGACACCTGTACTTCAGACTAAGGAACAAAATTGAAAAAAAATATATAATAATTATACTTCTCGCGAATATTTTATGCCCCAGGCCCCGTAATGCAAGATTATGCTCTGCCAAATACTTAAGGACATACAGTATTCGTTTGAAGACCTTACGCTAGTGCTGCTTTTCCTGTGAAATCATCAGTCCCTGTTGCTCATCAATAGTTATGTTTTTCTGCAGTCTAAATTCACATTCGGTCCATTTTTTAAGGACTTTCTGATATTTCATGGTTTTGTAGTCGATAGCTAGCCTTCAATCATCGCAGCCTTCATTTGCCAGCATGCTCCCGTCCTTCTTCCCAAACAGCTTACAAGAACAGAAAATCTTATCTTTCCTCTTCGAGTACATCAATCACCTTCTGTCGACAGTTTCCCCATTTTGCATAACACGCTTATAATGTCTAGGTGAAAAGTATCGATTATCATCATTAATTGGGTAATCATGATTTATGATGCGAATTGGGTCTTTTTCAATGATTGAATCAAATTCGGAACTGTTTAAAACTAACGTCGACTCACGTGGATCTAAAAGCAGAGGCGATTTGTCACCAGTCTCAGAAGATGAACATGAAACATACTCCTCCTCGCAATTAGTTCCTACATTTGGCACCTGGTTCACAGACGAGCTACATTTAAGGTCACCGCCGCCACTGGTACATACGACTGGTCGACTTGGACTATATCGCGAACACACTCCGTAATACCACCACCATCAACAGTAACACTAAAACACTTGACTTCAAGTGTATCTACATTATTTCCGTCTATCGTGGCGAAATTTGAAATGGAAACTGTATTTACAGGCAGCAAGATTTTCTCGAGGGAACCCTTCGGACTTTTTAAAAACGTGTATTTTTGCCCCCCCTTTTTTTATTTTTAGCCTTTTAGAATCCAGCCAGATTCAAATTTACGAAATTTGTCCCATTCCCTAGACATTCGTATAATCGCGATTCTACACACTCTCACACACTACTGTGTCAAACAAGAATGACTTGAAATTTGTTGACACTTCGGCATGGTTGTAAAACCGGGCAAAATCTGGAAACGTTCCTTCTCTGGGAGGGTTTGAGAGGCAATAAAAATAAAGTTCTCATATCTCCAGATCTTTTCTATTTCGTTCATCTTGGGGGGCAATATGCCAACCCAAGGTCTTTTGACCTGCACACCGCTTGCCTTGAGAGGCCTGTTTCTGAAGCCCCTTTTTGGAAATGGATGAAGTTGTAAAGTTTGACGTCAGAGGGAGGGAAAACCGCGGAAGAAAACACAGTACACCCCTGATTAAAAAGTGAAATAACATTGTGTAATTTTTGTTGTATTCGTTTGTTCCTTATGATTTATTTTTGTAGGATTTTCATTTGATATCTAAGTTTGAGACTGTCGTAAAGTACAGTAAAACGCAATATTAAAAAACTGATAATTCCATATTTTCTTCCGACAAGGAGTTTCGAAAAATTATTGAGAAGACAAATTTGACGTGGCAAATTCTAATTTTTTTACAAGCGCTATTTACAATCTGAAGTGCTTGGAATATCACCAAATAAGGGACAAAAGATTGACGCCAATCCTGTGTTGCGAATTGCTCGTCTAGATAATCGGGAAATTACTATACATGCAGAAAAGCTCAAATAAAAACATAATGAAAATGAATTCTTGTAAACTGAGGTTTGCTTAAATACTGTAGTCATATTTCAGTGCATAAAAGTGACAGGCAAATTATTGATTGTGCCAGCAATGGGACTGTTGTCAAACTATGTTTATGCCTACTTTTCTTATTTTACGTAACTTTTCTGCCTCTTCAGTTAAATCGTAACGATGAGCATGAATGGCGCTTATATAGAATTGAAGAAGAGACACTCACAGGGGAACATCCAAGCCCACGTCAGGATTCGAGCAAGTGCATTTTTTAAAAATTAGATATTTGAATCGTAGGAATTAAAAAAAATGGGATGATATGAGTGAAGCAAAAGAACTGAACTAATCTTTAATCTCAAAATTCTTCAAGTAATGCTGCTACAAATAACTCGGTGGCGCAAGAGCCGCCTTAGGGGCACAGCCTGCCAATCAGCTTTTCTTTGGGTGACCCGTGGTGAGCGCATCGAATCCCATCGCCGCTATTTTCTGGCTTTCGAGACTGGAGCCCGCTACTGCTTCTTTTCAAGTAGCTCCTTAATTGTTCTCACGATGCTGGGTTAACACCAAAATCTAGAGCGCTACCCAGTAGACTTCGCGGGAGCCCTCTTCACAGTAATAGGTACGCTTACATTTATGTCTTTAATATAAAATAACATTCTCCTAATTTCATCTAATCACCATTCATCATCGTCGCCACGATCAGGTCAGAAAACAGAGAAATGCATTTTTTATCCTTTGGGTACCTATTTGCCTATTTGATTCAGAGGTTTTTGCTGACTACAAATCCGCACCCCTACCATTATTCTCGAAAACAAGAGTGTTACCTGCTTTGCACTAATTGGGTATTTATTAGGCACTTGGTAGAGGGTTTCATCTTGCCGCTGCGGTTGTAAACACGAAAGGTTGTAGTAAAGAGCCCAGTGGACCTTCAAGGCTTTGATGCCGACTCTTGTTTTTGTCTTTTCGCTGAGCGGCACACCCTCAAATTTGTTGGGCCTCATTTTCCAGAGAAATAACCATTTTACGATGCCTGTCCTCGGTCGAACATTAGACAGGAAATCAGGGGAAGTTGGAGTCACAAATGGGTCGTTGATCCTTGTCGGCCAATTTTCACTGGTGGGTTGACATAGTTGTCTGTTACCAGAAATACAACTTTGTTATGACGCAACTTTTCTTTTCACAACAATTATGTTTTTTTTCTTCCTTCTATTCGAGTGCAATCGCGTCTGCACAAAATATGAGCTATAACTGATTTGGAAGCGCAAAGCGCGACGCACTGTTGGGTGCCACGCGTCGCACACCCCTAACGGCGGCCCTGCCTAGTAGGATGCTTAGACCATAACTCTTCATGCACACCACTGCCTGTTGTAGTCTTCTACTCTCCCGCAGGGTTCTTACATTCCATATTCCAATCTTCCTTTTCCTTTTCGACTTCCTCTTGTTGATGTTTCTTTAATAGTGTGATCTAAAGTGTGCGGGTTATTAGCCCACAACCCGGTCTTGGTGATGGGGCTGCCATCTAAGCCTCCAAGTAAGCAATTCGCCCACTGCAGATGTGATATTTCTTGGCTATGAAACAATACGAATTCAAACACTTAAAAAAACTATGAAATGGCTGTTGAATTCAAGACATACACAAATATGTTTATTTTCTCTCTTCAATAGGTATGGTGACTCCTGGAGTAGTATACGTTACAGAAATATCACATCCAAGTCTCCGTGCTACATTAACAAGCATGAGCGCCATTTTCGTTTCTCTCGGAATTTTGGCAGTATACATTCTGGGTGCAGCCGTGCACTGGCAGATAGTGGCTGGCATTTGCTCTGGATTCCCTCTAATCATCCTCGTAGCCATGAAGTTCCTTCCGGAAAGCCCCAGCTGGTTGGCAGACAAAGGACGAACGATGGAAGCGAAGGCAGCGCTCAAGTGGTTCTATCCCAATCGTCTCGTGGACTCGCAGATGGAAGCCATCTTGGATTCTCGAAGAATCGAGAGGAAGAAACGGACATTGCGCGAACAAATATACACACTGAGAAATCCAACGTTCTGGAAACCTTCCGTTATTCTCTTTGTGTTCTTCTCCTTTCAGCAGTTTTCAGGTGTGTACATAGTATTATTTTATATGGTGACTCTTTTCCAGAAAGTTATGGACAACCTAAACGAATACGCGGCAAGTATTGTGGTTGGAACTTTGCGTGTTCTTTTGTCAGTGGTATCGACTGTTGTGTCCAAGAAGATAGGCAGGCGTCCACTAACTTTCATATCAGGAATCGGGATGACGATATCCATGTTGACAGCAGGCACGTACCTTTACTTGCGGCCCCCGGGAACGGAAAGAGACTGGGTACTTCTGAGCTGCATACTCTTCTACGTTTGCATCAGCTCAATAGGATTCCTGATTGTCCCTTGGGCGATGTCTGCAGAACTATACCCCATCGAGTTCAGAGGATTTGGTGGAGGCCTCGCGTACGCTTCTGCCCACATTCTTATGTTCCTAAGCGTAAAGAGCTACCCTCAGCTCTTGTCTACGATTCAAATTTACGGAGTTCTGTGGTTTTTCGCTGCCGTGGCTGCTCTTGGTATCGTGTTTGTGTTCTTCTTTCTGCCTGAGACAAGGAACAAGACTCTTCAAGAAATACAGGCTCGATTTGAGACTAGGTTAAGGCCGGAAGAAAATTACAGACCTGCTACGGCAAAGGATACAGTGAATGCGTAAAGTTTTGTCCATTTTTGTACAAAATAAGATAATGAGAGACTGGTTTGTAAATTCGTAAGCCATTACTTTTTGCGTGTAGCATTCGTGCCTTAACTTGTGCGACGAGAAACACAAAAATGAAGAGTTGGCTATCCTCAGGATATGAACGATAAATGTATGTAAACTTGAGTGACGAGTTACACATAAGAACTACAGTATGTCATGCTTTTAACCCCCCCCCCTCCTCACACACACACAAATATTATTGGTTCTGTAAAGACACAGCCAAGATAGTATCTAGTCATTCCAAGAATGGGTTATTTCGACATTTTTCGACCTTCTGTTAGAGTGGGAGTGATTGTAATAAATCGTCGTATTTGTCACAACATGCAGTGTATCTATCACCAGTGTGTGTAGCTCCATGGAGTTCAAGCTATGGCAGTAATATTGAAACATAAAAATGTTGCATGGGTTAAACATCAAATGACTTCGTTTTCAATGGAAGCGGATGACACCACGTAAGATTTGCTATTTCAGCATTTGCTCGGAGTGGCTTAGCAAAGCCACAGCTTCAAATGGCATGGAGGTGATTTAAAGTACTCAATTTTAATCGAACATTATCCTTGTCTATACTTTTACCGACCTCCGTAGCGTAGTAGTTATCGCAGTGTGCTACAATGCCAGAGGTCCCGGGCTCGAATCCCGGTGTCGGCATAGGTGCTCTTTGTGAGCATCTTTTGATAAATCCATCATATCATCATTCATCCTCATCTTCGCGACTAGCCAAAAGTGACAGAAAAGCGAAGTAAACTAAACCAAATCAATGAGTCGAAACGTAGAGTCAGAATAACTATAGTAAAAGCAATAGACAATGAATAAAATCCAATTAACATTGCACGCCAATAAAGAACCAAGAACCATTGTAACTAACATTTATAGAAGTGACCATGGGCGTATTTAAGGGGGAGGGGATTCAACGGGTCCAACCCACCCCCCTCCCTTATGGTTCAATAAAATTACCAGATTACCTGTTCTGTCGGCTTGTTCATAAAAATTTCTTCGCACTTATTTTATTCTCCTAACTTCGAGACGTATAGGACGGGATACGGATGGGAAGAAAATTACGTAATTTCACACACTAGATGGGACTGCAGACCAAATGGCTGCAATTTCCTGATAGTTTCTGAATCTCCGCGATAGGTCATATTTTTTTTTCCTTTGCGTTTTCTTACAGGAATTTGGTTTTTAAAAACGCAGTGCGAGAAAACCAGGGAAACACCGTAACATTCTCAAGTTGTTTGACACAAGATGAATTGTGGAATTGTATTCACTAATTATAGAAATTACAGACCTTACAATTTACTAGTACAGAAATATTTCAGCAAGCTCTTCAGTTTCTTCACTGTGTAACCTGTGGGGAGTTTGAAACATCTTCACTAGTTCTAACCAAATTGTTTTCATGCAATGGAAAAGGGCACCTCAAAAGGGGATAAGGGGTACTGTGAACATGTTAGTATTCTAACCGAGATATTAAAAATAAAATTGACCCCCCTAATCATGGACGTCCGCAGATTTTTTCCACGGAGGGACAAGCAATGTATTTTTTTTATGGGGCATATTACCCCGATAATAGTGTTGCTCCCTCAAAAAACACCACTTGAATTTAAAATTATTGCATTCCCGCATTCACATTATAATAATTAATGTAAATTACTGTAACTGAAATCAAATTATAAGTGTGAAATATATGCTTTTAGATTGACATTTGTTTTCTAAGGGAGAAGTGTGGCCATCCTTGTCCCCCCCCCCCCAGATGTCCATTCCCCTGTAGTATACTTTCGCCTAGAAATTTAGTGTAGAGAAATCTTATTGTCGTTATTAAACGATATTATATTTTCAAGCTGATGAAAGTTGAAAGCAACTACGGGGAAAGGGGATGCAGTGGACGGAAATCAATTCGGGGGGGGGGGGGGGGCAAATATTTAAGTAAAAGAAAGTAAGGCTAGCCGAATTTAAGAGTAGCAGGACAAAAGGACATTCAAGATGGTATTAGTTTTTACGTCTTTCTTGCATTATTTCTTCCAGACTACCAAGAGAACCTACAGTGGGGCACACAGGGGTAATTGCCCACTCAATTTAAAATTTTACCGGGAGTTGGCCCTCGGCGCCAAACAATCTAAATGAAAAAAATGTAAAGAGAATGACATGATGCCCCATGAAATTTTTCGTGCCCTATTAAATCAATATTGTTTTCAGTTTGCAAAGATTTGGATCAAAAATTTTTCTTGCTCGCTTCGCTCGCATTTTTCTCCTTTTCTGTACTGCATTGTAAATTACTAGAAAGAGAGAGAGAGAAATAATAACAAGTAAGAACTTCAAACTGTAGCTGCTAAACAGTTTTGTCTTGAGGTTTTTCTTTCCAGACTGAACTTTCATCAAGGCTTTTCTCTCCGTGGGTCTGCGCTCAATGATATACTTTGAATAGATTTCTGTTTCTTTTTAAGAAGTGTAAAGAATATAATAATGGAAATGTATATAGTACTCACAACTTTGTCGGGTCCAGCACCTACCCCCCCCAGAACAAGTTCAGGTCAGCCGTGTACCGGATTTTCACTTATGAAATATAGCAACCGTAATCATACCAAAAGTTGAACCCCCCCCCTTTACGTGAACTATATATACGCCCATTGAAGTGCTTATAGCTGTCCTTCATACAGGTAGATACATTGTACAGTAGTGTTCAACATTTGTAGTTCATGATTACTTTTCTAACTACGATAACAGTATTGTTCTGTGATACACAGTATTTTATTTGTTATGATCAATTATCAGAAACTGAAAATTGTGCTTCTCATTAAATGCGCAATCTTATTAAAAAACTTACACACTATTATTGTTTACAAATATTATATCACATTGTCACCTGATAGATTTTACAATAAAATGATTATTTTGAACTATAAAAGCAGAGTTGTTGCCTTTATATGTATAATAATAATAAAAAATAAATATGAGCTCGGAATGCATTTGTTCATTTATGACAATCAACGCCCAAAATTCAATTACTGAAATATTTTATTATATTGTATAATAAGTACACATTAGGAAAAAGATTTTGCAGAAAAGCTTGGTTTACTTTTGGACGATTTGGAACTATCCAATATATACTTTGCGTAAAAATATAATTGTTGACTTTGAGTTGGAATCATTTAAATTGTAAACCAATATTGAAAACCATGTTCATGGTCATTGGAAACGGAGTGCCTGCAGGAAGGGTGAAGGGGAGGGGGAGGGTAAGAAAAATTGACTACTTTTCCTTCCTTCCTCCCTGGTAGGTATTTGTAATTTCTTGTCTGTTTCTTTCCTTGTATCTTCTTTCTAGCCTTCGATAGTCTTTTCAGGTTTTTACTTCGTTCGTGTTTGCTTCCTCTCTTCTTGATCATTTCTTGTTTTGTTTTCCTCCAATTTTCTGTTTCCTCTACATTATTCCTTACTCAACTTCTATTCCTCTTCCTTCTTTCTCCCTCTCTCTTTCTGCCAGTTTTCTTCTGTATTTCTGTCTATTTCTCTCTCTCTCTCTTCTTTATATCTTTCCCTTTTCTCGCTTTCCTACTTCTCTGCCACGTCTTTATTTAACTTCTCTCCCTTTGTGTGATTACGTCGCTTCTCTTTTCTGTCTTCGTTTCTCTATTTCTCCCTCTCTCTTTCTCGCTTCTTTTATTTCTTTCTATTTGTTTCGCTATCCTACTTCTCTGTCTCTCTTCTTCGTCTTTAGTTTTCTTCCATAACTCTGTGTGTTTGCGTCGCTTCTGCATTTCACTTCTTTTCTCCTTCCAGTCCCGATTAGCTTTCTGTGCATAAAGTGAACTTAAAGAAACAAAGTAAGTGTATTCGAAGTTTTAGATAACCGCCATTTTGAAGACGCCATTACAGACAAACGAAGGCTTAAAAACTTGGGGTCTGGGACGTTTTAGGTTCGGGAATTAATGTAGTATCCGCCCCAAAAGGGCACATTCTCCGCCGGAAGTGAAATATTTTCCAGCGTTCCGACCCCACTACTAAGATATAATTAAATTTGTTAAGTGAAGACGATGCTTATGAGTGGCAGAAGACGTCAGCAGAAGGGGCAAGCTAAAGAGAGGAACACGGATAGCCAGTCCATTATGAAGCATCATGTACGAGTAGTTTATTAACGTAGGTAAAATTCAATATGCTATTTTCTTCTGTTGGAGTAAGCTGACTCGTTTAAAATGCAGTCGACGAGTTTGGATGTGTGACGAAAGGAAATGATAGCCCAAGTCCCTCTGATAATCGTGTGATGATAAATATGAAGGGGCAAAGCAACAGGGACAGTAGAATGAGTGTTTTCTAACTAGGAGATAAATGAATCGTCTATTATCAGGTCAAGTGTCAGCTTGATAAGGTTACGTACATGTAGGCAGTGTTGCCAGAACATCCATATTTCTTCTTGCATTAATTCAAACCTAATCATCATAGTCACCCTTTTTCCTGTGTCCTTGGTGACGCACCATACATGATATCATTTTTTGCATTTGATAAAACTAGTCACGTCTTCCTGCGTCTCTTCGCCCAGAATGAGGAATAGGCTTTATTTTGCAACAAGTGACCTCCGTGATGGAGTGTTTAGCACAGCGCTACGACGCGCGCGATCACGGGTTCGAATCCTGGGTATGGATATTCTTTGTATCACTTCATCAATGTCATCATCACTCATCCTTATTTTCGCGATTAGCCAAAAGTGGCAGAAAGGAGACGCCAAATAAAATTTAAAAAAGTAAAATGAATCAAATTGTTTGCAACAAAACGTCCGGCAAGAGTCTAGTGAGAGCTTTGAGCGGTGCTGCTGTGTTCATATAATTTCCAGGATGGAGTCCTGGTCTCGATATCAGTGTTCATTTTGCGGATGGCCATCGATTTCATCTAATCCCCATCGGGGTTACATTGTGTTGTTTTGGAATATATTTAAAATTGGATTCGCCTAAAGAGACAGAAAAACGACGTAATAAAATAACATACAAAGATTCAGCTCCGTACACCACTATTCCACAAGAAGATGATCCCAACTGGTTGATTGATTGATTTGCTTTATTTTGTAATGGACAAAATAATATGAACACCAATGCAATTGCAGAAAACGCGTATTAGTAGGGGGTTGGGCCCCCCTTGCCTGAATGACAGCTTGTATCCTACGTGGGATAGACAAATAAAGGTCCTGTACAGTGTGAACTGGAATACGTAGCCACTCCTCGCACAAAACAGTCTCAAGTTCCGAAAGTGTCATTGGAGGTGGAAACCGATTACGCACTTTGGCCTCCAAAATACCCCACAAAGGCTCAATGATGTTAAGATCGGGGGACTGTGGACACCAGATGAGATGTTCTACCTCACCACTGTGCTAATCAAACCATGCATCAACGCACCTAGCAGTGTGAATAGGGGCGTTATCATCTTGGAAGATGGGGCATGCATCGGGAAACAAAGTCTGAACCATGGGATGGAGGTGGTCACCCAGGATGGTGCAGTACTTCTCTGCGTTGATTCTCCCACGCAGGACGACAAGTGGGCCAACACCATTCCAAGATATAGCCCCCCAAACCATCACAGACCCCCCACCATGTTTCACGGTAGGCACTAAGCAGTCAATATCAAATGCTTCAGCAGGAGTTCTCCACACATAAACACGTCCTGTGGTCTGAAATAATGTGAAAGACGATTCGTCTGACCATATCACATGTTCCCATTGCTGCTGTGTCCAATTCTTGTGCTCTTGGCACCACCTTCTTCGTGTCACTGCATTACGTGGAGTCACCAACGGTTTGGGGATGGCAACTCTGCCATGAATGTTCACAGAATGCAGCTCCCTTTGAATGGTTTTCGTCGATACAGGGTCCTGGAGGTGATTGTTCATCTCTGTGGTTATCTGGACAGTGTTGACTTGTGCTTTCGAGTCACTATTCGCTTCAACACACGTCGATCCCTTTTGGATAACTTTGTTTTTCGCCCACTATTCTCCTTTGCAGACGTTGTCTTTCCATGTTGTCTGTAGGCTGTCAGAACAGTTGACAATATGCTCCGTGCTACACCAACAAGTGTAGCTGTTTTTGTCACAGATGCTCCAGCCAGGCGGGCTCCTATGATCATGCCTCTTTTGAAGTCTGAAAGGTCGGACATACCTGCATTTGACGGATAGCTGACTGCTCGCATGCAACTCTCACACCAGCTTCTGATAGACTGATATGTTTGCTTTCATCGCCACTAGATGGTTGAAATCTCTGCTGAGTGTTGTTCCTTTTCCACGACGGCGTATATAGGCCTTTGCAAACCAAGGTGTTCATATTATTTTGTCCATTACCTGTACTTCGCTTTTTGTGCCACTTTTGTCTAATTTGCGAAGATGGGGATGAGCAGTGGCGGCGCTTAGGTTCCAAAACTGGGGGCAAGGTGCCAAAACTGGAATTGGGGCCAAGACATTATATTTCCCTTTGTAATATAAGGTTTAGCATAATGCGGGGGCAAATGTGGCAAAAAGTGGTGGGGAGGCAACTTCCCCTAATCGCCGCCACTGGGGATGAGTGATGATGTGATGAAATTGATGAATGGACACTCACAAACATCCATGCCCAGGCCTGGATTCGTACCCGGGACTCCTGGCTTCGTAGCGCGATGTGCTAATCACTCTGCCAGTGCCACGGGGGGCGGCTGAGATCCCAACTGTATGAAAATCACAGGTACATGGTCCCTTCTGAAGGTAAATTTTGCTGGTGTCTTTATAATAATTGGGGTAAAGTAAAGTCACAGAGGACAATAATTAGATCAATCAGTGACTGATAGTTGTGGATTATGGGACACATCAATGATTGATTGATTTCGTGGTTTAAGTCCACTTTATGCACAGTAAGGCTAATCGGGACTGGACCTACAGTTTAAAGTTGGATCCGAACCACTATATGTCTCCACCGGGAATCGAACCCGGGACCCCTTCATTACAAGGCGACGACGCTACCACTGCGCCATCGAGAAACCCCGTGGACAAACTTTTACAGATGGTTCGTGAAAATCTTATTCAGTGATGCTGCTATTGTTACCATTAATACAAACAATATAAAAAGCATGGATGAGTAGATGTACGTAAATATATTTTATATATATATTTTGCCTTTAAATTTCACTTAAGTCTGACAAGTAAGCAAAAAAAGAAATGAGTGACATGAAGTATTTTCAAATTTTTCCGATTGTGCTGTTGGCCTTGAATTACTGCTGGGCAGCTCCTCGAACGATATCGATACACAGAGTAATGTTACAAATGACGAAAGACTCAACGCTCAGAAAAAAAGCAATAACAATGTTCAGAAAAGAACAATAACAATACACAATGCTTGAAAAAAACCACCATAAATATGATGCGAGTCAAATATAACTGACGTGGCGTGCAACGTAATAATTGATTCTTGCACCGCGTGAGTTGCATATGACTCTCGCCCATAAAATAATTAAATATAACAATTTTTCATCAAATCATCAAGAAACATGTTGTATACAACGTTTTTATTATATTCTTGTTATAAAACATCGTGGCCCCAGGGAATTTTTCTTTCTCTATTGTGACAGTCAACGTGTTAGTACATAATTTCAGTAATTTTGCATATTTTTAAGAATGTCAAAACACTCTATGAAGTCTGGAAGAATCAGATTAGTTGTTTAATTGGAAGCACTAGTGTCCTATAAACTCACAACATACCGTACACAAACAATAATTTTTATCTAGCATTGCGGCCCCCTGAAGCGCGGTGCCATGGTTGCCTCTCTCACCTCTGTGTACAGGAAATAACCATAACCGCAAAACAAATTAGGAGTAAGCAAACAACTTCGAAGAAATGAGCGCTAAAAGAATTACCGTTAAAAGTAACGGAAAAGCGAAGGGAAGACCTATTGCTGATTAAACGCTAAAAGAAGTAAGATTTGAAGGAATAGCCACTGACAGAGTTAAACCCGTAGGGAATAAAGGCGAAGAAATGAGTTTGAGAACCTTGTCGCGAAATGTGTCCGAAACCTCTACATAGTAAAAAAAATGAGCAGGGAATGACAGTGAAATGGAACAACTTACGAAGCACGGAAGTTGAAAGAAATAAAAGTGCAGCGTTAGAGAGAGATATGTGAGAGAGGCAAACATAGACCGGTAAAGGGGAGAAAGATATATATATATATATATATATATATATATATATATAGAGAGAGAGAGAGAGAGAGAGAGAGAGAGAGAGAGAGAGAGAGAAGGAGAAGGTGAAAGAAGATTATATATATATATATATATATATATATACAAAGCGAAAAGTAAGAAGAAAGAGAGAAAAACAGCAAGAAATGGGCAGAGAGAGAAAGAGACAGGGATCACATAGAACGAATGGAAGGCGTGAGCGAAGCGCGAGAGAAGTGGAAGAGAATCGAGGAAAACAGAACAAGGAACAGAATTTCTTGGGGGAAATCATAGTTTACCTACCAATTCTACATATCTTCACACAAAAATGGGGGGATATTTTCGTTTGATTGACTTTTTATTGATTCTTAGTTATGGTTATTAGATGTTCAGCATCTACTTCATGATTTAACAACTTCCACAAGAACACTATTTCCTGTAGCAAACATGAAAGTGAGCCGTGCTTTTTCTTTCTTAAGCCCCTATCACACGGAACTGGATTTCTAGCAGGAATGCCCTAGTTTGCGCTGAACTGCCTTTCTAGGTAGTAATCATGGCCGCCTGGCTGACTGCTTGACTGGTTTGGAGGAATAGGACATGTTCTAATTGCTACTAGCTTTCCTCGACTGGATTCTGTGGAACAGCCAATCAGAGCAAAGTTTGGCCATGTAAAAGTAATCTGTGAGTTTGCAAAGGAGCTTCTTTTGTCTGTGGTTTCCGAGTACTGGCTGTTTATGTTATAGTTTCTCCGTTTCTCGATAAAAAAAAGTAAAGAGATGACGTGCAATGCATTCGTGTTCAGTTCATTAACATTTAGGTATTTATGCAAAGCGATGAGATGTGTACGTGACAAATATGATTAGCTGAAAATGAAAATCCTTATTATTACAAATGTAGTAATAAATGTTTGACTTTTTTTTTTTATCTTTTGTGAATGAATCCTGAGAATCTCATGTATGAATAATGCAAACCCGAGTTAAAAAGCTTGTTCGATACGCATTGATTACCATATTTTTTTCCGAGCCAATCTCTAGTTCATACTTTTATTTTTATAATAAAAGCACAAAGCAGTAATTCTCCTACAACATTCTTCAAATTGCTCGTCCACGTCCACCTTTAAGTCTCCTTTAGACGAAAGCATAAATGCTACGTAAATGCTTCCAAAAATCTTATAACAGATACTACTTTACAGTTTTACACCAAAGCATTTCATGGATCATTTCGGTTAGCTGTTCCAATTACAATGTATAATACATACAGCACGAAAGGCACGTCGAGTTACACCGTCTATGGTGAGTGCACGGTGTTTACAATTGAAAAAGCTAAAATATTCTTCCATACGTGTACAGTAAACGTTGTAAAGTATGTATTTTATCAGCGCCGTTCTTTTCTACCTAAAACCGATATTCCTCTCGGTTGAATAGTTATCGTATTTTAAAAGTGTGAAGTGATACGTTGTTTACATCTCACGCGGCCGCCATTATGGGAACAAAATACTATCAACAAGTACGGTGTAACAAGTATCGTGTGAGGCGAAAACTAGCAAATGGGTAACCAGCCCAGCGTCAACTAGAGCATTCCTACTGGAAATCCAGTTCCGTGTGATTCAGGCTTTAGTCTTTTAATTTCAAATGCAATTAAATGTTTCGAATGTCATGCGCCTTTCGACTGTTGCTAGTGTTGGATGATCTCAGGCACGATTAGTTTCACTTGTATGTGTTCCTGTGCTAAGAGTGACTGGATAATTGTAAAATTCTATCAGTTTTAAAGTTTAATTTTTAAAAAAATAAATCAAATTGTCCACATTCAAACAATTGCGTGTTTATGCAAACTATATTTGTGTGTGTATAGGGGGGGTATGATGAACAATTCATTTAGGGGGGACTTTGAACGACTTTGGGGGTGATGGGCACCCCTGACAAGGAAGGTAGAATAGACAGAGGGAAGCAACAAAGGAAGAGTGCAAGTAAAGTATATGGTCATTGCCTACCCGCGTGGTATAGAAGGACCGAAAACGGCCCGGAACAAGAATGTTCTGTCTGAGGCAGCTCTCAGCCCTGGCCTTTCAGAATAGAACGACACGTGTCGCTAGAAAGGGAACCCTCGATAATTCGAACCGATGAGATACACGTGAATGCCGCTTTTCGCTTGCGTGTGGCTCAGACCAGGACCTTTTCTCAATGGCGTGAATCGTATCGCCTCGGTCTGTTTTTCGTGAATGCTCGGTGAATGCTTGCTTATTCACTGAAATGACCCGTGCCCAGTGTAGAGATCCGCTGTAGCTGTGGGTAGTGATTGCTGCTACAACTGTTTCAAGCAGTCCCATTGGCTCGTTGCTTTTTGGGGTATTAAATAATCTGTGGTGGTTAGGTTAGGCTTGTTGGGCTTGTTTCTCTTAGAAGAAGAAGACGACGAAAAATTGTTGTAGCAGCAATACCGACCATTTATTAATCATATCTGACTTGATATGTGCGCCTACGAAAAATCAGCTATGTTTCAGTGTGGTTTGCCTTTCGCAAATGTTTTCTCGTCAATGTCAAAATATCCATTGACAGATTTAGCGGGAGGGGCACGGGGCCCTTCCCAGAAGGGATGACTGAGTATAATTAAAATTATTTATAGCATTATATTGCAACGAACAAGAAATGTTCGTTCGGTGGATACACATAGCACAGTGGTTCGGATCCCACTTTAAGCTGTAGGTCTAGTCCAGATTAGCCTTTCTGTGCATAACTTGACTTATTTCCTATCGCTCCTACTGGAACATAGAGCCTCCGTGAAGCATTTTCATTTTGTCCGATTCTTCACCAAACTCTCCAACCAAGTCTTATTTTGTTGCAGCAGCTCCTGCTCGATTGTCCTTCCCCATGTACATTTGGGGCGTCCTCTCCTTCGTGCTCCCTGGGGGTTCCAATCCAAAGCATCCTTTTCTATTGAGCCATCCGGTTTTCTCAGGGTGTGTCGGATCCATTGCCACTTCCCCTTCTTTAATTGTTGTATGATTGGTTTCTGATTTGTAATATCCCAAAGTTTCTAATTTGTAATTTTATCAGGACACTTTATATCCATGATCCTCCTTAAGCACCTATTCACAAATGTTTGTAGTTGGTGTCCTATTTTATTTGTTTGCTTCCAAGTTTCACGGCCATATAGTAAAACTGACATCATATTTGTTTGAAATATCCTGAGTTTTGTTCTTAATCCAATTTGTTTACTTTTCCATATTGGATACAGTTGAATGAAAGTTATTTTTGACATCTTCTTCTGCTCCTCCACTTTTTGTTATTATTGGTTATTAATATATAAGTATCTCTGTGCATAAAGTGGACTTAAAACAACAATCCAAACAAACAATCAAAAAATTTTCGAGCAATCTCTTCCCACTTAGTAAAATAAGAAAACGAAGTTGAGCACAAATACATTAATCGGGAGTTTATACATATATTCTGTGCCCCTCCCAGAAAAAAATCTAGATCCGCCTAGGAAGATATTTACAATCCTGTGGCCGGCCACTCTCATGCCAATTTTTGTTAGGAGAATACTGCAATATAACCTAAATAATGATCAAAACCAAGGAATAGTAATAATATAACGTGCAAGGTTGACTTTGAACTCGCATAAATCATGGGAATTCTAGCGTGTGTTTAATAATTGTAACAGCTTTAGATCAATCCAATATTCTGCAGTACAAAATTTCGTGCACAAATTGAGAATTACTATGAACAAATACGGCTTTTTAAGCAGCCAGAAGATCATTACGTATTTGACTTGTGAATGTTTATATTATGAATGCGGCTCCAGTTATTCATGCTTTCTGGCTTGCTCGTGACTGGCATGCACGCTTGTGACGTCACAATGTCTCAGTAATGTTCCGCTTACGTGATGGAGCGCGCCAACAGATTCCGAGTGGTGGGCGTGTGTCAGCTGTTTCGTTTTTCGTCAGTTTCTGCAGATACCGACAGCTTTTCGCTGCTACATTCAAGCTTCGCCGTCTGAAGGCCGATGTAACGGATCGAGATAACAGTGTTTCTTTGCCCAAAGTCTGTTATTATCTAGAGTGTTTTCATGTTGGTGTTGGAATCGATTACTTCTAATTATCGACCGCAGAAAGAGAAGTGGGCCACAATTGCCAAGGACGGGTGGCGCAGGCGCACTGGTGTGAAAAATATGCAGGAATCGTATCCGTGTGTGTTTGCTAGCCGATAGAGCAATGAGCGGATCTCCCAGGTGAGTAAGTTCCGACACATGGATGGCAGTGTGTTCAGGGATATTGTGATCATGTTGCTTCTTATTTAGTAATAAATATTGTCATTTCAAGATAAACAACATTAAGATATAACTTGTTGCAAGTGAAATGTACTCCAATTTATCGCTGCCCTTGCACAATTTCTTAACAGTTTGTTTTAAAACTTTATACGAGTACCACCTTCAAACTATTTTTCAGGGCAATTCGGATCTATTCTCGTCACCATTTCCTAAAACATACAAAAAACATCATTGTTATGCTTACTTGATTATCTTTCTTAATTTGTGAAAAATTTCAAATACATTTTTAGTAAAGTATCTCAATAATTGAGAGATTGCTCGAATAGGTCAATGGGTGGGAATTGTAGCTTTCCTGGAGACGTGATTCGAACAAAGGTTCTCCGGTTACCAGCCAGGTTAAATCGGCCATTGTTAGCGTCCAATATTTCGAGTGCATACATTGCACTAAGAGCAATGTATACGGTCGAAAAGTTGGACACTAACACCGATTTAACCTGGCTGGTAACACGAGAACATTTGTTCGAATCTTTCTTAAGTTTGCTTTCCCAGTATTACTTGCGAGCAAACAGCATTAGGATTAGCTAATCACCAATGTTGGGAGGTGATGACAAATGTTTTAAGGAATATTTTGAGCTTTTTGAGAACAGAGGGCCTCTTATACTCTATCCGAGGAAGTTCTTAGTGTCTGTTTTTTCAATGCGTCATGTATGTCCTCTGCAGATCCCTTTGCAACCTTGCACTTTTTCAACTTTCTTAGGGGGCTCTTTATAACTCCTTTTAGGGAGAATTGACACCGAAGAGACCAGCGACAGGAGTGTTTCACCGAGTAACAAGGCAAGCGAGACTTGTTTCTATGCTCAGTTCCCATGAGATACCGATATAATCGCATTAACAGTTTATTAGTAACCAAAACAAACAGAAAAAATAACAAGAGACAAAGAGACAATGTTAATGTAAATAACGTTGTAAAATTTGAGCAAGTTATTGAAACTCGGGAGAGGCATGTTGTGCATGAGAAACGGAGAAATCATGTGCTCTGACCTCAAACTGTATACGCTATACTTTCCAGCCTGGATAAAGCGGACCTAAACATTAGGGAAATGGTTCTCAACCTTCGTTAAACAATTTCCCGGTATTTTATCTTTTTTTTTAAATCAATGCCCTTAGTCCAAGAATTTTCCTCGTAAATACCTTTTCAGTATTTAATATTTTATGCATGAATTAACATGTACCAATGAAATTAAATATTGATAAATAAATTCTAGCATAATGGTATAGAGTAATAATAGTTTGATTACGTGTAGGATTATTGACAAATATAAAAATATGAATGAAGAAGTGGTAACGTCGTCTCCTTGTAATTATGTGATCCCGGGTTCGATACCCAGTGGAGACACATAGTTAGGGTTACCAGATCGCTGTAAGGGAATTATATGACATGCTGTCCCAAAATGTAGGACATTAAGTCAAAATGTAGGACACAAAACATTCTCAATAAATAATACATATTTCTATAGAACACGTTAGAAAGTAGTTGAAAAATGACACTTTTCAGTTTTTAAAAATGGATTCTTAATGAATTTTTAAATGCAAAATTTCAAAACTTGCAATCACACTAATCAATGCACCTCTTACTACATGATTTAAGTGGTAGCTACTTCTCAGAGGAGACAATTTTTATCAAAATCTCAGGTTTAGTCAAACAATATTTATGTTAGAGTGGGCAGTCAATTTGAAATTATGGACCAGTACCAAACGAACATTTTACAGACTTTATGAAAAAATAATTTCTCTCGTGAGTCTGTTGTGCTGATGGTAATGAAAGTACTGTCTCAACATTTGAATTATGACCTGTAATGGGAAACAAATATTCAGCAATTACCGTAATTTAAAAAATGGCTTGTGAAGTTTCATCTTGGGTAGTTTTTAGTTCAATAACAGGGTGTCTACCAAAATAACACATCCAGAATTCTTGAATTTTTCTGGACTCTCTTAGATCTTTTTTCAGCTTTTTTTAACGTTTATTTATTCGACTCCTAATTAGGTAAAGCTGGATATTAGTAATTAAGAAAATAAATATTTATTTAATGAAAACCCCTACCAAAGGACCAGTTAAGTTAAAAATTGAATCTGAATTTAAGAAGAGAATTAGATCTCCTTTCTCGTATTAATGCATCCTGAACTGTGTTTGGCAGACAAGCGAGGCTTTGGCGTCTGGACTCACAGCCAGCATAATCTTATGTGGGGCTTGTGTCGGTTTTCCCTATATGTTTGTGACTGTCCCTTCATCCATCTTATGTTACCACCATTCATCTTCATCTTCGCGATTAGCCAAAAGGACAGAAAAAAGTAAATAAACTAAATCAACCAATCAGTCATTATGATAGCAAAAATTCTTGACCACAATAATAATTTATTGACTTCTTGACCTACTTGTTGTTTTATTTACTTTTTCTTCACTGCCATGACTTTTTTGACTGGCAGACACTATGAATATCTTTGTTCTCTATACCTCTGCTTTACAATCAAATTATATTGAATATTGAATAAGAATGGACAACACCTTGTTGCATCAGTATAAACCCTAAGGCAAGATATTCTGCTCAGGCATAAACCCTAAGGCAAGATATTCTGCTCAGGCATTGAACAGTGACATTATCAGAAAGTGGTCCCAAAACTTTGTTCATTAATTGTTTCCGTTTTCCCGTTTGTTTAATAGCAGGACAAACTTTTTCTTTTTGTTCAATGACTGAATCAAAATAAATTTCACCATTGACTTTGGAAGCGCAGTCCATAGACTTGTAACTTGCATGAATTTCTTCTGTTACTTATTTTCATAATTAATATTATGTAACACTCAAAATGTAGGACATTTATGATATTTTTCAAATTCCTCCCGGACGCCGGACATAAGGCTAAAATGTAGGACATGTCCGGGAAAATCCGGACGTCTGGTAACCCTACACATAGTGGCACGGGTCCCAATTTAAACTGTAGGTTTAGTCCTGATTAGTCTATTTCTTCATAAAATGGACTTTAGAAACGAAACCTCACAATTCAAATATGATATTGGGATTGTGTTATTTGTCAACCAATTTTAGCAGAACGTTTCGCAGCTCAGTATAATTGATACGAAGGCCCGGCGGTTGAGAAACAATGCACTAAAGTACTTTACTACGTTGACTGATCTATTTTGGACTAAAGTGCCTCCATGTGCGGGCTTTTTAAAATAAAAGCAGTCACACCGTAAATGGCCAAAACACTGCCTCTTTACACGATGTTGAAGGCAAATTACAGCCGATAAATGCATCAAAAAACTTGTTAAAGCGAAAGGAACGTTGTGTTTAAATCTTAAAACATTGTACATATCGATGCTTTATTATATCAACAAATTAGAGCTTCAAACATGTTGTAAGACTTCCGGTTGGGCTCTCTGGAAATAGCTCATTGGGGTGAGGCATTCACTGCACATACGCGAACAACAAACTTAGGGAGACACGATGCACGGTATTGAGGAAAATGGACAGTCCGAGCGACACGCAAGCGACATGAGACACGTGCAGCTTGTGTCGCTTCGGTACGAAAGGTTCAATTTATTACTGAGTGTTCGTTTGCAAGCGACACGTCTCTCTTGCAGCGTGTCGCATCGCATGTCGCGTGGCTTTTCGGTGTGAAAATAAAATAAAAACAAAACTGTCCATAATTCCTATGGCAGCAGATTTTACACAGATACAGACAAGTTCATCATAATACGTAAGTGAAAACATTGAATAAACACAGAAGTCACAAACCAAATTACCAGGGCCGGATTTACCTCTTTGCCGCCCCTAGGGCAAACAAGCTCTGCCGTCCCCATACCATTTATTAAGAATGAAAAAAATCATTATTTTCTGTATTGCTATTTTTACTATTAACGGCATGCCGTATTAATTAAATGATAGTTACATACAAAAATGTAACAAAGCGATACGACATTAATTATATAAATTACATTTTAACATTTACCTTGTTTTTCAGAGAAGACTTTTATTTTTACTTTATTTAACTTATATTTACAATACAACTACATTAAGTCATTCCATTCGTGTGTCCGGAGAAAAAAAGACGCAATCCGAGAATTAGGTATTCCTTAGCTATAAATTTAAAACAAACAATCGTGCCGCCCCTACCAAAGTGCCGCTCTAGGCCCGGGCCTATGAGGCCTATTGGGAAATCAGGGCCTGCAAATTACAGAGATTAAGAATTAACAGTAGTAAATGTTAGTCCAAGGGGAAATGTCATGTCACATTCTCATTGTCTCATTATTCCGAAATGGCAGAAAAAGCGAGACGTTCAAACACAATCAACATTGCCATATTTCATAAACGTTACCTAAGTTGTAAACCAAGACTCAGAATTTATGAGGTGAAACAAAAATCAATGGTTCGTTACATAACTCGTCACCCAAACAAAACTAATAATTTGATGCGATATTTATGTAATATTTCTCTGTTTAATTGATTTTACGTTATTGAAATTTAAGATGCTGTCTTACAGTCACCCCCCCCCCCACACACACAATAGTTGTAGTAGTAGTTGTTGTCAATTAGGAATGGACGTGTTTTCAAGGCAATAAATATGTAGATGTTCTCTCATGAAATTCCTACGAGATTTCAATGTCTGAAGTTGAAGAGTGATTTTTTTCAGACACACACACGCTGCATGATCTATTTAAAAGAAGGTAAACTTTGATGAAATATACTGTTATCTCCCAAACTAATTTCATAGTAAGCACTTCCACACTAAATCAAACCTCGTTTAAGCAAAGTGTTAATTGTATATTGTTACATAGTGCAGTAGACATAGTGTCCAGTAGAATTACGAGTATAAGAAATGTTATTTGGGAAGCTGTAACAAATAATTTAGTAACCCTGAATCAGGCTTACCAGCCTCTGTGGTGTGTGGATAGGGTTTTTCATATTGTTCTCAATTCAGCTTGCTTAGCTTCTTCTGCTCCGACGCCAGTGTGCTTAATAGTCTAAAAAGTCATCGTGTATTCCCATTATAACATATAAGTAACGAAAGAAAGAAAAATTATGACCTATCGAAGGACACTCAGTACAACTCAGTGAACTTGCGTCCGAAGTATAGATTACCAAGACCTGTAACGGTTTTGTGCTATCGCATTATTTTGCATAGGACAGGACAGTTTTCGACGTTATCAGCAAGCGAAAAGCACTAGCAGTAATATCTTAAGACTAAGGAGGGCGCCAAAGAACTTTAAACAAATAATTTGCTGTGGCCAGAAATATCCCAGGATAAAAAAATATATATATTTCGGTTATTACTACTTCAAAAAAATAGTTCGTGTAGCACTGTCCTTAAATAATGACGATCCTACGATAGTCCCGAAAGTAGCCGGTTCCGATTTCGGATCTCGATTGTTCTCATGGCAACGCCGAAAAACTCCCCCCCCCCCCAAATAAGAATCATAGGATTTATAGAGCGTGTTTTACTCAGTCCATAACACCGGCAATTTGCCCTGACTGTAAAGATCGACAGCCTGAATATATTCATTTATCTGTGTGGAGTTTGGGCGGAGGGAGGGGGAGGAGGGGGTACGACATAAAATTTTCAAACTCTGCCTACGCCATGGTTGAGGTAGTCATGCTATTTCACCTGATTCACTCCTTCCGTTCTTCAATTGTTTGTTCGAAGTGTGATTATTACTTCAGCACTCCCCGTGTGTCTCGAGTGACATATAGGTGAATTTTTATGTAGTATTTCATCGAGCCGGTAAACTATTCTAAACTGCATCTAAACAACGGAATATACAGGCTGATTCGAAAGTCCTATCTCATAGGACAACTTTATTAGTGCACTGAGCGAAAAATGTAAAGAGAGGAAAGTCGTTGGAATGGAAATGCCGTATTTGCTTGCATATAAGACTCACCGGCGTATACCCCTCTTTTTTGTACACATCTTTTAGAAAAAGATTTATCTCTGAATATTTAATTAATTTACAGTATTTCAAATATAAAGTAATATGCAGGTCTACTTTCAACAAATAACTAACCAATCTAACTAGAAAAGATTACATTTTAATCTTCGTAAAAGAACAGACATTTATCTCCAGAGCTAAATGAAGAGTCACTATGAAACTATTTCTAAATCAGAATGTTAGTCGTCATACAACAAATTGTCCTCTGTTGTACATTCACGGACAGTGCCGGGTTGTAATAAATACATTGACTTTCAATGGAATCGTTAAAACCCGGCAGTGTCCGTGACTGTACACTCGCCTCACTTAGTACTCCGGAAGTTTGTTTCTTTATAGCCTACAACATATTTGCAGAAGATATAATTCAACCTACAATTGTATCAATATACGCTGTATAAAACACACCATATTACTAACTTCGTACTTCTTAAATGATTTAACCACTGTCTTAGTTTTCACAGCATCCCATGAAGCTTTGACTCATTCACAAACTTCCTTCTTCCTGATGATGTAATCTGAGTATCAGCGTACAAGACGCATCGTGTTATTCAGACCTATTTTTAAAGAGGAAGCAAGTGTGTCTTATACGCCGGTAATAATTCACAATTTAAATTCAGCTCTTCCAAATGATGAACAATTTCTCTTCAAATTCATAAAGATCTGAGCTGTGGAACTCTTCTGTAGGTCAATTAAGCTCCTAGAAACAATTTACTAAGAGAAAAAAATGATAATGTATGCCTCATTTCTCTTTCGACTTTCAGAGAGTTAAGAAATATATCTGCGAGCGTCCAAGCTACAATAAAGAAAGATACGCCAGTGTAAACTATTTTTCACAAACATAATTTATAGGCTAGTAGTCATTCCAGATTGTCCTAATATAAACAACACGGTTAACGTGTATCGTCGCACCAATGCCAATACCAGGAATGTGCAAATCTTGACTTTTTCACCTAGTGCAGTTTCTATTTTTGTTCATAGATTCCTGTGCTATTGTCTAATAAGCAGCTTTATATTTTACCGAAGACAACATTTATCGACATGTAAAACCCGGTTTTTCCGGGATCTAGAATATTAAAATGCTTTTATCTCAAAAGTAAGATTTAGCACAGTCATGGTTTTCACATGTGATGTATCTGGAATATTTCACGAAAATAAATGAGGCACGTTGTACTGCATGTGTATTTTGTGTCATTGTAATAATATTGACACAAAAGATTACAACCAATGCAAAATCATCATATCGCATACGCACAGAACATTTATGAGAAGTTTGAACTCAAGCGGTCTAGGCTTTAATCCCCGGTGGAGGCGCATTCCTCAGTGCTTCGATTAGCCTATCTGAGCATAAGTAGGGCTAAAAATAAACTTTGTCTTTAAGAGAAGCTTACATCGTATAATATCTGGTTTCTTGGAAAACCCCATCTTCTCGTCGTCGTTCTTATCTATTGATTGCAGATACTATCTTGTAAACTTGGGATTTTATGTAACACTCTCCGTCACATCATTGTTTTTACGGATCTTACAACAACGGGATCAAATATATTTCCACAATAAAAGAAAGTCTTTGCCATTTTGTTGAGTGTGGCACGATGATTACCTCTGTTCCAAAGGGGACCAGGTAATAATATTAATTTGTTCTATGTTCTCTATTTCATTGGTAATAAGTAAGCGCCACACTTCCACCTGATGCTGAAAATTTGAACTACTTTTTTATCAGTATTCGCATCCCTATGGTCTCCACAGCCTCTATACCAAGTTTCACCGCAATCCTTTTCTTCGAACGTGCTCCGAGTAGGGAAACTTTAATTGTGACCACCCTGTACATAAATAGTTTCATAAAAGTGAAAAAGTCAAATGTAGCCACAGTAAACTTGCAGGCAGGAACAAGCGTTTAGTAAATAGTATCTTAATTTTCCCATGAGTCATTGCCACGTAATGGTTTGACAGAAGACAACGTATAAGTATATCCCTAAATTTGAATGTTTCTTTCGTTTCAGCAGCGCAGATGACGAGGAGTTCCTGGAGAAAAAGAAGGATGACGTCAACAATAGCAAATCTCCAGAGAAGCTCACCTTCCCAGAGTCTTTCCCACAGGTATGCTCAATCCAGTACTATATTTAGAAGATGAGGTATTGTCAGAAGTTTACGTACGTTGAGCTCCATGTAGCCAAAGGTATGTCACTTTATAAGTGAATGGACGTCGTATGTACCACCCAGGACTTCAGTGGCGTGTAGTCAGGTTGGGATTGGAACTTTAGTATACATTGTGATATTTACCTTCAGAGAGAGATAGTTATAGTTTTTGTCCTTTGGTTTCGTTATCCCTACTCCAGTCGGTGTGAAGCTGAGTTTGGTGAATGTCGGTGTAGTTACACTGCAGTTATCCAAATAAGTTGATAGAGATCAAGGATATCTTCTACTTTCTCTCACTCTCTCACTTTCGTATGACTTTGTATGCACAATTACTACTCCAATGTTGTTATTCGGGGTGTAAGGGGTGACCTTTTCTGCAGACACTCAAATGTCTACCTTCCTTCCACATTTTTCAGCCCAAGTCCCGCTTTAGACGAAAGCATTTTCCTTAGCATTTTTCTTAACATTTGTGCCATGACCGAAATGCTACCGTGTAAAGTGAAAAATCTTATGGCATTTCAGATGCCATGCCATATTTCATGGCATTTCTCAACCCATCCCATTTCCGAAGCATTTCTCGCAGCATAACCAATCAGAAGCGACCTCTAGGTCACGAGTGCAGGTGTAATGGTGGCCGCGTGAGATGTAAACAATGTATCACTTCACATTTTTAAAAGCCGATAACTATTCAACCGAGAGGAATAACGTTTCGTATAAAACGTTATTAGATACAAAGCAATGGCGCTGTTTAAGTACATACTTTACAACGTTTATTGTACACGTACGGAAGAATATTTTAGTTGTTTCAAATGTAAACACCGTGCACTCAGCATAGATGGTGTAACTCAACGTGCCTTTCATGCTGTATATGTTATACATTGAAATCGCAAAAGCTAGCCGAAAAGTTACACGAAATGCTTGCGTGTAAAATACTACCTGTTATAAGATTTTTGGAAGCATTTACGTAGCATTTATGCTAGCAAAAATGTTGAAGGAAATGCTTTCGTCTAAAGCCGGCTTAACAAGGAAGGCTCTGGCGTCTCGACCCACAGCCAATAATCCTCGGGGAGGAAGGGGGGACATGTTGTGTCGTGACCACCTTATGTTTGCGATTGCCCTTCCATGCGTCTCATCTTATCACCATTCATCCTCATCTTCACGATCAGTCAACAGTGTCAGAAAAGCGACCTAAAATATACTCAATCAATCAGTATTCTTCATCAACAGAACGTTGAGTATGACCTCGAAACGAAATTTAAGTAGTGAATCAAGGGTGGGGAAATTTCTCTGGAACCAATCAGAAGGCTACATTTCCCTTTCAATAGGAATGAGGTAATGTATGTTGCTACAAGTATATTATGATCCTACATACTCTTCAAAAATCCATCTTGGAATGCAACCACTTGCACTTGCACAGACACAACGGACAACTGGATAACAACCCACAAGGCAGAAAAGCCAAGAAAATCAATAAGATTAATGAAAATAGGTTAATAAGCACTATGAAACTACAATGTTTTATACCCACGGCACTAAATTGGAATATTAATTAAATAGCATACAATGTCCCATACATGAATAAAGTAGGAAAGAGACCAATGTCAATGGACTTCTAATACTTGCAATTGTTTACTTATTCTTTTGACATGATTTATGTTGTGTAATTCATCCTTGACACAAAGAGGGAAAGCAAATACAACCTGAATATCACAACCCCAAGTGATAAGCACTTGAATTTTCAGTAGAAATTGAGTCAGTCGATAGACTGAGATGTCTGTTGTTGATTAGATAGCAATATAAGGAAGTATTTTGGTTATTACAGATATCCACGATTTCGCCAGAACTTTCTTTCTGGAAGAAGTAGCGAAGAAGTAGATTTAACACGGAATTAATCATAAATTCGACATTTCTTCAATATGTTCTAAATAATATTCAACTATTTATTAATCATAGATTCGACATTTGTTCAGTACGTTCTAAATAATATTCAACTATTCGAAAATATGCGAAAATGTATGCAGGGTCCGGCTCCAGGTGGGGCCTGGAGGTGTGGGGGCATACAATGTACGCTGGGCCTATAATCAAACTTTTTCAGAATTCTGAAAATATCAGATTTTTGTCCCTTAGTGTGAAGTACACTTGTCTTATAGTTGGTGTTTTAAGTCCACTTTATGCACAGTAAGGCTAATCGGGACTGGACCTACAGTTTAAAGTGGAATTCGAACCTCCACCGGGTATCGAACCCGGGACCCCTTGATTACAATGCGACGAAGCTACCTCGGCGACATCGGGGAGGCCCACGTGTCATATAGAATCACAATATAAACATTATTACAATTAATTTATAAATTTCGTATTATTACCTAAGAGCAATAAGGATAACATGTTGAAGGCTAAAACCAAGAATTATGGAAGGCTAATAAAAGTTTCGAAATTAGTATTTTTTTCATTTCCGATGCGCCACTGGTGCGACATTTAATTGCAAAATTGGGCGTGTTCAGTATCAAGCTGTTCGTTTACCTATCAAAGTTGCAATTTTAAATCACATCCAATAACATTCTCTATCATAATTCTCTTTTCTTTATTTTTCATTGAGTTTTGACCCTGTAGTGAATTTATATTGAATTTAAATTAATTATTTTGATTGCAATATTTGAACACTATTCTTATGTAATTATTTGATTAGAATGTGATTTCAGTAATTTTGGATGCTTTTAAGTATGTCAAACCAATTCATGAAGTCACAAGAAATCCGATTAGTTGCTTAATTTTCTTAATTGGATACATGAACGTCCTACAGACTCCTAACAAGCAATCATAAATATTCTTTTTCTTTGACGCGTCCCCTTGAAGCGCGTGCCTCGGGCGAGGTGTCGCGAAAGTTGCGGTCAGCTAAATATCCGCTCACACTTCCAAGAACCATTAATGACCCCTCCCCCACCCTAAAAGAATCAAATATTCATATATTATATTTATTTAATATTTGATTCCCATTACGCTTTTTCCAGGCTGTGGACTGGCTAAATAATCGAAATATCTTTCAACTATTTAGGCGTATTTAAAATCTGTTTATAAAAACTTCGTCATTATTTTCTTGCTAGAAATCCTTGTCATATCATCGGTTTATCGAGTTTACTGCAGCTTTTGTAAGAATGACATTGCTCTGAGACACGATGTAATGTTGCCTGTTTCTTCGTACCTCCTTACTGTGTTCTCGATTCTTGCATCCAGCTTTTGGTATGCAGTTTTCATTCTCTTTCACTCAAAATTTAACTGAGATCTCATGTACACGAAGCCTGAATTTTCCGCTCCTTTCTTCAAGTAAAGAACCACATCCCGTGACACTTCTTCGATTGCTCCCGGAGACATCGCCAAGTGGTAAGGCCGTTTGCTGTACTCCTGTAGCCTTCATAGTTCGCGCGAGGCTTGCCCTTAGTTGTAAGAATCTCCATAGTACACCATACAAAAGTCACACGTAAATAAATAGTTTGTGGCGAAGGGGTGCATTGCTCTCAACAATGAGTCATACGCAGGTGCGCGCTTCTTTCCTCCAGGAAGCTGAACGCAAATTTCTGAACATTCCATTTGAGGGAAATTTTCAGTGAGCGCATTTTTCATACAATCTCGGACGAGTACCCGAGTTGCCCCTCCATAGGGCCGGCTCTGAATATTGGGTTGGTGCGAATGAAATGTCCGCTTTGACGTCTGGTCGGAAACTCAGCTCAACCACACAACACAGGGATTGACTGAGGTCACAGGTCTAACGTCATAAACTCTGTATACGTCCAGCAAACAGGCTGGAGCACCCAGACAGTCAGGAGGCAGTGTGTTGCTGAACAGGGTCATCTGAAAGTGCACCATGGAGAACACACAATTGCGAGTGATTTGTCTTTATGAATTCAAACTTGGACATTCTGCTCACCAAGCCGCCAAAGACACTAACAGTGCATTTGGGCCAGGAATGGTAAATGAACGCACCATTCGCCGTTGGTTTGTCAAATTTCGTTCCGGTGACACAGCACTGCAAAATAAACCCAGTGGCCATCGACCAACATCATGTTCGGATGCGCTCCTCAGGAACCCCGTGGAAGCGGACCCTCGGAAAAGTGTTCGTGCCATTGCAGACGAGTTAGGCATACACCATACCACTGTCGTTTGGCGGCTCCCTTCGATCAGTAAAATGAAAAAGTTGGACTCGTGGGTACCACATGATTTGACACCGGTCAACAAGACTCGCCGTCTGGAGGTGTGCAGTTCTCTGAGTGTGAGGAATAACCTGAATGGTTTCCTGCATCGGATTGTCACTTCAGATGAAAAATGGATCTGCTATGACAATCATAAACGATCAGGACAACGGTTGGATCGTGATCAACGTCCAGGGCGGTTTCCGAAACCACCTCTCTATCCACGGAAGGTGTTGTTGCTGGTATGGTGGTCTATGGTGGGTGTGATCCATAATGTCTTTCCCAGGCGAGGTGAAACCATCAATGCAAATTGTTACAGTGCTGAACTCCATGAAATGCACCACAAACTTCTCCACAAGCATCCAGCAATGGTCCACAGACATGGTGTCCTCGTGTTGCACGACAATTCTCGCCCACATGTCGCGCAAAGGACGGTGCAGGCTCTCCATGAGTTGCAATATGAAACCCTTCCTCATCCAGCATATTCTCCCGACCTCTCTTCCATTGACTACCATCACTTCCGGCATCTCGATCACTTCCTGACAGGGAAGACCTTCGCTGATGATCGGGCGGTGCAACATGCCGTTGAGGAGATCTTTGCGTCGCAGACTCCAGACTTCTTTCGCCATGGAATCCAATTGTTGGCTGAGCGATGACAAAAGTGTGTGGCTGCAGACGGCGACTATTTTAATTAACCAGGTATTGTAGTTTTGATTATTTTGGCCTTTGGCAATGACGCACCTAGGCCGGACATTTCATTCGCACCAACCCAATATAATGACAAAAAAGCTCAGTGGCGGCGATTGGGTTCCAAAACTGGGGTAGCAAGGACAGTTTACTTTCCCTTGCTAAATAAGGTTTAGCATGGTGCGGGAGCAAAAGTGGCAAAGAGTGGGGGGCAACTGCCCCCAACCCCTAATCGCCGCCACTGAACAAGCTATATAAATCGAAACATACTCCCTCGTTTTAAAAGAAAATCATAGGCATTTGGCTGATAAATCTACATGATTTATGGCGGAAATTGTTGTCACTTCACAGATTGCGTGTAGTTATTCGAGTATTTGCTGGTAGTAACTAGTAATCATCTTTGAGATAAAGCTCAATATGTAAAAGAGTATGACTTCACTCACTGACTCATAAACGCACAGCCCAAAATCCCTGGACCTAGAGACATGAAAATACATAAACTGTAAACAAAAGTCCTCGACAGATGGCACTGGTTGACGCATAATTCTACATAAACGTACTAATGAACACCACTATTATTCTTATGAATGCTGGTTTCTGATATCAGTCGATATTGTACTAAATGAGACTTTCATAATTATTGATATGAATTCTAATTTCTATGATATTGAATTAATGCTCCAATGTTATGTGTATTCATTCCATCTTGACAACGTAGCTTGAATTTAACGATTTGGTTTTGCTATTGATTTGTTCTTTTTTATGATCTGATTAACGAACTTTGTAAATATACAACACTGGCGGTAAGTAATATGATATTTATGCAGAACGTTGGTGGGGTTGGATTCGTAGTTAGTGTTTTTTAAAACCGGTGTCCGATCTTAAGAATTCATTTTCGGATTAAAAAAAAAATAAAAACAATTTTCGACTTTCAAAAAACCGGAAAACCGAAAAAGTAAAAAACTTCAACAGCAGTACTTCGTAGTAATATACGACTTGGAGCCAATGGAAATTCGGTCTACAATCTAATGATATCTGCATTTATCTGCTGAGATTTCATTTGAAAAATATATTCGTTCTTCTCTATTATATACTAAATAATAATAGTGAGCCTGTTCAGAGGACCAAACAGACGCATGGTTCTTTTAGTAGCATCTGTAATGTACTCATTAAAGTTTACTTTGTCGTCAATGTTAACACCAAGGTCTTTTGGAGAGGAAACTTTCGTGATGGGATTCTTTTCGAGAAAATAAACAGAATACACTTTGTTCCTTTTTGGGAAAATTTGGGAGCATTTCTGGAGATTCAATTCCAGATCCCACTGACGACACCACACAAGTGGTTCTGTAGGAGCTTCTTGTGGCAGGATTCTGATGAGATGTCTTTGAAGAGTTAATGGTCACACGCTATGGCGCCAGGGGTCCCGGGTTCTAATCCTGGCCTGGGCATGGATGTTTATGAGTGTCCATTCATCAATTTCATCATGTCATCACTCATTCTCATCTTCGCAAATTAGCCAAAAGTGGCACAAAAGGCGAAGTAAAATAAAGTAAATCAATCAATCAAGGTTACAGTTTATAATATACAATTGTTGTGATTGATTGATTGATTTGTGGTTATAAGTCCACTTTATGCACAGAAAGGCTAATCGGGACTGGACCTACAGTTTAAAGTGGGATCCGAACCTCTGTGCTATGTGCCTCCACCGGGTATCGAACCCGGGACCCCTTGATTGCAAGGCGACGACGCTACCACTGCGCCATCGGGGAGGCCTACAATAGTTGTGGTTGTGAGTATTGATCGAAAAGTTAAGGTATAGAAGAAATGTTATTAAAATGTAGCTGTGTAGTGAGTACAAGGCAAATATTTGCAATTGTAAGTTTTATATCTTCTTAACTTATTTGTGCTGTTCAAGACCTAACTCTTATTCAAGTACTATCAGTTTGTTATGAGAAACAATAAGTACATATTTTAATAACCGAAATTACTTTTGCAGATACTGGCCTGTACCATAATCCTTAGCATGTGGTTCGCAATTGGACTTGGAGGAGGATATTCAGCCATCTTGTTGCCTCAACTGATGCACGAGAACAGCACGCTCTACCTGACAAAAGAGGAAGCTTCGTGGGTCGGTACGTATTCACTTAAAAACCGAGAAATGTTCCTAATTTGGAGCAAAATCTCAACGTTCTTACATGAACCTCATGCTTATAAATAAAATAACGCCTCTTTCCAAAGCATTTATTAGGGTCTGCATAACTCAACACTGATATTCGCGTTTCTTCAAACAAAGCTCAGGAAAAACTTGTACCCAGAGCAGTACTCGAAGTCCAAATTCCTAGGTGGGGAGATGCTTGCGTAAATCTCCTTAATTGAAGGGTGGCATCCCCCGTGTTCTTCTCTACTTCGAACACAATCTCTGCAGACAGATATACGTACAGTACAGTTAGGAGCAAAATGCTGTTGCTAGAACATTAAAAACACGCTGAAATTCTTACAAATTATGACCCATTGCCATAAACAACCTTGCATCGTGTATCGCCTCTAGGTTTTAACCATTATCTGGCTTATGTGCCAAGAAGAACATCAATTACAGAAATGTTAGGGTGAGTGTTTTAATGATTCCATAAAAACAACCTGTTGGCATAAGGAAATTAAAGGAAATTCGAAAACATTGTTAATTTGCGGAACACAGTACTATTAGAATACTTCCGGTACTTTGGGCCATAATACTGCAACTCTACAATTGTACATTTGTACCTGTAGCTGCGATATCACCATAATACTTCAACAGCATTTCGCCAACCACCGAGGCGGAGTGGATAGCACATCACGCCAGGGGGTCCCGGGTTCGAATCCCGGCCCTTATATCCGTGTTCTTTGTGAATGCTCCGTCATCATTTTGATCATATCACTCATCCTCATCTTCACGATTAGCCAAAAGTGGAAGAAAGGTGACGTAAAATAACCTAAATCAATCCAACAGCATTTTCTGCCTTTCTCCTGTTCCACATTTTTGGATTTGGCCCAGCCCCTCTCAAAAAATCCTGCGTACGGGCCTGACTTTTGGTAAGGCAGATCTTCGAATATTTGTTTATTCTCTGAGAACGCTCTTAAAGAGTGCACGCACGGGTGCGAGGCATCGAACGCAAAGTCAAGGACAGCACACAAGACCTAGACATGTTAAGTGACGCCCACAGTAACGGCGCCAGAAGAACAAGAGTGGCTGATAATATTTTATGTACGCAAATTGCATACATGTTGACTTAAAGAAACAAAACAAAATATTTATTTTTCTAGTTTTCTTTGCCTGTTTCTGGGGAGACTGTAAGGGGTCGACGGGGAAGCGCCCACCCCACTCGTACCGTCACTGAACGACTCCAGTTTGCAGTCAGAATAGCCTATTCGCTATTTGGATACCATAATGCGTGTATAATTTTAAAATCTATGATTGTTCGATTTAGTTTTATGCAGTTGTACAAACATCCGAATTTAGTTAAAACCTAAAAAATTAAAAGCCTTTTTTACGTTCTAGCTGCAATCCTACCTCTCACTACGCCACTTGGAGCTGTGTTTTCAGCGTCAGTCATTGACATAGTTGGAAGAAAAATGGCGAACCAGTTGATAGCCGTTCCTCTCATCACAGGATGGGTGCTCATAGCCTCTGTGCCAACGCACCTCGCACTCTACGTTGGCCGCAGTCTGATAGGAGTCGCAGCAGGTAAGTCGAAACCACTCACGGTGGTGCGGTGAGGAGGTGCATGACAGGTGTCAAAATTCAAAACTACAAAGACAAGAAGACAAACATCAGTGTCAAGGACGCCCGAAGGATTTTTCCTCAGGGGGGCAGAGGAAGATGTCATATCTTGTCCTTCGATCATGAAAGCTTAAAATTTGCCTTATTACTATTATTTCACAAATCAAAAATTCAAATTGAATTGAAAATACTTTGGTGTTGTCCGCAAGTTCAGGCTTGAGTCCACTATTTAAACAAAACATCTATAATTTTGTTGATGAAGAGTTCGTGTTTTTCTCACATGCACATAGATATCCAACAGGGACCACTTAAACTGCTCTTCCTCATAGTACCTCTGATCCACGTTTTTATGCGCCGAAAGATACTGTAAGAAAAGTAAAATTAGCCGTGAGTTCCATGTGAAATTTGCTCACGAATGTGAAAAAATATACTTCTTTCTGGACATCTGCAACAAAGCATCCATAAACATTATCATGTACGCTGTTTTGCGTATTTTTACAAAAGTCATCAGAACACTTTGTCTCACACCTATCCAAATGAATCTCTCTTCTCCCATGTCAGAAGTAAGTAACGTAACATGTAACACATTTGATGTGGATCCCATATTTTAAACTGTAGGTCCAATCGCATAAAGTGGACTTAAAGCACCAAATCAATCCAATCAATCAATCAATTATCATCAGCGTCGCTCAAAATGTGCAGTAGCCTAAAGAAGAGTCTATGACACCTTAAAGTGAAATATCCAAGGGACTCTTCGCGTTCTAAGGAATATAATGCATAATCACGAAATCATAATAATATATTCTACAAATAGATACAAAAATATAAAGTGCAGAGAAAAATTGACTTCGAGAAATTAAATGAACGTGTCTCGTTTGTCAAATTTAAAAAAATCTACTTTTAAGGGATCCGCAGGATATTTTAGAAACTACGGACTCAAACATACAATATTAATATTAAGTGAAAAACATATTTGGCATCTGCAACTAATATTCAGACGTCAGAAATGCTATGCAAAATTAAACAATTATCAATATCACACCAAAGTATATATTGCAAGCCCGTCTTTCTATGCAAAAGTCACAAGACTACCAAATCTGACTTACTCATCCTACTCACGTGGAAAAGTTACTTCTCTCTATTATATCCTTACGTGAATAGGTGAGACAGATCACATTTGGTGATGATAGTAGTTTTGTCACGTGGTGTATCTAAAGCAGGGTTCGATGTCTATGTCTCGACTCCTTCTCGAAATGGATATTTGAGGCATTCCAAAGCCAATCCTGACGTAATATTTTTTTCATAACATTTGTGACCCTGTAAATTCTCCTCGAATACTGATTTGTGAACAATATAAGGTACCATCTATGTACTAATCTAGTATTAACAAATTGTTATTGGTCTTAGCGAAGCACTAATTCAGCTTTACCTTTTGTAGGTATGGTATCCTCTACTGTAATCCACGTAACAGAGCTCGCCCATCCATACTGGAGAGCCATGCTTACCAGCATGCCAATGATGTGGACCTCGTTTGGATCTCTAGTGGTGTATGTATTAGGAGCAACCTTACACTGGCGAACAGTTGCTGCCATCAGCTCGACATTCCCCGCCTTGACTTGCCTCGGATGCATCTTCCTCCCGGACAGCCCCAGCTGGTTGCTGAGCAGGGGTCGAGAGAAAGACGCGGAGTCCGCAGTCCATTGGCTGTACAGGAGGAACCCTCGAATGGCCGAGTCTGTCTTGATCAGTCTTAGGAAATCGCAGGAAGAGTCCAAAACGAAACTGTCGCAGTTTGAGCGACTGAAGAAGTTCTCGGAGCCACGTGCGTACAAGCCACTGCTTCTGCTTTTCACTTTCTTCATATTCCAACAGACTTCTGGATGCTTCATCACTCTTTTCTACACCGTGAATCTCTTTCAGGAAGTAGGGAAGGGTATCAATGCGTACACTGCTTGCGTCCTCGTAGGGTTGTTTCGAATGGTGATGACTCTTGCCGCGGTCGGTCTCTCTCGCTTCTATGGCCGTCGACCTCTGTCCATGGTTTCCGGAAGTGGTATGGCTGCATCCATGTTCGTGGCAGGAATCACTCTCTACTGTCTAGGCAGCGAGTCAGATATTGCCAACTGGGTGTCTTTAGTGTCTGTCCTAGTGTACATATCGTTCTCCTCGATTGGGTTCCTCAGCATCCCCTGGGCCATGTCCGGGGAGCTTCTACCTCTGGATGTTCGTGGTCTGGGTGGATCCATCTGCAACGCTGTCAATCATTTGCTCATGTTCGGCGGCATTAAGGTGTATCCAGACATGGTGATTGCCCTTGGAGGATACGGAGTACTTTTATTTTTTGGTGTCGCCTCAGCCCTAGGAGTACTCTTCATATACTTTTTCCTTCCGGAAACATTCCGAAGAACATTACAGGACATTGAAAACCACTTTTCTAGAAACAATCGACGCATTGAAAATTATTCAGCGCCTATTTGAGAAACTGTATCCAACTGCAGGCCTTCTATACAGAGAATGTAGTGTGCATTTGTGTTGATTAGTGTGTGTGCACAGTGTGAAATGAGATCTATCGTAACAGATGAACCAAGTTGGTGGTTGTAATACCACCAACATGAAGATCTCTGCAGAAGGATATCGCCTATATAATAAGCTGTGATAATTCAGATGCCTTGACTTGGTGCATTATCCAATTCATCTCAGTGAGATAATAGATAGGATTAATCTGTAGTGTGTGTGTTACTTTTGTCAGTAGTCTGGTAAATAGAAATTGAACGAGTTTCCTGCCGTATTGCCCTCCTCCCACAGGCTACAAAAAAATAATCACTTTGTATTCTTTCGAACTCCCGACTGTAACTTTATCTGTATTATCAAGTGATTCTTTGTTGTGTAGCTTAATAGACACTGATGCAATTATATTTCCATGTGCTAGTGTAGTCTAGGATTAGATCAAACGCTACAACCAATGGAATAATGTTTGTGTGAGGTGAATCTAAAAAAAATGACATAATTATTCCTTCTGTTGCTTTGAAGATAATCTGAAAAAAAAATCAACATATTCTACTACTAAACACTTCCCATTTTTTACCTTTGGCAAAAGTGTGAATATAACGAAGGATATACATTAGTATTAACATTGTAGACGAGGTGTGGCAAAAGTGGTGCAAGAATTGAATTTCATGAACGAAACAACCCTTCTGAAAATGCGCTTCATGTGGTTATTTTTTACACTAAGTGGTTAAGTGACAAGAACTCTTTTTATGTACAGCTAAGGCTGTTTACAGAAATAGGATAAACGTTACAAAAAAAAATATGAAAATCTACTATTGAATCCCAAAGAAGGGTTTGAAGGGTCAAGTAGGTTATTAAACTAAGTTAATATGCAACACTTAAAAGTGAAATGCATAATAATACCAGTAGCCATCAGATGTAATCCAATGCTTGCTGGGTTTGTTATGTGCATTGGATCCTAGCTAAATCATTTACGCAACTTGTTGTTCAGGTGAAAATATATAGATGTACTGTACTTGCTCGTTAAAATGGTCCATTTAATGTTAGTTGTGGAAGTTTGATAACTTACAAATGGTAAATTTCTGTTGACGCCATGGAAGTACCAGACTTGACCATTCTCTCGGGAAAGAATTACAACATGGCTGATCATAGGGATGTATTGTACACGTTTCGTACAAATTTATCACCAGTGTTGTTTCAGGGTTCACTATTGTTAGTATTTTATAAATATCTCAACTATTTTTGTGATGTACTGAAACAAATAGTACACAGTTTGTTCTCATAACTGAGTGAAATGGAAAACTTGTAACATTTTACTTGTATTTTCCATAGGTAGTCTGAAACTTTGCCACTAAATTAATTGAAAAAAGTTTACGAAATAAATATTTATTTTTCCAACTGGCATACTTTCAGTTCCAAACCTTATCTCAAAGAGTGAATTTTGTAACACTACTTGTTATTGAATTTACGTAATAAGAATTTAACGTGGGTTGTAGGTATAATGATGAACATATCAGATTGCATAGGTTTTCTTCTATTTTTTTTTCTTTTTACAAGGTTACCGAACAATATGCTCTTTCCCCCAAAAGGAAGCGGTTGACGTATTTGTATTTTTTTTGTCAATTTTCTACCTCTTCGGTTATCGATTATTATGAATAGTGGACGAAAGAACAAAAAATGAAACATTCATGCCATACCCACAATTCAAACCCCCTAACATCACGCTTCGTAGTGTTTTAGGCTAACGACTTCGCCACGGAGGAAGGTAGAGGGAACTGTTCAGGAAAGAACCATGGTCTCCTTGATCTAATTGAACTATACTGAGCATTGATGACGAAACTAATTAATTCCGCTATTTTGAACAGATTTCAGTTTTTACATGCTGTCTAAATTTGTTGTTTTGCGTACAATTTTTTTTTCTCGTTATTCGAGGATCTGCTCGTGAGGTTAGTTATTGCTCTATTTTAAATCAAGCACGAAATCAATGCGTATTCATTGCGATATTCTCGAACCTTTGGCCTCCGCTTGCCAAGGTCATCATGATTTTGTCAATAAATCACTCGCATAATTCCTGTGGGACCTAACTTGGTTTGATAGTAAATCATCATTTGATTCTACGAAGCTCGAAACCAAAATTTATCTATCATACAAATTACATTTTAAGAGTACACCGTAAAATATATTTGCGTATTTTTGTTAACATTTTTAGTGCTACTTCTGAATGTATCAACGATATCTATGTTTTAGCCGCTTGTTGAGCGGTTGACTCACGATTTCGCCGTCGTAGAGTCCAGATCTTACTCCTGACTCTCATCAGTTTCATCTAATAATCATTTATCGCCATCGCCGCAATTAACCAAAAGTAATAGAAAATTAGCATTAAAGAAAAACACAAACAATGTCAATATTCGTGCAAATTCACGTCATTAAAGGTTTTTTAAAAAGAAAGACAACTGCCAGTAACTTTTACAATTACTTTCTTCTGAAGATTTACTTGGATCTTCATATTAATCTTACGCACAGATTATGGATAATTATAAATAAACAAGATTATGTCTACGCACTTATCCCTATATTCCATTTACACGGGAAGGAATTTCATTCACTTATACATCTGTCTCTCCCCGATGACGTAGTGGCAACGCTGTCGCCTTGTAAACAAGCGGTCCAAGGTTTGATCCTCTGTGGAAGAACATTGTACACTGGTTCTGGTCTAACTTTAAAGTATAGGTAAAGTCCCGATTAACCTATCAGAGAATAATGTGGACTTGAAACCAGCTCTGACTGATATATCTGATAAGGATTTTTCCGTAAAAATATTACTTTGTAATAGCATATGCTGTGGCATACCTAGGGGAAGGGATTTGTAAGGGTCATTACATTGTCAGCCTTTATCCCGACTTCCCTAATAAAATTATCTCTGAATACACGTACAAGGTTGTACAATATAAGCCTGTTTGCTAAACAAAATACTTGGGTTGTATATTTAAAAGTGGCAACATTGTCAGGAAGAGGTGATAACACCGTGCATGTGCTATCAGACGGTGAGCATTGTCAGTTGGGGCCCATGTCGATGTGTGGAGTACCAAAAGTACTGTCGTATCTCTCGTTATAAAATTCCATATGTGCCATTGAGTCTGATAATGTAATGCTGTCTGTTTCTCTCCTTTCAAACACACACAAAATCATTGTCATCTCCAAGAAACATTGCTAAATGTTTAAACAAAATTAGTGTCCAATCAGACGTTCTCCTTATCAATGCCGTAGGGAGGAAGAGAAGAAGGCTACCGCCATACTCCCGAACCCTGCAAAAAATTGGAAGAAATAAATGTTGCAGTCCTCTACTCGTATTAAATGTTATTCTTATGGCTAGGAAGTTGAAAAATCATCTATTTTTCTGGGCCTTGAAGACAGTGCTAAACCTAATAGTAGTTTGTTCCCCTTCAATTAGAACCAGGATTCTTTTCATTTTCCTACCCTCTTTTCTTGACTTTTAGGTTATTATTCAGTATTTTTTGCAGTTTTTGTTGCATTTAAAAATATTTGTAGGTTTCTTTTGGCTCCTTCCTTGTTACTTCGTGAATTTTACGTGCATAGCTTTCATATTTCAATTTCCTAACATGATCTTTTTAGAAGTACACTATTAATCGAAAATACTGTCAATACAAAAGCACAATATTATTTTAACTGAAATATTTGGCAAGGAATTAAATAATTAATTCTTGCATTTTTTTCCCTTCAGAAAACTTAAAATATTTTGAGTGAAGCCTACTTTTAGTTTTCCTTGCTGGCCATTATTATAGCTTTAATCTGTGGTTTTAAAGTAAAATTGGTCACAGTACAAAAAAAAGATAATCTGATGTACACAAAGCTCAAGTGTATTTTCATATGCTGACCAACTACTGTATTGTTGAAGGCCAACTCTGGAAGCAGGTGAATGACATGCAGAAAAACCTTGTCGAATTTTCTGTAACCTTGAAGTAAAACGAAAGGTAGTGTAAATCACCAAACAACGGGCTTTATTGAATTTTTCAACTATCTAATTTATGAAAAAGTCACATTTCAAGATCGAAAATTAAGTTTACGTCATTGTTTGAAAATTGTAGGTCATTCTATAGGTAATTATTATTTTTTTTTTAGATTTTTAGGTCATCAACATCCGAGCCTTAGTTGTTATTGTTTACAATGGTCCATACCTAAAAATTGTCTCTCCCCCTTTCTCGCATAATTACGTAGACTGAGTGTGCCCAAGTTACATTTCCATGTAAATGTATCACACTTATTTTGGGACGGTAGAGCATCAGACTGTCTTTAAGTGGGCCAACTACTTTAGAGCAATGCCATGAACTTGTGGAATCAGTATTACTCCGATGTAGTTTAAAAGTTGGGTGCGTGTGATGAATTGTTTGTCCAGTTTTATATTTGTAATGGTAAAATTCTTGTAACGTTCCACCTTGTCGTTATAGGTTCACTCCTAAACTGAGATGAGTTAGCTAATCAGTGGTGATTTTTATTCATACTAGTTTTTTGGATTTTTAACCACTGTTATTTAAAAGAGATTTACCTACGTTTCGGAGGCTGAATCTGCCTCCGTCTTCAGGGTAGCGTGTAGTCTGTTATATCATATAAATATTTGCCTTGGAGGATTATTCTTGGTGGCCTAGGCTCCACCGCGTCTGTCGATCGCAAGGACCTCTATATACAAACTTGCCAGGTAGGATTATCAGTGGCCCAGGCTCCACTTCCACTCCACCAAGAATAATCCTCCAAGGCAAATATTTATATGATCTAACAGACTACACGCTACCCTGAAGACGGAGGCAGATTCAGCCTCCGAAACGTAGGTAAATCTCTTTTAAATAACAGTGGTTAAAAGTCAAAAAAACTAGTATGAGATGAGTTAGTTTCTCACATTACCACTATGTAGAAAGAGAGTTAGAGGCTGTAACACTGTATATGATGTTAAGCTGTGACGGACATGTAATAATACTTGTAGAAGATGCCTTTTTCTAAAATCACAGCTCGGTACAACGACTAGGGTCCCTGATTCGAATCACGGCCTGGGTGTTCTTGTAATGGTCTCTACATCAATTTCATCATATCATAACTCATCCTCATAGTGGCGATTAGCCAAAAGTGGCAGAAAAGCGATACTATTTTTTTTTAAAAAAAAAAGTCAATTCGGACTGCTTACACATTACAAATTCGGACCCTCATACCTACCTTTTATCGATTGATTGATTGGATTAATGTTTACTTCGCTTTTCTGCCACTTTTGGCAGATGAAGATAAATGATGATATGGTCAAATTGATAAAGGGGCACTCACAAAAAACAGCCCAGGCCGGGATTCTTCAAACCTCGGCGTCATAGCGCGCTGTGCTAAGCATTTCACCACCTATTTCGACATAGGTTGAATTTATTTGCAGGTTTTAAGTTTGTTTGGAAGTCCATTTTATGCACAGTAAAGCTAATCGCGTCAGGACCTACAGTTTAAAGTGGGATTCGATTCGAACCACTACGTGCCTCAATTGGGTATTGAGCCCGAAACCCTTTGATTACAAAACGAGAATTTTACCAGTAAGCCATCGGGGATGGTTCGGATTGTATTTCCGACTAGAACTGCAATTTTGAAATTGAAACTGAAATTAGCGACGTTTCCGAGACAAAATTTTCGAGAGAAGACCGAACCGATCTTTGATACAGTTCAAAGACAAGACAGTATTTATTGTTGTATGGAAGGTTCGGACTTGAGACCTATTCAATGTAATTTTTTCTTCGGACTCCTTACAATTCTTCTAATAGTTAAGAACCTAAGTGTTGCAATAATTCCATTCCTTAGAGTTATCACAAAAACAGTAACTGGGTAAATTTTCTCGTTTTAAGAGAGTAACTGCCTTTCAACGGTTGTATCCAAAGTCTGAAGCATATAAATACAATACAGAAATACAGTATAAGTTAAGAACTTACGCACTTGACCACCGCTGTTCACGTGATTTATTTTGGGACCACGGCACAATAACAATACTTTTTTGGGGCTATTGCAGCCAACGCCATCTGTTTAACTCGATACGAAGTTATAAAAACAGAAACTTGAACAGTTTACTGAGCAAAATATTTGCTTCACTGTCTCGGGGCAAAGGTCTCTTTTGTCAGTGTGCAAACAATGTGTTAGCACATACCAAAATCTGGGTCGTATATCACTTCAACCCGTGAGGCCTACCGCAATCCTGGGAGAAACGGATAGTGCAATCCCGAAGAGCATGGGAACCAAGGAAGATGAATTCCAATCCTTTGCTACTGAGAGTGTTGGAGAAGTAGATCAATCTCTACAAGTAAGGTAATGTATTAAGAAAAATTGTCATTACTTTTAGAGTGTGCACTGTTAGTGTAATTTGAACTCAACAATGGACTATTTTCCATTATTTTTTATAAACGTCCATTTTTCCTCTTTCTACGTCACAGCTGGCCATAATAGAGGGTAACATGAGACGCTTGTCCAAAGCCCAGTGCCAAATTATAATTGCTTATGATGACCAGGGTGATCATGGAAACACTTGTTTATTGTACCTCCATTTTCTTTCTCTCTTTTTTGTTTCCACTTCCATTTCTTAATTTCTAGCTCTCTATTATCTCACTTTTTTGGTCGTGTTCTACAGCTTCTAGATTAAAATGTTGGTATTGTTCCTTATACAGGGTGTTTCTAAAGGTCGCTTACAACGCTTGGGAGGTGATTCCTCACACGAAAACAAGCAAAAAGTGTGAGTTCCATTTTTACGACTGAGGCTTCGTTTCCGAGATAGGAGCCTCGCAAAAGGTGACAAAGTGAACGTCACACCTAACTGGGACGAATACTGTCACAGATAGAGAGGCGGTTCCAAGGGAATCATCAAGGAATCGTATGTGCTCAGTCCGGAAGTCACTATGAAAAGTTCACTGCACGCATGCGCAATGGAGTCCTCAAAGGAATTAGTGATTTCCAGCAAGAACAATGCTTGGAAAGGATATGTAACGCAGCAAGAGGGACCGTGACAATGAGAAATGCGTTATAGACAACACATCCCGACCTCAAACATCAAAACATGAGCACGGAACACAAAATCCGAAAAGTTGAGCACGGTTGCATACCCCAGTTACACGCGAGGAATGAACGAATCATGTCATGTGGCATACGAGAGATACATTTCTCCACCAGGAGGAGGGAAAGAAAAACACAATATCAGATGATTGCGACAACGTGTATTTTTACACGCGACAACTAAATAATATATCCCCCCTCACACACACACACAACAAACAACAAATGATACAATGTCTTACGCACAGACAGTGCGTGTTACTGTACACCAACTGAAGATGTCACTTTCACCAAACAAAGGGGGTGGGGAGCAATACCAAGAGTGTTCTCACTGGGATTTGCTGAAAGCGATAATCACAGACGGTTTTAAAAATGTCTGCCGTTCACTTCTACGCAGAGATGACAGCGACGAATCAAGGATTGTCGATTTGATTTTTTTTTTATTTGATTTAGTTTATTTTAGTTCGCGTTTTGTGCCTCTTGGCTAATTTGCGAAGATGGGGATGAGTGATGAAATGATGAAATTGATGAATGGACATTCACAAACAACCAAGCCCGACCGGGATTCGAACCCGGGACCCTTGGCGTCGCAGCGCGATGTGCTAACCACTCGGCCACAGGGTCGGGCTCAAGGATTGTCGAGTACGAGCAAACAAGCCAGGTGTATCTGCTACCGTCGCGGCGGCGACGTTGATGCGAGCAACGAGGTCCTCAGCTGATGTGACAGATGTGTCGTATACGAGGGTTTTCATTTCTCCCAGAATAAAAAATCGAGAGAGTTGAGATCTGGCGACCTCGGTGGCCAAGACACAGGCTCATCCCTACCAATGAACCTATTGCGAAACACGTCATGCAGGAAATGTCGTACATTACGATCGAAATGAGCTGGTGCCTCATCGTGTTGGTACCACATTTCTTGCCGCAGTGCCAAAGGTACGGTCTCCAACAGTTCAGGCAGAACCTCACTAAGAAATGCATGATACGTGCGACCATTCAGGCGAACAGGGAGAATGTATGGTCCAATTAAATGATCATGTATTATCCCGCACCACACATTCACTGAAAACCTGTGCTGGTGATGGTCCACAAAAAGTGCATGTGGGTTGTCAAAGTCCCAGACATGACTGTTTCTACTATTGAAGACATCCATCCTGGTGAAAATAGCTTCATCTGTCCACAATACCTTTGCCCCGAAGTGAGGGTTTGTGTCCAGCTGATGAAACAACCATTGGCAAAAGTCCATACGAGGGCGAAAGTCACGAGGTAACAGTTCTTGTACTTTCTGCAGTTTAAAAGGGTGCATTCCTTCCTCTGACAACACTCGCCAAACATTCACATGAGACGTGTTTCGTGCCCGAGCGAGCACGCGCGTACTGGTGCGAGGATGTTCTGTGACCGCTGTTAACACATTTTCTGCAAACTGATGTATGCGTACACTTCGGGGTCTTCCAACTTCTTGCCGCGGTGGTAACACTGACCCTGTTTCACGCAGTCGACTGTCCACTACCTGAAAGAAGGCGTGAGACGGTAAACGTCTATGTGGAAAGCGTTCTCCATAAGGACGCCTTGCCTCACGGCTAATACCACGTGCCTCCCCATACACGAGATGCATGTCTGCAAGCTGCTGGGTCGTATACGCAGCCATCTGTGTAATAGGGAGCTGGAACTGCAAAGTATCGTTTTTGTTTAACACTGGCACACTGCACAAATTGGCCGTATCACCGTACGAACACCACAGACCAATTTTTGCGATACTTGACTTGTCCACTCCACCACGTCAACTTCTTTCAATACAACATACTAGTACTCTTCAATGCGTATGACAACCTAGAGCGAACTGCTGATCATATCCCAGCACCTGCAACACGACTGGGACGACTGCCGGAGATAACCAACCCTTCGAGCTCCTCTCGCGGGTACAGCAGTAATGAAGGTCAAACGTAGACTACGAGAGCCAGACTTGCCTGCGCAGCGCTTCCAAAACTGGTCTAGTTTACGTCACAGTGATCGCGTGCGAACACTATTGGTATTGCTCCCCACCCCCTTTGTGTGGTAAAAGTGACATCTTCAGTTGGTGTACAGTGACACGGACTGTCTGTGCGTAAGATATTGTAACATTTGTTGTTTGTTGTGTGTGTGGGGGGGGATATTACGTAGTTGTCGCGTGTAAAAATACACGTTGTCGCAATCATCTGATATTGTGTTTTTCTTTCCCTCCTCCTGGTGGAGAAATGTATCTCTCGTATGCCACATGACATGATTCGTTCATTCCTCGCGTGTAACTGGGGTATGCAACAGTGCTCAACTTTTCGGATTTTGTGTTCCGTGCTCATGTTTTGATGTTTGAGGTCGGGATGTGTTGTCTTTAACGCATTTCTCATTGTCACGGTCCTTCTTGCTGCGTTACATACCCTTTCCAAGCATTGTTCTTGCTGGAAATCACTAATTCCTTTGAGGACTCCATTGCGCATGCGTGCAGTGAACTTTTCATAGTGACTTCCGGACTGAACACATACGATTCCTTGATGATTCCCTTGGAACCGCCTCTCTATCTGTGACAGTATTCGTTCCAGTTAGGTGTGACGTTCACTTTGTCACCTTTTGCGAGGCTCCTATCTCGGAAACGAAGCCTCAGTCGTAAAAATGGAACTCACACTTTTTGCTTGTTTTCGTGTGAGGAATCACCTCCCAAGCGTTGTAAACGACCTTTAGAAACACCCTGTATATAACAACGTTAGAGGGGGAAAGAAGTAGGCGTAAGCATTCAGTTAACCAACCCTCTCCCCTTTGCTGTTCTTCCCCTCTCCTACATATAAGAAAAAATTAGCAACCCTAAACACGCATTTTACATGTGGTATTTGTGAGATACATATATATATATATATATATATAATGAGACTGGTCCTCGCAAAATATTCTCTACCCTCTTCTGGTTCCAAATCTCTTTTTTAGGCCCTGCTGCTGTTGTACAGGGTGGACCAAAAGTCCCATTACCCCCCCCCCCTCCCTTTGAATTGTAGACAAGCCTGCAAAATTTTATTTTAACAGCACACAGCTATTTTCATGGCACAGTATTATTCGCCTCCAGGTGCGATGTGAAATCCTCCATAACTTAGCTGGCGTGAGGGAAGCAAACGCACTGCGAACAGCTTCCTGAAGTTCCTCAGTTTTCTGATAACGATTATGGGCGACTTTCTGTTTGATGTGCCCCCATAGCGCATTATCACAAGATGTCAGATTTGGACTTCGGGGTGGCAATTTTAGAGGTGCTGGTAAATTTGTCGATCCTCGTCCAATCCATTTTGTCTCTGTACACATCATTCAGGAATTCTCTTAAAATGGCCACCCCGAAATCCAGATTGACATCTTATGTTACAGAGGATTTCACATTGCACCTGGAGGCGAATAATACTGTGCCATGAAAATGGCGGTTTGCACACAGATCCTCTGGAGTAAATGGTGGTCATTGGTCTGATTTAATGGTATACCATCCTCTCATCATACGCATGCTGTTAAAATAACATTTTGCAGGTTTGTCTACAATTCAAAGGGGGTGGTAATGGGACTTTTGGTACACCCTGTATATGTTCTATAAAAAGCCTGTCTCTTCCACAAATTTCACATTTTGTTCGTTACAAAGTAGCTGATAGTTATGGTACGTTTCTTATGTACTTTTTTCTTTTGTTAATTTACATCTCATTGAAGGGGGCATGAGAGGAATTTCCCCCTCTGCTTTCTGTACCCCCCCTCTGGTTGCTAATGTTTACCCCTTGGTAAACTGGTGCTTCAAGAGTACTTACTGAAATTTCCTACTCTGGAATTTTTTTCAAATGTCGCACTGATTTACATATTATGTTGATCATTGGATGGCGTAACCATGATTCAGTTACACGACTTCTGATGACGTTCAAACATGACATCATTCAAAATTCAGTATATTTCACATCAGGATCCAGCCTCAGTCCCTACAGCCTCTCTCCCCCATCCCCATAAATTATGTCAAATTCTGGCACCTCCAATTTGAAGAAAGGAAGTAAATATTCTGATCAGTACAAAGTGTTCATAGCTTGAATTGGTTCTTTTTCAGAGACGAAAATCTGCCACTCCAAATGCAAGATGACGATGCACCAGGCAAAAGACTTACTACAAAGCAGGCCATACCACAGGTAATTTTTTTATTTGTTCTTTCTTATATCTGATCCGCATTGGAATAAGAACATTTACCTACTTACTCCTATCTTCCATTTATTTTCCATTTTTTTATTGTTTTACTTTTCATATGTCTTATTTTTATTAGGCTTCGATCTTTTCTCATTGTAGTATCTTCTTTTAATGCTCTTTTCCTCTCTTGTTGTTCATTTCTTTATCTATGATTCCTACCTGTTTTCTCATTTTATTCTTTCTATCTTTCTATCTATTCTTATCTCTCTCTTCTCTCTCTTTCTCTGTATCGATCCTTTACTTCTCTGTTTTTATTTCTATTCCCTCTGTTTCTCTTTTGTTTCTCTTCATTTACCTTTCTCTCTCACTCTCTATCATCTTCTGTATGTGACTTCTTTATTTCTCTTATTTTATTTCTTCTGATGGCACGAAACCCCTTGGAAAATGTTCTGTGAGTACCGATGAATTTACATGTTCAGTCACCGGCAATAAAAATGACACACCTACATCCTGAAATACTGGTTTCCCTGCAATGCGTTGTGTGTGTTGTCTAACTCTACGGCGATGGGCCAATTTCAATAGGAACTTTTCCATAGAAAGTTCTGCTATCGCCTCAGAGCTAGGCCACACACAAGGCATTGCAGGGAAGCCAGCATTTCAGGATTAAGTGTGTCATTTTCATTGACGGTGACTGTACATAATGTCCTTGTAGCCTCTTAGATATGTGAAACTTAATGTTATGGAATGTGTATGCTTCCAGATAGTTGCAACGTTGGTAGCGTTCAGTATTTGGATCAATCTGGGAACTGCGGCTGGATTTTCTGCCGTCTTCATCCCGCAAGTGACTACAGAAGGGGACGAAATCCTTTTGTCCCAAGAGGAAGCTTCTTGGTATGGTATGAATTTGCTTTTTCTTTTATTTTCATGTTAAAGTAAGAATAGTACTTGCTTAATAATCTAACTAAGTATCTTATTCTTTAGTCTTCTTAAACCCGAAGGTATATGGCCGCAGCAACACAAGTCTTCCATCTGTTCCTATCAATCCTCTTTTCCATCCTTTATGTCCATCTCATCGTTATCCCTCCATCTTCGTCTTGGCTTTCCTACAGGTCTCTTTCCATCAGGTTGTCCAAGTTTAATATCAGAACAAATATTGTTTTAAGTCCAATTTGTGTCCAAATAAGACTAATGACAATGGCAAATACAGTGAAAGAGTGGAATGTACTCCGACACGGAATTATACCGGAAATTCCTAGTGGTCATATGTCAAAAGCTGATTGTACAAATACCAAACCTATTTCCCTACACGTAATCACGGCTATATGTAGTGACCGTGACGGCAGTGCAAAACTGACGATACTCTTAGAAGTAGTAGTAACGGACAATTATATTTCTGATGAACAGATTCTCTCTGGCTATCGACCAGGAGAGTTGTGGAAAGTATCTGAGCTTTCGAGGGCTAACGTCACTCTCATCTTCAGAGTAGAAGTGTAACGCCACTCTCACTTCTAACCTGAAGATTAGAGTGACGTTAGCTCTGGAAAGTTCAGACACCTTTCCTGAACTCACCTGGTCGATAACCCAGGGGAATCTGTTCAACATTCGTCCCCAAGTAAACTTCAAAACTTATATCAATTGTATTTCTGTTTTGGTTATTTAACATCGCCCTTCTACCTCTTGGATTAATCGCGACGATGAGGACGACTAGTGAAATGGGGATGGGATAAACGTGATAGTGATGATACGTCCTTGTTTTACCAGGGTTCGAACCTTTCACCTCTAGGTTCGTAGCGTGTTACGCTGACCACTCACCAGATGAACATTTCAAACAAAGCTTTCTTCGGATTATTTGGAAAATAAATGTGTGGGGGAAGATTGAACACACTGTTCAATAATCCTCCAAAGAGTGATCCTCTAAAGCTCCAGGATAAGCCTCATGTTTTGAATTTACCCACCCCCAAAATATATTCAACGCCCCTATATTTTCCACAAAGGCCAAATGTATGGCTACTTTGACTCTGAATTTACTTTGACATCACTCTAAATACGAACTTACACCCCCCCTGATGGAAAATTCTCGATAAACCCCTGCGCCAGTGGGTGGATTGTTGCATTGTAATATTGTAGTCGAGGTAGTAAGAAGTCATTATTTAATTAGAGTGTGTTTTAAGGATGTGCATACATAAAGTGAGTGAAATAAAATGAATGATCATTGAAGAAAAGCTGTCTCCTTTGTTGCAATAGACCCTAATAATATATATGAAGACTTTATGTATCACAAACAAATAAGTAAAGATTCATATATTTATTTCATTACAATTAATAATCACTAATTCTGTGTAATTTGTTTCCAAGAAAATTTACAACAAAAAGTAACTGTAAAAATAATGGCTATACTGCATAAACAACCATTTCGGTGTAAAAAAATATATGTTCACTCATAGTACTTAATTCGTGCTTCGAATTTGCACTGTGCATTTTTCACTTAGAAGTTTCTGTTCTGTGAAATAATATAAACTTACTTACATGACTTACCATAGCTGCTTTCTATATATATATATATGCAAATTTCCACTAGGATTCAAGGTTATTTTTAGTTAAATTACACTTTCTTTACGTTAACTTTAAATTATTATTTGCGATTTATAATGGAGGTTTTTCAAACTTAATACTACGTTTTTTCCCACTTCCTATTGTTTTCTCAACATAAATCCTGCATTTCCGGAATTCTTGGTTCATACCCTTTCCAACGATGTTATTACACATTTCTATTAGAAAGGGTGGATTCGGCATCCTTACCAAAATAATAACAGTAATTCAATTACTTTTAAAAAGTAACTTTTCTAACATTCATAATATGCTCCAATTTCTAGCCTATGAATAGCTGAGAGGTCCGATCAAAGAAGCTAATATAAAGTACCAAAATAACACAGATCACGAGGTGAGTGCCAACTCGCCCTCATATAAGGCTGGGAAATGAGGAATGATATATTTGATAAGAAAAGCAACGTGTAAAATCGGGATAATCGTTACATGTGACTATATCAGACAGGAACAGTGCAAAGAATGTGATAATGGAAGAACCTGGTTTTAGCACACACCAAAGCTCATGATGTCACCAGGTATACCTTTCGTACTGTAGAGCCTCTACTTCTTCTTTTCTAGGCCTCTTGAAATGGGTTTTCTTTCTTTTTTCAGCTGGGCTCATGCCCCTCACCACTCCTATCGGCGCATTGGTTTCCAGCTGCTTGGTGGACTTCCTGGGTCGCAAGGCAACAACGAAGATGTTAACAATTCCCTTCGTCTTGTGCTGGGTCCTCACAGCGTGTCCTTCAACGTTCGGAACCCTCTTCACAGGAAGAGTTCTTTCAGGAGTGGCAGCAGGTACGTGAGATGCAGCAATGTGCACAGGATTTTCGAGAAGGGGGTTACATATACTTTTCTTTTAAGTAATCAGCCTTCATTTTGCAATCTTTTCTTGCCTTTGATGTTCCTTTTTTAGAAATACCCCCACCAATTCCCCTCCTTTTAGACACGCCACTGGTGAGGTGGTCTCTTTTTCTCCTAGCTTACTTGGGCACTTTTGCAACGTTTGCAGCAAAAACAAATATTTATTTGTTCCAAGGTATTACAAGCAATTAAATATCAATTTAGGTTCGTTTCGAGAGATCGCATCTTGCTACTCTCAATATTTATCTCAACAGCAAACACAAGGATTGCAGTTGTAAATACGTATCAAACAAAACAAGGTTATGTTATGTAATGTAATGCGTTTTCTATACTACTGTGCATATCAACATCTAACGTAATGTGGAACGTAAAACAATACAATCTAACTGGAACAATTGCATATTTACAACAATTTTCAATAACAATGAATAATGTAAAACGGACAATGAGTTAAAAGACATTACATAAATTTAGGAATAGTACAAACAGAAAGACAAAAAAATTTACTCGAATTTGATTTCTTGCAGGAATGGCTTCTGCATCCATGGTCTATGTAACGGAAATAGCTCACTCCGACATGCGAGCAATGTTAACGAACATCTCAACCGTCATGGCTGCTTTTGGGTTCGTCATCGTGTACACGTTGGGCGCCCTGCTCCACTGGCAGTTGGTAGCTGGCCTGCTTTCCATCTTCCCGCTTGTATCGTTTCTCGCATGCAACCTTATTCCAGAAAGTCCAACTTGGTTGGTTTCCAAAGGCAAGATCCGGGAAGCGGAATCAGCTTTGCACTGGCTCTATCGAAACGACCCATCAATTTCGGAAGATGAGTTGAAAAGACTAACCAGTACGCAGAAATATAGTGCATCAGATAAAAGTACTCACTTTATGGAAACACTGCGAGCATTTTCAAGACCAGAGGCTTACAAACCGCTGCTTGTACTGTTCTGGTTTGCAATCTTCCAGCAAACTGCTGGATGTCACGTGATGTTGTTTTACACTGTCAGCTTGTTTCAGAAAGTGGGAAGTGGAATTAATGAGTACGTTGCAAGTATCCTGGTTGGACTTACCAGATTGTTCATGGCTAGCTTGTTCGTGGTTCTTTCCCGTTCCGTTGGAAGAAGACGCCTGGCATTTGTTTCTGGCACAGGCATGGGAGTGTGCATGTTCATTGGAGGGACGTCACTTTATTTATTAGGTAAGTTTCACGTTGAGAAATCGCTCCAGAACGATGACATTTTTTTTTCTTCGATAAAACGATTTTACTTTAATTTGCTACTAGAGTTCGAATTACAATCCACCTTTGCATCGCGGTGCTATAGTCACAGATATTTCTGGGTTGTAATGATCCCATTGAAAGTCAATAGGGCTGCTACAACCCACAAGTGTCCGTGACTGTACAATTGCCACCCAGATGGCACAACCAGCCTCCAAAATTCTGGAAAATTCCTCTTATATGGCATAAAATGAACTTTGATTGATTTGCTGTTTTAAGTCCACTTTATGCACAGTAAGGCTAATCGGGACTGGACCTACAGTTTAAAGTGGAATCCGAACCACTATGTGCCTCCACCGGATATCGACCCCCCGACCCCTTGATATAAAATGAACTTGTCTAACAACTTTGGTATCGTGATAAATTGCGATAGTTCTAGTCACCTACCTTCATGTTCATCAAAACCAGAGTATTCTTCGCATTGTTTTGTTAACAAACATTTTTCGAGCTTCGTTTTGACTTTCCCAGCTACGAAGTAATTTCTATAGAGCACGCTACTTTTGAAACATCCTGTACTGGAAAAGAAAGACTTTTCCTTCGTCAAGGGTGAAAATATTCCGCTCTTAATGAGGTGTCTGTCCTGAGCGTTGGCATGTTTGACTCCCACATCCAAGATGAGATCCGAAACTCTTTCTCAACACACAACTCCTTTTCCATTGGCCATTTTCCAAAATAACTGACCTCTGGGAGAGGAGAAACGTTTCGAAACAAAGTATTTGCGTCTTGTCAACGGTATTAGAAAGCATCAAGAAGCAACATTCATTGCGGAAACACAAATTCCACGTTTAGGAGAATATCATTGAAATTCTCATGTTTTCGCCACCATTTTTATCAAAATAACAGCCCCGTGTAAAACTGAAAAGGTTTTCCTTGTGTTTATCCAAGTTTTTCCTGTACGATATACAATACAGGGTGATTCAAAAGTCCCTTAACACCGCCTATAAAATGTAAAGGAGTTAGGCTGGGTCTTGGTAGAAATAGGTTAGGGCTAGGGATCTTGGTGTGTTCCAAGAGGACATCCGACATATTGGTGGCCGTCATATTGAATTCAACTATTTTTTTAAAAATGGTAACGGGTGATGTGATATATCAGATCAGGTTAGAATTTCACGAGAAGTGCAATGGTGGCGGTTTTTAAATCTATATTTAATCGGGGGAAAAGTTATGACTGCATGATTGTAACAAATGTCTCATTTTCCAGGTGTGAGAAAACAGTGCCAGAATGCTCCTAACGCGTCGGTGGAAGTTCTGGGACGTCCTGATCGTCTCCTGATCCTGTCTCCCGGAACTTTTGGAGTAATTGTGCAAATGTCACATCGACTCTGGATCTCGTTGTGAGTGTCGTAGATTAAAATCATTTGCAATGGCATGTGAACTTATCTCCCCAGACATCAGACCATCTCGATGTGTTCCTCACGCGTTAGGAGCATTCTGGCACTGTAACTAAAACTAATACGATATATACAGAGAAAAAGTCGCGCAACCCTAATTTTGATCATAAATTATAACATTCACCCTTTTTTTGATTTTAAGTCTCGTTCATTGAAATGTTATGCAAATTTTGGATTAATTCATACAGCCCTAACAGTTTCGTTTCTTTTATATCTTTTTTAATTTGAAGTTGATAAAATATCCATTATCAACACGTGGCTTGTTCTGCCTGTCAAAAAATGTTAAAACTATCCTTGTTCTAAACATAGTGAAAGCATTGGAAACTCTTTCAGGGGACAAGACAGAAGCAGCAGGCTGGGTGTCGTTGGTGTGCGTTCTACTATACATCTGCTTCATGTCCAATGGGATTCTGTTCCTACCCTTTTCCATGTCTGGAGAACTTTTCCCTTTGGATGTGAGAGGCGTCGGCAATGCTTTGTGTTTCATTCTTTTTCACATCCTGATGTTCATTGCTCTGAAGATTTACCCCAGCGTAGCGGCTGTTCTTCAAGGATACGGAGTCATGTGGTTATTTGGAAGTACATCGATTCTCAGTGTGGTGTTCGTATATTTCTTCCTTCCAGAAACTTTGGGGAAGTCACTGCATGAAATTCAGCTTCATTTTTCGAAGAAAACTGCGATTCGAACTGACCACAAGCAACCATTGTCTGAGCAAAATGGCTGAGTTTACAAAAAAAAAAAAAAATGAAATTCTCAAAATGTGTGTAGTTCCTTACTTTGTTGTGATTTCGTGTGGCTTTTTTTTTCCTAGGCACAGATTTGAAGAAAGCACTTCGAAAGTCCAGTGAGGTGCATGTGCACTACGTTCAAGTACTACAATTACTTTGAAAACATGCAATAACATACATGAAAAACATACTATGTTCCTTCAGCATTCTTTCATCCGCGTCCCCAGGCTGCAGGTCACCGGGGCACAAAACCATACTTCACTTTTTTTTTTTAATCATAATGTAAGAATATACTGTTGATCAAGTTATGAGTGATTTGATGATTGATTTAGTTTATTTTACTTCGCTTCTCTGCCACTTCTGGCTAATTGCGAAGATTAGGATGAATAGTGAAAAAATGAAATGGATGAAGGAATAATCACAACGTATAAGGACGACACAGCACGAGCCCAACAGAGGATTATACTGGTTGTTAGTGTTAGTCCAGACAGTAGAGCCTCGATAGTCTGCAAAATGCAGTCCATGTTGTACTACGTTAAAGAGAGGTTTACATTTGGGTCGTTCCGAGAAAGTCACCCCTTACATTCATATGGTTTTGACTTTGTTAAATTTGTAATAATTATGAGAATACTGTAGATAATTATCGCACTTAGGTATAGCTCCTGGGTAGCATTTAGGTGTTGTTGTAGTATTGCTGAAAGTAAACTTTGTTCCTTCATTGTCCTTTTCCGGTTCTGCTTCTAACTCTTATAAGTGTAATATATTCGTTATAGCTTGTGTAAGAACCTCTTTTATTGTACAGTGTCTCTCAAAAGTTTTAGGACAACTACATTTTAAACTAGGCAACCCAAATTACGTAAGGCGCTGGTGGGTTGCGTGTAGAGTTAGGCTCAATTTCAGGGTTGCCATATGCACAATATATATTTATGAAATACGCGAAAGGAATACAACCAAGTATTATTGTATAAAACTCTAAAAAAAAATATCAGTATTATATTTGTCGGAAAAAAGAAATACTTTGTGAAAGAAAGAAAATCGATTTTCTAGTATTTCATCGCTGATGAGTCTACACAAAGGAAAAGAGGAGAGAGGAAACGAAAAGGGACAAAATGAGAGGAGAAAGGAGAGCGCAAAAGGGGAAGAGAAAAAGTAAAGGACGGAAGAAAAGATAGGACAGGTGTGGATAGAAGAAGTAATGAGGAGGAAGGGAAAACATGCGAGGGGAGATGAGGAAAATGGAGCAAAGAGGAGAAGAGAGGAGGGAAAGAGATGAGAGGAGAGGAGAAGAGGAGGTTTGAGAGAAGAGGAGGGGACGAGAAGAGGGGAGTTGAGAGTAGAGTAAAAGAGAGAATACGAGAGAACGAAAAGTAGAGGAGAAGAGTGCAGTGGTGTCGGAAATCTAAGACAGGAGAGGAGATAAGAGGAGTGGAGAAGAATGGGATGGAGACAAGAGGCGAGAACAGGGGGAAGGCGATATGACATATAAGCAGAGGAGAAGAAGGGGAGAGAAGGAGAGGAGAAGGAGAGAAGAGAAAGGAGACGAGAGGACAGATGAGGTATTTGTAGAAAATGTCGTCTCAGTGTCAAGAATTGATGCATTGATCAAAATATCATTATGAAACATTCAATAATATTTTAAAATGAATTGAGGAATGTATTAGATCGGTGCGAAATGCCTTTTGGCTGAGTTCAGAGCGAGATAAAACCTGCCACGTAAGATCTTTGATTCTACCTGCGATTATACCACTAAAAACATGAATGTAATTTTGATATTTATAAGAATTATCCAATTTTTCTCCACTTCTCAGTTCGTTGAAATGGAGGTTTTTGTTATTTAATATTTCTCTTCCCCCATCGTTAATTCCAAATAGAATCATTCCGTTTCACACTGCGTGGACAATGAACACAATGGGATATGTCTAAAACTTACGAAAATTTTCTGCCATCGGTGGGGTTTGAACCTACGACTATCAGGTTGAAAATCTACAACGGTAACCACTACCCTACAAACTTTCGATCTTGAGAATTGCTAGGAGGAGCTGACCAGTGTGAAATGTAGATGCAACTCTCCTCTTACATGTAGTATGCAGAGAATACTTGTGTGTAACAAAAAAACTAAAGTAGTACGAATCGGCGCAAACATTTAATGGAGAATTGCACATGATGAAAACTTTTCATGCGATATTTGTGGAGGTATCCTTGCATTGAACTGGAGTCGGTAAAGGGTTAAAATTAGTATGTCCTAAATTACCAGAAATAAAAATAGTTATTTCATTAATATTTATCAATGCCTTTGAAGCAGTACACAATTATCGTTAGAGTATCATAATTCACGATCTTATACGTAAAAATATCCCTTTGAACATGTGTCAATACATTTATTTGTTTAATTTTTTTAGTAAATTCCAAATGCAGAACAATGTAGCCACTCTACACTGCTATTAAAAATAATGTTACAATGCTCTTGTTTAATAAAAGGAGAATTAAAAAAAAACACGTTGTAAAGAGACTCGATCCTGGGAACGCTAGATGCCCAGTCGAGAACTCTAAGCACTACACCACGCCTTTACCTTCCGTTCAAACAACAATTCTTATATATTCAGTTACTCCAATATTGTAAATGTCGTTGGATATTGATGTAGTTGAACTTTTACTGTAATTTTGAATTGCTTTTCTTGTATTAGCAGCTATCTTCGAGAAAAAATTTCGAAGTGATGAAGAGAAACGAGAATATTAGTAGCTGTTGTGAAAATGCGAGTTATTTCTTCTGACTTATTATTGTGATTAGATATTATTAATGGAAAATATCTAGAGGCTTTTACATTGCATGACGATGTTCTCTTCCTGTGATACTGCAACAGACGAAATGTCTTGTGTACTGACGAAAGTCTCGTGTTCAGAACAGTATTATGAAATGTATTTGCTGTTGCGTAAGGAAACGCAAAACAAAGATATTCTACATAATAGTTATAAAGTGCTCATTTCATTTCTCATTAACCCTCTGCTGGGCACGTCTTTTGAGACCCCACATGTGTTTTTAAAGGATAACGGCTAAATTATATATACCTGTGTCACCGACGGTTGAAATACGTATCTTATTTTGATTTATTTTCTATAGCATTGTCATATTATAACCTAAAAACTAATTTTATATTTTTCGTTAATTGGTCCTAAATATAATACCACTTCGTACGGTCACTTGGGGCCTTTGAGGACCCCAATAAATATTTAGATTTATTGTTTCTTCTAAAGTTTATTCTGAATGACATATCTTACTATAATCAAATAAATTTAAGGTGAAAACACTTATTTGAATTACAGTAAGGATTTGCATGCTATCCACCAATTTAATTTCCTTCAAACATAAAGCTGGGGTCTTAAAACACCCCAAGTGCCCATCCACGTATTATTTCCAACGTACCCAGCAGAGGGTTAATAAAACCACAGAACAATTTTTCCATAAACCTGTATGTTAATAATAATAATAATAATAATCCTTTGCGCAACAGCCCATGAAGGGCCTGGGCTTACCTACCCACTGCCGGTCTCCCTCCCACACTTTCCTTCGTCACCTCTAAGCGTGGAGATCTTCAACCAGGATTGGAATAGTCGGGGGGTCAGCCCGACGTATCCCCAGCCGTTATAGTAAAACCTGTATGTCAAGTAGGTTCTAATTTAGGTCTGGCCGCTTATCATTCTCTATAATTATCATTCCAGTTCATCATAAACATACATATGCCAGTTGATTTTTAATTTCACGAAAACGAGAAAAGCAGGCGTGCACTTTTACACATGCTGTGCAGGTAGTTTGAGGATTCGCAGGTGGAAATAAAGCTTACATTATTTATATATCCCCGATGGCGTAGCTGTAACGTTCGCCGCCCTTTGATTAAGGAGTCCCGGATTCGATACCTCGTGGAGGCACAATGAGGCCACTTTAAACTGTAGGTTGAGAGCCGATTAGCCTTACTGTGCATAAAACGTACTTAATGCGTCCTGCAATGTAGAAGCCATAGATATTTTCCATTAATAATGTCTAATCACAATAATAAGTCCGAAGAAATAACTCGCATTTTCACAACAGCTACTAATATTCTCGTTTCTCTTCATCACTTCGAAATTTTTTCTCGAAGATAGCTGCTAATACAAGAAAAGCAATTCAAAATTACAGTAAAAGTTCAACTACATCAATATCCAACGACATTTACAATATTGGAGTAACTGAATATATAAGAATTGTTGTTTGAACGGAAGGTAAAGGCGTGGTGTAGTGCTTAGAGTTCTCGACTGGGCATCTAGCGTTCCCAGGATCGAGTCTCTTTACAACGTGTTTTTTTTTTTTAATTCTCCTTTTATTAAACAAGAGCATTGTAACATTATTTTTAATAGCAGTGTAGAGTGGCTACATTGTTCTGCATTTGGAATTTACTAAAAAAATTAAACAAATAAATGTATTGACACATGTTCAAAGGGATATTTTTACGTATAAGATCGTGAATTATGATACTCTAACGATAATTGTGTACTGCTTCAAAGACATTGACAAATATTAATGAAATAACTATTTTTATTTCTGGTAATTTAGGACATACTAATTTTAACCCTTTACCGACTCCAGTTCAATGCAAGGATACCTCCACAAATATCGCATGAAAAGTTTTCATCATGTGCAATTCTCCATTAAATGTTTGCGCCGATTCGTACTACTTTAGTTTTTTTGTTACACACAAGTATTCTCTGCATACTACATGTAAGAGGAGAGTTGCATCTACATTTCACACTGGTCAGCTCCTCCTAGCAACTTTCAAGAACGAAAGTTTGTAGGGTAGTGGTTACCGTTGTAGATTGTCAACCTTATGGTCGTAGGTTCAAACCCCACCGATCGCAGAAAATTTTCGTAAGTTTTAGACATATCCCATTGTGTTCATTGTCCACGCAGTGTGAAACGGAATGATTCTATTTGGAATTAACGATGGGGGGAAGAGAAATATTAAATAACAAAAACCTCCATTTCAACGAACTGAGAAGTGGAGAAAAATTGGATAATTCTTATAAATATCAAAATTACATTCATGTTTTTAGTGGTATAATCGCAGGTAGAATCAAAGATCTTATGTGGCAGATTTTATCTCGCTCTGAACTCAGCCAAAAGGCATTTCGCACCGATCTAATACATTCCTCAATTCATTTTAAAATATTATTGAATGTTTCATAATGATATTTTGATCAATGCATCAATTCTTGACACTGAGACGACATTTTCTACAAATACCTTATCTGTCCTCTCGTCTCCTTTCTCTTCTCTCCTTCTCCTCTCCTTCTCTCCCCTTCTTCTCCTCTGCTTATATGTCATATCGCCTTCCCCCTGTTCTCGCCTCTTGTCTCCATCCCATTCTTCTCCACTCCTCTTATCTCCTCTCCTGTCTTAGATTTCCGACACCACTGCACTCTTCTCCTCTACTTTTCGTTCTCTCGTATTCTCTCTTTTACTCTACTCTCAACTCCCCTCTTCTCGTCCCCTCCTCTCCTCTCAAACCTCCTCTTCTCCTCTCCTCTCATCTCTTTCCCTCCTCTCTTCTCCTCTTTGCTCCATTTTCCTCATCTCCCCTCGCATGTTTTCCCTTCCTCCTCATTACTTCTTCTATCCACACCTGTCCTATCTTTTCTTCCGTCCTTTACTTTTTCTCTTCCCCTTTTGCGCTCTCCTTTCTCCTCTCATTTTGTCCCTTTTCGTTTCCTCTCTCCTCTTTTCCTTTGTGTAGACTCATCAGCGATGAAATACTAGAAAATCGATTTTCTTTCTTTCACAAAGTATTTCTTATTTCCGACAAATATAATACTGATATTTTTTTTTAGAGTTTTATACAATAATACTTGGTTGTATTCCTTTCGCGTATTTCATAAATATATATTGTGCATATGGCAACCCTGAAATTGAGCCTAACTCTACACGCAACCCACCAGCGCCTTACGTAATTTGGGTTGCCTAGTTTAAAATGTCGTTGTCCTAAAACTTTTGAGAGACACTGTACATTTCAAGTACTGATCGCATTTGTTTTTCTAAAATTGTTATAAATGTGTTTTCGTTGAGAATGTGCAGTATTTCAGAGATTAATAAGTACTTGAGTATCTTGTCCTCCTAAGCAACGTGTTCATTACTACAGCATTGCTCCCACCTATTATCTCGGGACAATGCGACAGCACCGAGACACACAGGAGGTTCGTTATAGAAATAAATGCAGTCTTGTTCCATACATTTTAATCAACAAGAATGGGAAAAAAAGGTATTATAGAGATCGGAAAGGCAATTTGACCTCTCACTCACCTTGCTTTAGCTTCAGTCCGATTATGTCGACCACAGATCGATATGGTTCACTATAGTTCGCTGTGCTACTGTTGACACCAGGTGTAGTGCAGGTAACATTCCGTGTTAGGTTGGTGGAAGGAAATTGTGTTGAATCAAGTAGACGCTGTGCGCAAGAAAACGGTGTTCAAGTTGAGACGATTAAACAAATGCCTGTCTGCTGCTTTAAACGTTCATTTGATTGGTTAACGCGTAACCATGTGACAGTACACCACACTGTACCCCGCTCCAGAATATAGTGCAAACGGTGCAGACACCAAATACACTACATGACACCAAATCAACGAAACAGACATTTCGTGTTATACTTTGTGTAACTAACTAGACACGTGGGTACAAAGAGAGTGAAAAAGTGCAGCAGGGCTATCACGTCCGCTTCCGATGAATGAGCCATAAAAAGGCGGTCTGAAACGTTACACCTTTGCCATTATATTCGGAGGTGCGTGACGTCCTGCCAAGGTTGAGTTGCCGTCTATCGGTGCTAAGCAAGGGTAGTGGTTTACGTCACCCTTGCCCTACCGTCTATCAATGCTAATCTACCAATGATTATTTCTTCTACAATATATTACCTAAGTATAATGTGAGAATCGAATAAAAAGCTGGTGATCTTAAATTCGAATAATTTATGTTGTAATCGCTGTGTGTATTCGAGATTATCGTTCCAAATAATTACTTTAAATTGTGAGAAAGATGTATTATTACCTGTTCTTGACCAGTGATCAGAACGATACATTTTAAAAGTAGCTTCTTTACAGCTACCACTACTCGTCCAAAAATATTGTTTCGCTACAGATACATTTACCAAAAAGTAGCTCGCTACGCTACTCCTGTTTGCTACTTGCTACTTCTGCATAAAGAAACAACTGAAATAACCACATGGATATTCAAAGGAAGCCCCTAGTATGATAGTTGTACTTTCTGGAAAATAGATCGTTATTTATTATCATAATTTTTGTAATCCGTTAGATGTTTGCTCTAACATTGCGGATAGCTGGGGGATGCTTCTTTGGTATAGCTAATTGAGCAACAGGTGGACCGATGCTTTACATAAGTTTCCTGTTGGGAATATTTCCCTGAAGACAGTGGAAATTGTGTCACCTTGTAATCAAAGGGCCCCAGGTTCGATACTTGGCAGAGGCGCTAATGATTCGGATCCAGTCTCGATTAGCTTATCTGTACATAAAGTGGACTCAAAACAAAAAAAAACCTAGGAAATACGCTTAGTTGGGAGGATGGGATCCTCCTGCTTCTCCATTCTCCACACTGCTCATCATCATCATCATTCATTATTCTTCCTCATTCTCACAATTAGCCAAAAGTGGCAGAAAGTAACTCTACATAACAGAATAACAAAATAAACCATTCATCCTCATTGTCACGATTGGTAAAAGTTACAGAAAAGCGACGTAAACGTAGAAGAAATACATACATTTGTAAAATGTATACGAGTGTATGTGTACTCGTATTAACTAAAGAAAATTGTCGTTTCGGCAGAAATGTCAATAACTCGTACATACTTTTTACAGTATTATAAAATATATTGAGGAAACTGATATGTAAACCTGAGTGTTCTAAACGTATTGCAATTTGTAAATTTGTGAACATATATTATGACTAAAATAATTGTAACTCCAGACACTGTACGTATGTGTATCATTCTTGTAACAATAATTTATTGCTAGTGAGATCCTATCTACTAACAATGATCAATGTTGTTAACGTACTGAGCCACTGAATACTGGCGCTATTGCTTTGTCATTTCCATATATTGATCACTCGTTTTCCACTGCAAGATGTGTTTTACACAGTAATTAATGACATTTACCTGTCTCTTATACCATGGATATCCACAGGATTTGTTCCTAAGCTGCCGCAAACGAGACATTTTTAGGGGTGCAGCAAGCGAGGCATGTTTCTCCCCAAAATAGCGAAGCAGCTCAAGAAACGCAGCTGTTAGCCAGAATATATTCATATATGCCAGTTCAGTTTAGTTATCTGGATATTAGATTTATTCTATACTAATGAAATAAATTACGCAGATATCAAGATATTTATAATCTAGATTATATGTATTTCCATGTAATAGACTTTCTTCATGAACCTCCTGCAAAAGTAAGCGTTATTGTCGATTTCTTCTTTGACGCTGTGGTCACATTCAAAATTTTCCTCAAAATGCAGAGAAGAAATATAGCTGTAGCAAAAATTTTCGCTACAACTACAGGAATTTTGTAGCTACGCTATAGTTACAGCTACAATTTTCAAAATGTAGCGCCGCTAGTGATACAGCTACCGCTACAAATTTTGTAGCTAGCTACAGTAGCGATGCTACAAGCAGCGCGCTACTTCCGACCACTGTTCTTGACACCATATCATGAAGATGTGCAGGTGATGAGTGTTCTTTTTCTTGACCTCGATATATTTTCTTATTTAATTACTGATTATTATCTTCCATGTTCCGTAAATCCAAGACACTGCTTCCTGACAAAATAAAACAGAAAAGCCATCGACTGAACAAAGAAACACAGCTTTAAAACAAAAATATTTATTTTTATTTCGAGAGTAAAAAATAACTATATAAAAATATGCATTATAATAATTACTTGAAATCATTAGTAGTAAAATGGCATTTTCTTAATTTCTTACATACATGCATACTTTACATCAAATGTTTGGTAACATTAAAAAATGGACAATTTGAACTAATATGCAGGTGAACAGTCTACTTTAGTGGACTGACTGCGAAAGACATTCAAATTTGTGTTACAATTATTGAGATAATAGTGTAGAACGATTCGTACCAGGAACATTTCCCCTTGATCAGCCGATGCAATCTCTGTTTAGCAATCACATGCGAGGAGAAATGAACCAATCCATTGTTGCTGCGAGATATTCTTTTGAAATAACCTTGCGCAAAAATATTAGCATGCGATAAGTTGAAATTATGTAAGAGTACCTTACATAAACCATATTTTGTTTCCAATTGAATCTTGAAAAAGCTAAATAATTACACAAAGAACGTTTTTTTCTAAGGAAGAAATTTCAATGTAAGAGACCTTTCCGATAACCTATTTCATTTCATGTGTGTGATTTAAAACTTTCACAAACAAGAGTTAATATTCATAAGCAATGTGATTGCGCTTACTATACCGCTGTCATTATAACACATTAGTTTTAAAGCGCTCCAGTAATAATAGCATCTGTTTCTTCAGTTAGGAGGTACATAAGTATTATGATGGTGATGATGATGGTGGTGGTCGTCGTCATCGTCGCTATCATCATCGCTGCCATTATCGTCTTTGCCATCATCATCATCGTCGTCGTCATCCTTATCGTGCTTCTTGGTCTTGTACTTGATGAAGAAGACTTCTGGCTTGTGGACTTTGGTCGGAGGAGCCGTTGGGATTGTGATCTCTGCAGGAGGTTCTGGCTTCTTGACCAAAACGTAGATGAGGGTCTTCTGCTCTGCCGGTGGTGGAGGTGGCGGGATTTCTGGTGTTGGTGGTTTTGGTGGAGTCGGGGTCTTGATGAAGACAATCTTGTAGTGCTTCTTGGGCGGTGGCGGAGGTGGGAACTCCTGCTTGGGGTACTCGTACTTCGGCTCCGGAGGTGGTAGATGCACGTAGATGTGCTTCTTGACGATGGGCTGTTGGCCATACCCGTAGTGGCTGTGATGGCCATTGCCGTTCTGGTGATGGTAAGCTCTGCCGTTTGATTCATCATCGTCGTCATCATCATCTTCGTCACCACCGTTACCATTCCCATTGTCGTCATGGTGATGATGATGACCATTTCCATTCCCATTCCCATTGTCGTCATGGTGATCATGATGACCATTTCCATTACCATTACCATTCCCGCCGTTGCCTCCATTGCCATTGTTATAATGATATCCGTTCCCGTTGTCGTCGTCGTCGTCGTCGTCGTCGTCGTCGTCGTCGTCATGGTGATGATGATGATGACCATTGCCGTTACCATTACCATTACCGTTACCATTACCGTTACCGTTTCCATTCTCCTCGTCGCCATTCCCGTTTCCGTGATGATGATGATGATATCCATTCTCGTGATGGTGGTGATGATCGTCTCCATTGCCGTTATCATCATCGTCGTCGTCATCATCATCGCCATTGCCTCCATCGTACGATGGTGCAGCGTATGTGGATGAAGGGGGGCCGTAGAGGGGGGAGGGGTAAGCTCGATTCTTCCGCGTTAGTGAAGCATAGTTGGCAAAGAAATCCACTGCGCCACGTCCAGGTGGCATGATCTGCCTTTTGGGAGTTTTCGCAGCGGGTAGAGCGGCAACCACGACGAGAAGAACAGCAGCCACCTGAATAAGAAAATATTTGTTGAATGTTTCTAAATTGATTTACAGAGATTGTGGATTGACTTTAAAACGAGTTTAACTACAACTGAGTTGCTACCAAAAGTGGTGTAACGCCCTAATTGGTGTAACACAGCACCTAATCGAGTATTAAAGGCCTCCAGACTTGATGTAGTTTGGAAGCAAATAGCGTAACAAGACATTAACACCAAAAGGCGTGTCCTGTTTCAGATTTTTTAGAGTATACAAAGTGGGACGAGAAAAGACAAGGAGAATTTATGGGAAAACTGCTACCTTGTAGACATCTAAGCCGCAAGGACGTATTTAGTGAGGTCCAGGGGGTTCGAACACCCCCCCCCCCGAAAGATTTATGAAGTACTAAAATTAAATATTATTTTAGCCTTTGTTGTATAATTTCCTCTGAACTTATTGAAAGACAAGGATTATACTGGGATCATACGGCTTTGAAGGTTTGAAGGACAGAAATGACGTATTTAGGGGATCCAGGGGTGCGAAACATTCTCTCCCCCCCCCCCAAAGACTTACGAAGTACTAAAATTAAGTAATGCAAATATTAGCATTTGTTGCATAATCGATTGTTATTAATTTCCTTTGAACTTTTTAGAAGGCAAGGATTATATTGGGATCATACGGCTTTCAATGACATTACAAAGAAGATTTATGTACACTACTACTCAATATGTATAAAATATTAGTCAGAAACTTACTTTTTTCCAACTACATGTAACATCATTTTTGTTATTCCATAAATATTCAAATTATTATTCTATTTGACATTAATTTCATTGCCAGGGCACTTGTTTTTATGTAAATTATTCCGATCTTAACTACAGGTAAGCTACGTAATGAATATGCGCTGTTATATATCTATTCTTATACAGTCTTTTTACTTATTCGTGTAATAATAATATAATGTTAATTTATGTATTGTAATTAGTATTAATTTTATTTAATATAATTATTTTAATTTACACATTATTATTATTATCATTCCTGAGATACTTGGTTCGGACCCCCTCCCCGGAACATATTTCTAGATAGGTGCCTGATCTAAGGTTCATAAGATAATCCGCATACTTCAAAGTCTACAATACAGAGAATACCTTACACACCATAGATAATATCCTAGCAAATACTTCTTGTTAACACACGTCTAGCGCCTCCCCAATGGCGTAGTGGTAATGCTAATGCCTTGTAACCAAGGGGTCCCGACTTGTATCCGGTGGAGGCACATTGCACATAGGTTCGGATCCCACTTTAAGATATGTGTCCAGTCCCGATTCGATTACTTGAGCAGGGAAATCATAACAAACTTTTTAACTCGGGTTACGCTACCCTCTTACTTGTTTATCGCAGATATATTAAGGCAATTTAATGTAATTACTCGAAGGGACTTGTTGTTTACGGCTTGAATTAGTCATAAATGTCAGGCTGAGAAGTCCTAAACCTCATTGACATCTCAGAATGAACCCTTCTAAGTACTGACTGAGTGGTGTTTTGATGATGGAAGACAACAAATTCAACAATAAAGACAAATTTGTAAGCATATATTAAACTAGATTATATATGAATCTGGGTCACCTCGTGCTATTTGAATGTGGGCCCTCATGATTATCGTAATATGTCAGCGTTGGACATGCATGGAATAGAGACATTTGAATTGCCTTCTTGTCTCAGTTAAATTTACTGTGCGACATTCGAAAACTGTATTTTGTAGGATTAAACACAGACCGGGGATGATTATTCCCGAACAGCTGATTCCGGGTTCGAATCCTGGCCTAGACATGGGTGTTCCTTGTGTGTCCCTTATCATATCACTCAACGCGATTAGCCAAAAGTAGCAGAAAAGCGAAGAAAAATAACCCAAATCAATCAATCCATACTTACGAGCTGCTATTAATCATCGCAATTATGCAAGAAGTGGCAGAAAAGCGAAGTAAAATAAACTAAATCAATCAACCAATCAAGAGATACAGGTAAAACTTACATCTTGTAAGATTATAGCTTTATTTTAACCCGTTGTGATGAAATAAATTAGATAATTTAAACTTTGTCCTAATATCGACATCTTAAATCGGGAATCTCAGGAATTAAAATGTGGAATCATTTTTTTTGACGAGTATATATATTCATTCCTAATTGCTTACCCAACTGCACACATCGTCATAACGGGTGAGGAACCAAAGAAAATGTTCGGTTACCAAATTCATTAGACTCCCTTTACTTCGAACTTGGATAATTCGAATTACTTGATAATTCACTTGAAACCATCTTTTATAACGTGTTTTTGTTAATTCGAATTTTGGATAATTCGAACGTGTTTCGTGTTTATTGGAGTTCGAATTAAAAAGGGTTCACTGTATTAAAAAAGGAATAAACGCCACTTGATCTTAGTCTAGAACTTCCTTTGTGAAACTGACGAAATTGACATGGAAATCACAATGGTAAAATCGAAACAAACTCTGATGGATGTTGGTCGTTCAAGTAAAAAATAAAGCAACAACCAAAGAAAAGCTTACCAATAGGATCTTCATGGTTGCCATGTTGTCCTGAGTAAGTTCCACTCACTACTGCTGCTCTTCAAGTGATGTCCAGGGCCTTATAAACAGTACCATTTCTCCCAGTAATTACCACTGGGCAACATGACAGTGTAACAAACCTCTGCTACTTTCCCCGAGATAGGAGATTCCCCCTAAGCCCCTCCATTGTTCCCGCCACTGAAACTGAAATGGAAAGTCAGTGTGTCATTGTATCTGCCGAATGTAAACAGAGGAGCGTATTTTAGTCTCAGTGCCACCAGAGTCCGAAGCGAATGTGGTGCAACAGCTGAAGAAGTGGGTCGACCGGGAGCAAAACATCCTCAACTCGCTTTGTTAGGTTAACTGGTTGGTTAAAAACAGTTCGATAAATATCGCAAACCCATTAGAATGTCTTCCTGTAAGAAGTTCGCGGCGACTGAGTTCGTGAAGTTGTAGGAGCTAAGTAGACGTGTGGAGGAAATTAACAGATGGAATTAAAAGAAGCCGAAAAACTACCTTTAAAGGAAATGGAATATTCGAAACTTCTTTTCAAAGTTTCCCTTTCTGACGATCCATTGAGAACGCCAAATACAAAAAAGCGTGTAGATTGTTCGTTTTGGGTTTTCTTTATTTATTTATTTCTTGAACTCAACAGGTACATATCTAATTACAGAGCCCATATGAAGGATACATAGTCAATACAATTACATATATTTATGTAATATACAGATAGAAATTTTATATATATATATATATATATATATATATATATATATATATAATGACCTAAGCTTAAACACATATTTATGTGTTTAAGCTTAGGCCATTGTGTTAATAGTGGCTTTACTGAAGTCCCTTTGGTTCATAGAAAAGATGTCAATGGTGCTATTCTTGATTAGCAATTTATTGTAACTGGTGCACATTCTCCACAATGGAGATTTCTTTTTAATTTCGGATCTAGCCTTCTTTATAAGAAAAACTTCATTGTTCAGTCTAGTTTTCGACGACGGGATTCGAAAATTAATCTGGCAGTGTAGATGTCCAGCATCTATTTCGTGATTTAACAATTTCCACAAGAATACTGTTTCATGGAACGTTATTCTGTGACACAGCTTTGTAAACCGACATTCATATACCGTGCGTCCATTTCGATCTGCAGCCGAGAGATCGGGAGAAGCGTAGCGGGCGGCACTGACGGAGATGCCGACATTTGCGGCCTGAAATGCCCGCTTATTTTTATGGACATATGCAGACATTTATATAAATATTGCAAAACGAGCACTAACCTGTGTTATAAGAGTATGGTTTTAATTTTAGTAGCTTAGTGACTGTATGTGCCGATGATTTTGACACGCCCACCTCTTGTGAAACACGGCGTAGAGGTTTGTTTGGAGAACGTTCTAACGCTGCACCAATATCATCGAGTTTTGCTTCGGTTAGAATCCGTCGTTTTTGCTTAGGTGTTTTAAAATTTAACGATACAGTTTCTCGTAATTTAAGGACAAGATGTCTAACCGTATCTCTGTGTGGAGTTGAAACGCATGGGAATTTCTGTACAAATTACCTACACACATCTCGACACGAGTTTGTTTTCACGTAGGTACGTGTCATACATAAAAAAAATCTTTGTTCTAACGTGAATCTTGCGGCAAGCATTCCAATCGTCTCACTGACACGTCACACATACACACTACAATAACACAAACAAGTAACTGCAAGTAACCAAGAATAACACTCTTGCGCACAGTACGAAATTAACACGCTCTTGGTTTACATTGCTCGCCACTATATTTACAACTCTGTCTTCATCTAGTCGCGAAGGAACAAAAAACTCGAGCTCGGAGATTTCGGATTGCAAGGAAGCTCACGAACACTATTGACTTTTAACGGTTTCTTCTACAGCGTAATCTTGATACAGTGTTGCACATTCAAAACCTTCAAACGATCCCCATCGGCACAAAACTCTTTCAAGGATATAAACTTAAGCAGGACGTTACTGGTCAAAACTATGATTAAAATGTTTTATTATCTGTGGCTCTTAACATCGTTTCTAAAGCGTATTTTTTTGTGTATATAAGAGCAGAACTTGGATGAATTACAGAAGAACTTTTGCGTGTTATAACACAGGTTAGTGATCGTTTTGCAATATTTATATAAATGTCTGCATATGTCTATAAAAATAAGCGGGCATTACAGGCCGCAAATGTCGGCATCTCCGTCAGCGCCGCCCGCCACGCTTCTCCCGATCTCTCGGCTGCAGATCGAAATGAACGCACGGTATTAGGTTGTCGTAGCGTTCAAGTGTGGGGTAAACTTTCTGAAATTTGTATTTTAAAAACCCAGCGGTAGAAGCCTCAATGAAGCTTTTTCCCGATGCGAGCCTCAGCAACTGGGCGGGTCGCAGGTGGCGGATAGCGAACGGCCACCAGATATGGTGGTTAGCTGCGAATAAGGCAATGCCAAATAAGCAGTCCCGGACCGAGGCGACAGTGCTAACAGGGCCTGGGGAGAATGGTCTTTGGCAAGTCCATACTCAATAAAAACCCAGAAAAGCCCAATGACAGCATTGTGACATGGCGAGGAAGTGCCGCCATTAAATAAGCACTGCCCCTTCTGCCTTGTAGTGTGGGGAGGGATCCCCAAAGGCTAAGGGAAGGAACCCTAACAGAAAACCGGCCAACGGCTCTAGAGATGGAAAAGACTGTAGAGTCCCAACATCCTAAGAGGCGGAAGAGCTATAACCCCACTGCCTTGTGGTAAGGGTTTTGACCTGAAGGCTATGGGAGCAAACCCAGAAAGAAAACCAAGCAAGGGCAGAAGCTTAAAGGGAGCACTCCTCCCACTGCCCTTGCTTCATCGTAGGGCTAATAACCCACATGAAGTGAAATAATACATATTCAGAGAAACACAGAAATAGAAGCCGAACAGAGTAAACAACGACGACAATGCAAGGTAAAACGGACTATGAGATTTGGAACCTGGAACATCACCTCCCTCTCAGGAAAGGAAGTGGAGATTGTAAAGGAAATGGAGAAATACAAATTAGAAATATTAGGAATTAGTGAAGTCAAAAAGAAAGGATCAGGAGAGGTTGACATGGAAAAAGGATATGTTCTCAGATATTCAGGAGTAGAAGGAAGGAGTAGAGCAAACGAAGGAGTGGGAATTATTATTAGCGAAAGACTGAACACTAGAGTAACTGACTGGAAAGCAGTTAACTCTAGGATAATAAGACTGAATTTGGAATTGGAATTAAACCGTAGGATTGTCATTATACAAGTATACGTTCCTACAGAGGATAAAGATGAACTAGAAAAAGAACTATATTCCAACTCCCTCCAACAAACATTAGATGAGGCTAGAAATGTAACGGAAAACGTTATTATAATGGGAGATTGGAATGCTAGAGTGGGAAATGAAATTAGACGAGGACATGGAAGTTTGGGAAGGTATGGTGCTGAAAAGACCCGAAACAGCAATGGAGATAAAATGCTGGAGTTCTGTATTGATAAGGAGCTCCGCATCGGAAACTCCTTCTTTCCGCATAAAAGAATACATCAAATTACCTTTGAAGCAATTAGTAGAGGAGCACAGAGCACAATAGATTACTGCGTATATACAAAAAACACCCATTATGATGTAATGGATGTAAACGTTTTTCGCAGCGCCGAACTCAGTACTCAACATAGACTACTAGTAATGACGACCCGATTCAAACCACTACCTGCACCAATTAAGATAAACCTTACTAAACTTAAAATATCAACATTAGAAATCCAAAATAAAAGAAAGGAGTTTCAGAGGAAACTGAAAGAAAAACTTAGAGAAAAAGAACAAAACCATGGACAAGAATGGAATGTAGAAAGTAAATGGAAAGCAATGAAAGAAAGCCTCAATGAAGTTGCAACAGAAATATGTGGAATAGTAAAGATAACAAATAAAAAGAAGCAGACAAGATGGTGGAGCGATAATGTGAAAGAAAAAGTTGCAATTAAAAAGAAAGCATGGCTAAAATACTTAAAGACCAAAAGAATGGAGGATAAAGAAGCTTATATACAGGCAAGAGATACAGCAAAACGGATTGTGAGAACAGCGAAGAAGGAAACCTGGGAACAATTTGGAAAGGAAATAGAAGAAAATCATAAAAATAATCCAAGAAAATTTTGGCATGTGTTGAAAAATCTGAAAGGAAAACGAGGAAAGAAAATAAGGAATATCAAAAACAAGAATAATGAGGTGAAAACCAATATGAAGGAAATTTTAGACACGTGGAATGAATATTATGCGGAAACCTTTAGAGAAGAAGAAGAGGAATTGTACGAGGAAAGACCCATGAGGGAAGAAAATGAGAACGTGGAAGCTGAGGAAGAAATCCAACTAAAAGAAGTACAAGAGGCAATTAAATCCTTAAAAACTGGTAAAGCACCCGGTTGGGATAATATACATCCAGAATTTATAAAATATGGAGGAAAGGAAATAGGAAAATGGATATGGGACTTATACAGACTAATATGGGCAACAGAGAGAATACCAAAAGATTGGGAACAGAATGTAATAATTCCTATACACAAAAAAGGAAGTACCCTCGATTGCTCAAACTATAGAGCAATATGCTTAGCGCCAGTGGCCCAGAAACTATATTCACACATTATAGAAAAAAGATTAAGGCAACAAGTGGAAGATAAATTGGAAGAAGAGCAAGCAGGTTTCAGGCCTCACCGTCAAACTCAAGATCTAATCTTCTCCATGAGGAATGTAATAGAGAAGATACTAAGCAGAGGAGGGGAAATATTTACAGCTTTTATTGACTTAAAGTCTGCCTTCGACAGAGTACCAAGAGGACAAATATGGAAGGCCCTTCATCAGTTCCAAGTTACGTCAAAACTGACTAGAATAATTCAAAGTATATATAAGAACGTTAAAGGAACGGTTAGAATAAATGGACAATCTTCCAAGGAATTTAACATGGGAAAAGGTGTAAAACAAGGTGATGGACTTAGTCCTCTTCTTTTCATATTATTCATGGATCAAATTATAAAGCAATGCAAAAGAAGAACAAGAAAATGTAAAATTGGAAATTATAAGATGAAACCGGTATGGGTACAAACATTAGTATACGCTGATGATATTGTTCTCCTAGCAAAAGATAGCAACAGCCTACAAAATGCTGTCCTAGAGTGGGGCCGAGCATTCAAAGAACGAAAGATGGAAATCAATGTTAGCAAGACGAAAGTCATGCACTTCACTAAACAAGAACCAGCAAGGATGCGCATTCATTGGAATAATAAGACCTTGGAACAAGTAGACGGACGGGAAAATGGACTCTGAAATTAATCACAGAATTCAGAAAGCAAATAATCTGTACTATAATATTAGTAACACCATTATAGGTAAAAGGGAGATTAGTAAAGAAACAAAAATGAAAATATATAAAACAGTCTATCTCCCTACGCTATTATATGGATCAGAAAGCTGGATAATGCAAACTAAATTGGAGAGCAGACTTACTGCTACTGAAATGAAATTCTTAAGAAAAACTGTAGGAAAGACAAGAAGAGATATGATACGAAACACAACAATAAGAAGAGAATGCCTGAATCAGGAACCATTGATTGAAATCATCGAGAAGAGGGAATTAGGCTGGCTGGGACATCTTATTAGGATGGAGGAAGAGCGTAAACCGAAACAAATATTTGAGGCTCGACCAGAAGGAAAGAGAGGAAGGGGACGACCCAGGTTGAACTGGAACCAGTACATCCAAGGAATATAGAAGTATTTTAGGAAGAGCATTCCGAGACACGGAGCTCTACCATTGGCCAGAAGCCGCAACGAGCTGTGACGTGACCCAGGGGATCTGTCAAGTGGCGAGGCTCGCGTAGCAATGGAAGCTTACGGGAAATATTTTCATTTTTAATTGTCCATATCTTGGTTCTGTTGACCATTTGCAGAAGAATAATAAGCAAAACGCAAGGAATAAGACGTAGGCAATAATATGAAGAAGTTTACAGCACGCAATTACAATAAATGGCGTTATACAAATCAAACAAAAAGTAATCACGACTATCCTCTTATATCGCCCCTACATTGAAATCTGAAGTTGCGTATGGGTAAATAAATACAATTTTACGTATTAAATATTTCGCTACCACACCAATACTTATTATCCTTCATACCTTCAAATTTTCACAGATGTTTGTTATTAATAATTTATTCATTATAATTTATATATCTAGTATACATATGTCGCTGTCGCTTTTCTACGTGTTTAGGGTAACCGCAACAATAAAAATGAATGATGAAATGATAAATTTGATGGGAGCGTAGGCTAGACGAGTGTGGCAAGCACTGGTGTACGCAGGGGGGGGGGGGCTTAAGGGGCTGCAGCCCGCCAAAATTCTTAGAAAATAAAAAAATCAAGTGAAGACAGTAATGAAGTAAAAAAAAACTTTAAAATGACCGCCGATAATTTTTTTTGTGTTTGAATAACTTTTAAAACGAAGGATTAAAATGGTAATTGGAACTCGTATCTAATGAAAATAGAACAGCGACAACGGGATATCAGCGAAATTGATTTTCGGCGATACATTCTATGAACCAATCTCATTCTGTTGAGTAAAGGTTAGATTCATGGCACTGAACCCGCGTACAATTTGAATTGAATTAACATAACAGATTTGGTGTTTTAAGTCCACTTTATGCACAGTAAGGCTAATCGGGACTGGACCTACAGTTTATAGTGGGATCCGAACCACTTGTGCCTCCACCGGGTATCGAACCCGGGACCCCTTGATTACAAGGTGGCGACGCTACCACTGCGCCATGGGGGAGGCCCTTGAATTAACATAATCCTTGAGTGAGGTGAAAATGGTTTTTTTTTTTTTTTTTTTTTTTTTTTTTTTTTTTTTTTTAAGATGTGAAAATCTTTAACTAGTGATGCACACATGCTTTCGCTTACATTAAGGTTTACACTATGGTAAAATTGCAGAAATACTCTACCTAAAATGATTTGTGTTTAAAATACCGTAACATCAAAATATGTTTTTTTAGAAATTAATAAATAAATAATAAATGGATAAAATGCAATGTCGTTGGAAAGCGTAATCCCTTAATAAATTCAAAGAAACTCGTGCCAGCTCGATGGCGAATCTGGTCAACCGCGTGTTCGACTTCGAATCCCATCACTGAAGTTCCCGACTTGGAGTCACGTCGTGGGCATTGATGTTCTTTGTGCCTGCCTTTCATCAATTTTATGTGATCAACACTCATCGCCGCGATTAACCAAAAGTGGTAAAAAAGCGACGTCAAATAACAAATACATGAACAATAGGCCTGGCCTCTGTCTTGGTTTAGCAATGTGATTTGTTAATCACTATACGGTGGAGGCCGAGGCGGAAATAAATATCAGTAAGAATAAAAATTCACTACAACTTACCCTTCCTGAGACTTATGATTTTGAAGACGATGCTACCCACTGTCGTCTTTTTCTCGCTGCACTTGCTTCCATGGACTTGAGTTTCATTAGTTTATTCAAATGTCGAATTCTAATAAAAGTTCTTGTTCTGACATACAGGGAAATAATCTTTTCGTTAACTTCAGGAAATTTTGACTGAAGTACTGTCTTTAGAGTGCCCATAACTTTATGTTGCTTGGAAACAGTTGACCCATGGAAGAATGCAAACACAATCTCAAATTGAATAACTTTTTCCATATTCGAACCACTACGTGCCTCCACCGGGTACCGAACCCGGAATTCCTCGATTATAAGGCGATGACGCCACCACTACACCATCGGGGAGCACAAGAAAGTTTACCTTTGGCACGCTTATTCATGGTACAGGCACCGAATACACGTAATACGACCTAAAATTACTCGCTTTAATATTGAAGACAAACAGCACAAGCACTTCTGTAAACGAATACCTGATCGCTACTACTAGACCTGCAGATTTTTCTGACATCTGGGAGAAATCTGTGCCTCGAAATTGGCTTATACCGAACAATGAAAGTCATGTCGCTTTCGGAAACTGGAAGCAATTACTTTCCATTTGAATGTTCCCAACTGCAGGTATGAACCCCCTCGGTGTACGTCAAATCGTCTATCGTATATCCCTTACCTGGAGGAATCGCTAGCGTAACGCTCTATGAACTCAGAAGCGAACCTTGGTTGAGGCATGGGTGTGTATCATTGTGTGTCTTATCTATTTCATCTTTCATTTTAATTTCATTGCCCTAGTTTGCTGTATATGTCAAAAAGCGACGTGAAATATTAAAACAGATTGATTGAATTGGGGTTTTAAGTCCAGTTTATGCACATTGAGGCTAATTGGGACTGTACCTACAGTTTAAAGTAGGATCCGAACCACTACGTGCCTCCACCGGGTACCGAACCTGGGATCCCTCGATTATAAGTCGATGACGCCACCACTACGCCATCCGGGAAGCCCTCAAAATAGAAATAGATGAGAACGTTAATTGGTTCAGTAACGATCTCGCTACCCAGCGAAGGTTTAAGGCTCGAGTCCCGCCTGGACATTGTGTCCCTTTGCGGGTGTCCATCTATTTCATCTATTCATTACTCATCCTCGCCTTCCAATAAGGTAAAAGTTACAGGAAAGCAACCCAAAAATAAGAAAAAAATATTTGCCTCGTAATGACGCAATTTGACAAGGACGCCCGCAAGATTTTTTCACAGGAGAGGCAGCAGTGCTCAAAGAGGGAAAGGTTTTGGAATGTTATCTCTCTAGTTAAGAAAATCCTCTTAAAGAAAATTCCCCCACTAGGATAAATTGCATAGACATCCTCCGCCCACTACATTTTCTCTATGATTTTGCAATATACTCGTACTTATTATGTTATGCAGCAGTAACTTCAATTAATTCTTGTCAACAATAAGTCGCTCCTGCAAAGAAGTTGCTGAAATTCTACTGCTGGAAATTTTTAAAATACAACACTACCTGAATATATGTACAATATATTGACATAATTTGATGCATGTTTCTTCCGTATCAAAAAAAAAACACTACGTGTTAAATAAAAATTAAATAAGAAGGATACTGTTACCCCCACACCCCCTATACGCCTTCATGGCGTGGTGCTAAGCACAGGGGAACACTTTACCTTTTTTTTTTTTTACTGTTATAGACATTCGTATTATTGAAACTGATGGCAATATTTGCATTCATACGGCTTAGAAGTTTATTATTGCGTAACTGTAACTTCATAATAATAATAGTTTTACTCACACACACACAACACCGACATTTTGGAGCTTCCCGTGGATGCAACTCGACAGGACCCAAAGACTACAAAAAAGCCTAAATATAGGGTCATTACACACACACACACACAATATATATCCTGAATGCCCAATTGTATTAATTTCCACGTAGTACACCCTGGACTGCATTTTACATACTAGTGACTAGCGAGGCTCTGGCGTCTGGACTCGTGGCCATTATAATCCTCGGTGGGGCTCGTATTGTGTTGTCCTTACATGTTTATGATTGTCCCTTCATCCGCCTCATCTTATCACGATTCATCCTCATCTTCGCGATTAGCCAGAAGTAGCAGAAAAACGAAATAATAACAAATCAATATGTATGTATGTGTCGTTCATTTAAAGACGAATTTCTACTGGGTTGATCGCTACTTTGAGGATGAATAATGAACTAATGAGTGGAGAATGAGACAAACATTGCTATATGCCTTACTATTGTTCAAACTGGGGCCTCTGGCTTCCTAAAGCGTTATGCTGTCATGGAGACCGGTTATATACATATAGAGGGACTTGCTTAATCCTTTCCGTTCAATCTTACTCTCTCGATCCTGTTGCAGTTATGTCCACGGTATAATTAATTAAGTTAGTAAACTATTTGCATGAAAATATGTGCACGAGACTCTACTCCCACCCCCCTCCAGCACACACAGGCATTTTAAATTGTTTCACTTTACGATTTTTCGGGTGTTCTATCTATTGTGCTCGTCTCAAGATGAGACTCATCTAATAATCATTTAACTTCATCGCTGTGTCTCGTAATCAAGGGGTATCGGGGTCGATACCCGGTGAAGGTACATGGTGGTTCGGATTCCACTTTAACCTGTATGTCCAGTCCCGATTAGCCTTACTGTGCATAAAGTGGACTTAAAACACCAAATCAACCAATCAACCAACCAACCAACTTTATTGCTGCGTGTAGAAGTGTAGACAAATAGTGTTAAAGAACCAAAGACATGGATTCCCTTTTTGCTGAATTCAGCATGAATTTGTTAGTTTGCCATCCTCAGTTAACTTGAGAAGCTACGGGAAAGCAGTGAAGAAGAACTACATGTTATAAACATTGCTTCCCAAGAGTTATAATCGCCTCCATGAGGCGATAAACTTGTATGATTTTACATGTTATTAAACGGCCCGCAGCTGAGGGTTCCCCTTTTTGACGTCACTCTAGCAGAAGACCTTCACGTGCCGCCGCAGCGCGGGAAGCCGGAATAGCACCCCCTGCAGTACATCTATGGACTGGCACAGAAGAGAGGGAAGACACCGGACGAAGTGAAAAGACTGGCACAGGATAGAACTTCTTTTAAGAAGTGGCTGAAAGGACCCGACGCCTAAGTGGGCATAAGGGAGAAGAAGAAGAAGAAGAGAAGTATTTTAAAAATCTAAGAAATCTCGATTGTACTCTTTCAATTGCTACACTGTACTTTGCTGTGTCTGTATGCCATATAACAGACGCATATTCGACTTTTGGTCTTACATATGAATAATACAAAACTTTTAGTGTCTCTATACTCTTGAAATCCCTCCCTCCCCCATTCTAAGAATAAACCCAAGGTTCTTGAACGCTTCACTAATTATTTGTTCTACGTGTTTATTAAAAGTAAGATTTGAATCAAAAATAACCCCTAAATCCTTGACTGTAAAATTTCTTGCTAGAGTATTGTTGTATATTTGCTACTGAAATTCATCTGGGTTTTTCTTTCGAGTATATATTACATAATGGCATTTATTGATATTTAGTGTTAAATCATTGATTTTTGTCCACGTTTCTAACTTTGTAATATCATTTTGAAGTTGAACACTGTCATCTTGTTTGCTTATTTTCCTGTAGAATTTCAGGTCATCTGCAAACAGCAATTTGTGTAAATTTTCAAATGAATCAGGCAAATCGTTAATAAGTAATGTGAAAAGAAGTGGCCTAAGATTAGACCCCTGAGGTACTCCAGAGGTGACTCTTATCTCTGAAGATGTGTAGCCTTTATACGTCACGTACTGCTTACGGTTCTGTAAGTAGGAAGCGAACAGTTGACGCAATTGTTCAGAAATATTGAAGCATGCTAATTTACTTAATATGATATCGTGGTTAACCAAGTCGAACGCTTTGCAAAAGTCGGTATATATTGCGTCAACCTGACCTCCTTCGTCCAATGTTGAACTAATAGAATTGGTAATATCGGAGAGATTGGTCAACACTGATCTACGTGGTACAAAGCCATGCTGAAACGATGCTGAGCTTTCTTCCACAAAAAACGATCCCTTGCTTAAGTCAGGACGAGTATTTTTACCATCGAGGTGCAGGCACTTAGCCAGAGGGAGGGCTCGGGGGATTGAAGCCCCTCCGAAATCCTAAATATATCTAATTTAAATAGTGTATAGTGGCAATTAATTTTACTTCTTTAGCAGGATTAAACGTCTTGTATAAAAAGTTGTAATGTACTGAGAAATTCATCTTCAGGGCTTCTATCTTCCACTTTTTCCCCTTTAGATGGCGGTTGCTGATAACGGACAAGCTCCCCCCCCGAAAAAATGTGGCTACGGGCCTGACGATGTGCAAAGATTTCAAGAATTTTGTTTCCTTTGTAAGTTTGTGCATACGCTGAAAATAAACCACTTTTTGTCAAGCATGTGTTATAATTAATGGATCGGTATCGGATAATATCGGTTGGACTTTACTTACCGATACCGGCTGATATTTATCCCGCGTGTTGATTGTTCACTCAGTCCGCGAAAATCGTGACGGAGCCTAATTATCCTGGAAGTTATGGAAAATGTTAAGTTTCTATTAATTTTGTACCAATATTATGTGAAAACATTGTATTTTGTGATTACATAACAGATATTCTTATATTCTCTTATACATTTTTGGATATTTAGTGGAATACTCACTCACTAATATAAATCAATATTTTGAACAAGTTTTATTTGTCACAATTTGAAGCACCGGTATCGGTGGGCGTATCGGTATATGTGTGGGTACAGCGCCTTGAATAACGTAGTGTGGAAAACGACCCAAGAAACTGGTTCCCCAGACGGATGAGAAACATAGATGGCAGTGCGATCAATGTCGGTGCTAATTTTCTTATGAAAGTAATGCGGCTTAGTTAGTTTTTTGAATATATTATGTAGAATTGTTTGTCTTGAAAGGCGGTACGTGAATTGATGGAAACAGTTATATTTGTGGAGTGATTTGCAGTCACGAAATGGCATTAATTTGGAAAGAAAAGTAAAATAAAATGAATAAATAAATAGCATGCGTGCGTAACACAAGAAGAAACATCACAATGTGATTCCGGACGTCAGGTCTTGGACTGTGTATTAGAGTTTATTTTTCTATGTTATTAGAATATAAATAGTATCCTGAGAGATATTTCATACCGAGGCGACAAACCACAAGTGTCGCTTGAAAGCGAGCAGTCGGAAATCAATGCAGCCTTTCGAACCGTAGGAACACAAGCTCTGACTGTACCGTTTCCTCAAGGAAATTTTACACCAAAGCGACACGCGACAAATGATACGAGGATTTCACACCAAAGCGACACGGGTCCTTCGGTCCAAGGCAACTTTCAGACCGAACCGACAAATGTTGCTTGGAAAGGAGCCAATCAAGAGCAACATTTCACATCGTAGCGGCATGACGGGAAGCACAGGCCAGCGTTCGGTTTGTGAAATCCTCAAGCGATAAGTGTCGCGTGCCGCTTGTCGCTTTGGTGCGCAATCTCACTAAAGCAAGACACTCATTGCATCGCGTATGCGCGAACAACAAACTACGGCAACATGTTGCAATCTATTGAGAAAATGGCCCAGTTTGAGCGACGCAGAAGCGACAAAGCGACACGTGTGGCTTATCGTGTCGCCTAGATCTGTTGTTGTGATGTGCGGTTTATCGTGTCGCCTATCTGTTGTTCGCAAGCAACGCTTGCTAATAGACTGAAGGCACCATGTCGCTTGTCACTTAGTTGGGAACTCCCCCTGTAGCTCGTCGCTTCGGTCTCAGCACCCTTCCTTTAAGGAGCTTTCCGACCGAAGTAACAAGTAGCACGCGAATACGCCATATGAACGTGTCGTTTGCTGTTTGGACCCACATGTGCAATGAATGCTATTTTACAGTCTGGAAGTGTGTGTCACTAGTGTGACAGTGTGAACATCCCGTGTCGCTTGTCCCATTGGTTTGAAAGTTGCCTTACACTCATGTCGGTGGCACTAAGAAAGTTTTGTGGGGTTCCCCTTGTCGTTTCATGCAATCATCATTATCATCATCGCCGCGATTAGTTTAAAGCGGAAGAAAAGAGACAGTAAATATCAAAAATACAAATGCTTCAGTGTGTATATCTTTAAAAGAAATGATGATGATGATGATGATGATGATAATAATGAACCTAATTCATACACAATTAGTTGCCAAGAGCATTCCACGCGTATTTTTTCTCCCGTATTATTAACGAAAGTATGACGATAACAGGACATGGTCGACTGTCTAGAATGTTCGTTAATATCTTCGCAACCACTGTACCAAATATCATAGCAATTATCACATTCATGGAAATGCTTCATGTAAAAGAATCAGACGTTGCAGCGAAAACTCCATTTACTTCCATTATAAGCAGACGGATACCAAGCACCGGGTCCAACACCAGCGCCTCTAGCGGATTATTTTCGAGTGGAACCAGCCAGAGAGCGCAGAACCGTGCCGTTTTCCACACTACGTTATTCAAGGCGCTGTAGTATGGGTATCGGTTCAAAGTGATATCGGCTCAGACCTTGTTATTTAAAATGGCATTATAAGCATAATAATAAACAAAAGTAACTAAGTATCGTGATCGTCCATTTCCAACTACTATAGTGGCATTCTTGGTCTTATTAAGAAAAAAATACGGAATTCTTCTTTGGCATTGAACCTTTTGTTCTCACTCTCGGTAAAGATAACCAAAAAGCTTAACTATAACGCTGTGACCTTGCAATAAAAGAGTCGTAGGTTCGATCCTCGTTCAATAATAATTCAGATCTCACTTTAATCTGTAGGTCGTGCAATACTGATTAGTACGGCCAGGGACTTTATGTTATAACATATTTTTTATTTGGCATCGGATCGAATATTGGGGTGAGATCTTTACGTATCTGATGAAAATCAGCCGAAATAGACGAACTTGATTAGGCATATTTTGGCATACTTTACCCATTTCGCGTTTTTGCAACATATTACTTCAATTTTCTGATAATAAGACATATTTCTGTGTAACTTCGTAATTGTCTTGCATACAATCGGTTATTTTATAATTTATTCTTTGTACCTTTAGCGCAACGGATAGTTCATATTATCGATGGAGGGTTAAGGAATTTAAGGAAAAATAAATTGAAAGCAGATGCTGTCTTTTCTTACCAACTGGTACAGAGCAATAATCCCCCTCCCCTTATATATATATCCCATCCCGCCAACACTTAATAGCCTTGCTAACATTCATTCATTCCTTTATTTTGTACCTAACAGCTTTTATGCCGTTTTTTGTCCATTACAATTATTATTATTTATTATTTGAAGTAGGGTTACACTTAAGCTTACAGTATTTTTACACGGATTATCTTACTATAGAAACAGCTTTTTGCCCTACATGGATTAATTTGTTAAGATATACAATTCTGCTAAATGTTTATAGATGTATAAAATATGGAAAAATATGTGTGCCTATATAATTGAAACACACAAGGAATAAAAATACACAAAGAATAGAAATACACAAGGAATAAAAACACACAAGAAATAGAAATTAAGTAAGTATATGTGAAGGAGGCAATGAGATAAATGAGGCACGGTGTCAGTATTCGTAGATTAACATCTTAATTTCTTGTTTAAATTTGGCCAAATTTCTCTCCTTTTTCCAGGCTACAGGCAGTTGATACACATATAAAATATAAATAATTGTTTTACATTAAAATTATCAGTATTTCCCCCTATTTTACAGATATTAGATTAAAATAAAAAAAACACCTTGCCTTTCACAATTGTATGTTACACTTTCTTAAAAATGATAACAAACTATAACCAATCCGCACATCTAGATTAACAACCAAACTTAACAAATTTGTTGGAAACTGAACCTTTAGATTATATAAAGTTTTATACAAGATATTTCTCTCTTTCTCTCTCTCTGTTATGTTTTGAGCATTCCAGTATTATATGTTGTGCATCTGCACTTTCCCAGCCACATTCACATTTCTTATTGTTCGTTATTCCAATTATGGATAAATGTTGCCTAGTATACAAATGGCTCGTTCTCAGTCTATTAATTAATACAATTACATTTCTTGTACCACTGACATGATGAAAGCATGGTTTGTGTGTTTTGAATTCAGCAAATGGTCCGTATGATTCTCCAACAGCTGTAAGTTCATTTCGACACCAATCAAACCATTCATTCAAAATTTTCTTCGTGGGAAAAGATCCGTATAGTATAATGTTAAGTTCGTAATATTTGGAAGACACACTGATTTCTTTGCACATTCATTTACATGAGAATTGCCTGTAATATTACTATGTACTTTAACCCAAGTAAACTCAATGGTTTTTCCAGATTTTTGTATTGTTTGTACTAATTGTATACAATTTATAATATAAGGGGATAATTTGTAAAGACTCTTGTAAGAAGATTTAAGCGCCTGTAATACACTTTGCTAGTCAGTTAGTATTAAGAAACTTTCGGAAATTTAATTTTTGGACATATATTAAAGCTTGATAAATTGCGTAATATTCTGCTGTAAATGTTGAACAGTCTTGCGGAAGCCGAAATAATAGTCTGTTTTATGTTGTGGATCCCACACTGCACATCCAACTCCTGACTCACTTTTAGATCCATCTGTGTATATGAAAAAAAACTTTGCCATTGAGTAAAATATTCCGATATGTGCGAATAACGGCGGAAATGAATATTATGCAGAGAATGTTGAGAAAAATCTAATGAAAAAGCAGGTCGTGAACGCATCTGTAGAACATCCTGGTATTCTTAACAAAACGAATTATACAATTGTATCCACATGGCAGCTTTTCTGTTTGTAATTTTTCCTGTTTCATGTAAGTGTATCATATTTTTAGTACATTGTTGAAAGGATGCACACAATATGATTTCACTTTGAAGAGCATATTTGCTGCTAACATCTTCTGTCTACATGAAATGGAACATTCACTCTCTTCCATGTATACTACTACGTTTGGAGTGCTGTTCATAACGCCTAAACATCATCTCAAGAATTTCCTTTGTATGACATCAATGTAATTCAATTTTCCTTCTGTCAAGTTACACATTGCCAATAGAGAATAATCTATCATAGGCCGAAAATAATTCTTGTAAAATAAAAGCATAACGCGAGGATGACATCCCCACTGAGTATTTGTTATTGCTTTGAACAAATTAAACACTTTTCTGATTTGACTTGTATGGCTTTAATTTGGTCCGTCCAAGTTAGTTTTTCATCCAAGATGACACCTAAATATTTTACTCTGGATGTAATGAGAATTCTTGTTTTTCGAGACATTGAGTCAACTATTGGAGGAGTTCCCTTTTTAATAAAAATTGTAATTTTAAATTTTTCCATTGAAATTGAGAGTTTTTTACTTTCAAGACACTTTTGCACTTCCAATATTTGTTCCTCTAAAACAGGAAAATCAGTATGAATTTGTGTCGTGGACATGTAGATATAGATATCATCTGCATATTGAAGATAATTGACTGTTGGAATTAATTTCCTTTTCGTCCCGATCACATATATGTTGAATAGCAAAGGACTTAAAGGACTTCCCTGAGGTAACCTTTTACAGGCTGAATACGGTCCTCTACTTCCACTGAAAAAGTGGAAATATACATATCTTTTACTCAATAACTTCCATAATATCAAAACATAGTTGTGAGGTATTTTTATCTGTTGTATTGTTTGGATTAGGATATTAATATCTACATTATCATAAGCTGCGCTTACATCTAAGAATGCAGCTAATACAATTATTTTTATTTTAAGCGAGTCGAAAATATAAAAGGAAAGAGTGATGAATCCGTCCTAGCATCCTAATCCCTTTCGAAATCCTATTTGTTCGAACTGAAATATGTTTTGGCTTTCTAAAAACCATTCTATTCTTTTCTGTATCAGTCTCTCAAATATCTTTATTGAGGAAAAATTTTCTCCGTCATTGTTGTGCGGCAACTAGAATCATCGTAAACAAGTTTCAATTGTTATATTTTTTTTACCTTTTTTCGCTTCTCACAACAATCGTCAATCAGTCAAAAGTAAAAATAATATTCATTACAGCCCCCACTCCATACGCAATCGGGTACGGGAGTTTCAATATCACTTCTCGTTTGAGCCACTCGCGTATCAGTGTGTATACTCTGTCCTGGCCATCTATGAAGCAGGAGAACGAAAATAAGTCTCCGCGCAAGTAGTGGCGTGAGACGGCTCCACCAATGAACACGTGAGATGGAATGGGATTGAAAAGGAAAACTATTTCAGTTACCAACCTTTGCAGCAGCGTGTGCTGCATCTATCTGTTCACTCGATTGTCCCCCCTTCTCAGTTGTGCATATTTTTGCCTTCACTGGGAATATTTATGCATTTTTCTGACATATATTGCAAATTTTTTATGACATATATTTCAATTTTTATGACATAAATACATACATACTTTACAGTTTTATAGGACATAAAGTCCTGAGTGATTAGTCTACCTGAACACAAGGTGGACTTAAAGCAAAATTTAACAAATTATTTGGCGTAGGTTGACACGATCTCTTAAGTTGGTGGTGCCAAAAACGAAGTTTTAAAGGGAAGTTACCTCATGCGTAGTGGTTAAGTCTGTCACCTTGAAATCAAGTGATCGAGGGTTCGATTCCAGATGGAAGCACATAGTGATTCGTATCCACTTTAGAATGTGGGTCCATTACTCTCCAGTCTATCTGATCAACAAACTTAGAGAACTTACATAGATAGAAATATGAAACCGATTGTGATCTACATACAAAGCTTTATAAGTATTTGGAAGGAATTTTATATTATTGAAGTGAAAACTGGGGGAACGTGAAATTTTCGGAGGATCAGTACTCCTCGGCACCCTTTTATTACATCCCTGTTCAAGAAGATCAAAATACATGGATCAGAAACAACATCTGTCCCAGCATCAGTGCCCTTTCCTTCCTTAAACCATATAAGATGCAAAAAATACGTGAACGAAAACAAGGTAAAAACCATTTATATACAATTATCAGTTTGATTTTTAAAATCCGCTTTACGCACAGATATGCTAATCGCGACTGGGCTTGCAATTTAAAGTGGAATCAGAATCACTATGTGCCTCCACCGGGAATCGAACCCGGGACCCCCTGATTACAAGGCAACGCCATCTGTAGGTCCTGCAATTATCAATGAAGCTGACTGTATTTGTATGCGTACTCATATTTTTGTTATTTTGAATCGCTTTTCTGTTACGTTTGGCTAATCACAACGATGAGGATGAGTGATGATATGATGAAAGAACACCCATGTCCAGGCCAGGATTCAAACTCGGAGTCCCTGACGTAACTGTGATAACCACTCCGCCATGGTGACTATATGGATATATGAATGTACAAATATCTAAATATTTGCGGACAAACATTACAACATAACGTATTTGAAAAGTGACAGAGATCATAATATAATTAACTTTTCTTAATAAACAATCATCTCTATTGTTTCCTTTCGGCACTGTGAGCGCTTAAAGTTCATCCTGAATGTATGTTACTCAACGTAAGAAATGAAAGTGTTACCTGACTCTGGAAAGCTTCCCAATAATACAAATACATAAAATGATCAGTTATTCCAACTCATGGTAATATTATGTAAGCACTGAAATGTACAAAAATCAAGTAAAACGTATTTCGACTGAGAGGCAATGTTGTACTTGCTTCTGAATTGTTTTAAAATCTAGATAGGGACAAAAGTACTGGAGGTAAGTTTCTCTTTGGTTTCAGAATTAAAACTTGTCCAAGTAAGTCGATGACTAGAATCTAAACACGTTTTAAGATACGAAATTCTTGGAGTAGAGATTGACTGGTTTCCCTCTCGGCACTTATCTGGTGTTATCAAATCTGGAGCTCACAAATGCGTGTCCTAGTATATGCTCCTATGTTATTGTTGATTCCAGACTTTCATACAACCTCTAACTTTAGAAGCATTGCATTATACACTGCAGTAAATGGCTTTGAACGTCACTGATCTTCAATATTAAGTTATCCTTAAGTTACATGTTTATGTTGTGCGGAAGGGTAGACTTGACACACATATCCAAAGTGGGGTTCAGATATGGGAACAGGGGGACTAGTCCAGTAGTGTTCTGTAAATATTTTCTTCTAATCAATACATAACATACTTTTTATTATCTCAAGTTCGTGTTGCTCACATGCAAGAAGCATGCTACGTCTGGCAATTTACTTTGCTTGTAAATGACTAGCAGTTTTGAATGAAGAGTTAATCTGGATGGTGCTTTGTCTGTAAAATACGAGTGCTTTGATAACAAATGCTACTGATCGAGGATCCACTAATCGATCAAAATGTTTAATGGTGAAGAACGCAAGGCAGCCATTGGGCATTGTCATAGACGAGTTTACATTCTTCTCTCAAGTCTATTGTTAGTATTATCCTTATATTTTTATCTGGACCTTCTAAGAGCCTCTTACCCATTATTTTGCTCTATAGAGACCTTGAAAGTTTTTTTGTACGTACAGTCACGGCCGCTTCTGAGTTGTAACAACTCCATTCACTTTCATTGGGATCATTATAACCCAAAAGTGTCCGTTTATCTTAAATACATAGTTTCTAACCAGACTCGATATGGATTGGTGATCTCAGATAGAAAGTTTCTCAAGTCTCTGCATTTGGGTCTCTGGGGCTCATCCACAGATACTTCAGGGCAACCCTGGAAGTAAAGGTGTCTAGAACGTTGTACTGATTACATCACCTTCAGTATGGCCGAAATAGAGAACGTGCATGACACTAGGTGCCTTTATTGCACGGTGCACTTCACCTACTTTTTACTCTGTGTCATTTATAAAACCTGAAAATTTCTAAAAGTATTCGGTTACACTCTACATACACATACATTACATTCTCCTTTACATTCTTCCTTTACGGTGTTGAATGCTCGATTGGTTCTTAACCTTGTAGTGGTTAACCCAAAATACAATTTATTTTGCGAATAGAACATGCACAAATGTTAAATTACAACATCCCAGCTTTACCACTATCGTCAAACTAAATAATTATAATAGTGAGCAAAGCTGAAGCATTGCAACATTTAACGTATTTTTGATTCTTTCATTTACCGTACAATAGGATTGAATGACATAGTGAATATGAGTTTAAGTTGGCGTACTTTGTCAATAACATATTTCTATAAGTTGACTGTAAGAAATATTAGCAGTATGCATTGCTCTCATATAAAGGTATTATTATATTTTTCTTCATTTACAAAGCAACTGACAGCAGCAACACACTCTCAACCTCCCCCCCAAATTCCTCAACACACAAGGCAAATTTATGGTAAGTTTTGCTCTAAATTTACCCTTACACGCTCCAGGTGGGAAATTATGGATAAACCCCTGACCAACAGTTGATATAATAATACAAAAATATAAATTGAAAACGGCTCAAAGTTATTTACAATCAAGAAATTAATCAAATGCATATAACCCTTTTTCAACTTAATAAATAATTTGAAATCCATCTTTTTTCGATTACGGGATAAGTATATAATGCAATGCAATTTAGTAAAAATGGCATAGTGTGTTTATATATTTCTTTTGTTATGAGTTACAAAAAATGATATCAATAATAGATTGCTATCAAGTGCGAAGTAACAATTGATCGACAATTGTTTGATACATTTAATCATCAGTTCAACGAATGATTCTTCTGCTAAGACACACCACATATAGTGAACGTAAGGTATAAGCGACCTTGTCTACAAAAGTTCGGTCGCAGCACTTATTGCTCCACAATTAGTCTAAACCATTGCTGGTAACTTTTCACTTTCTAAATCACCGTTCTTTTGAGACTTCCACAAGGCGATCGGTCCCATGCACGCATGCTTGTGGCCTTTCTTCCTGGAAAAGTGCGCCTCAATTTCCTCCAACGATTTGCCTTTGGTTTCTGGAAGTACGAACAGCACGTAGCAAAATCCAGCGAAGGATACTCCTCCGTAGAGCCAGAAGATGGCGTGCTGGCCCAGAGAGTGAAGGAGCATTGGATACGACTTGACGACGATGAAGACAAAGACGTAGACGATGGACGTTGTGATCCCGCTGATCAACCCCCTGCATCTTGCTGGGAAGACTTCGCTCATCATTACCCAAGGCACTGCGAAGAAGCCAACGGTGTTCATGCAGATGTACAGGGTGAGGCAGAGCAGAGGGATGAGGCTTCCTTCCGGTTCCACCGACGGAGTGACGTTTCCGACGCCAGATATGTACAGGTAGGTGCCGAGGCTGACCATGGCCACCGTCATTCCCAGACCTGACACCAGGGAGAGCGGACGTCGACCACAGCGGCTGAGAAGAACGCAGGTGATCGCCGTCATGGCCGCCCTGGTGAGTCCGATCACGACGGTCGACAAGTACTCGTCCAGCTGGCTTCCAGCCTCCTGGAACATGGTGACGGTGTAGAAGACCACGGCGTTCATCCCGCAGAACTGCTGGAAGAAGAAGAACACTAGCATGATGAAGAACGGACGAAGAGTGGACCGAGAGAGCAGAACGTGAAAGAGTTCTTTCGTCGACAGATTGCTCTGAACGTCGCCGCTGGCCAGCAGCATCTCCAGTTCGTCCTTTCCGGTGGCCTTGTCTCCACGGAGCCACTGCAGAGACTTTTCCGCTTCCTTCAAACGAAGCTTGCCGATGAACCAGTATGGGCTCTCGGGGACAAGGGACAAGAAAATGTACGCGAGGACGGGGAACGCAGTGCAGAGACCCGCCACGAGGTGCCAAGGCATCACCGACCCCAGCGTGTACACCAGTAACACCCCGAGGGAGAAGCAGAGGGACGGCGACGCAGCCAGCATCCCCCGGATGTGCGGCTGGGAGATCTCTCCGACGTACACCTGGCACGACGAGTCCACCATCCCGCCTCCAAGCCCAACGAGGAAGCGACCGGCGTACAACATGGCGACGTTGCGTGCGGTGGCGATCAGCGTCCAACCCAGGACGCAGGGAACGCAGAGGAACTGCAGGGTCGTCCGGCGACCGAACCTTTCCATCAGCCACCCTGAGAAGAGGCATCCAAGGGAGATGGACGCTGCGGACAGACTCGCTGTAACGAAAACACTTAATGAGAAACGTCACACTAAAAAAGAAGACATTTCAAACTATATCTAGAAACGATTAGTTTCTAACAAGTCAAAATCAGATTTATTAGGAGTACAAATTAATTATCCACCCTTAAGTTAATTCAACTATTACTTTACTGCTGCGATTGTTTAAATTGAATTTCCCACTATGTTAAGACACTCCAATACCAACCTACAAAGGTAAAATACTCGAATATCAGACGACGTATCATAACCAAGCAGCAGTGAGCACGATATCTTTCGAGATGCAAATTGTCAGGCACTGCATGCCTCTTGCATATCAACTGACGAGAAATGATGCTGAGACGAAGAAAATGAATTGGTCGGCTTTGGGTGAAGATGCCGTATCATATGGCACCTGCAAGAAGTGGTTTAAGCTATTCCGGGAGGGAATTTCAATCTGGAACATGAACAGCGTCCTGGACAACTCATATTGGTAACTTGGCTAGAAACATGTCATGCAAAATCGGTGTGAGAAAGTGTTTTTCTATAAACAAATGCAGCATTATGGTTTGTTAACATTTGAAAATTGGTTTCTTGAATTTCAGCTGACCATATGTCTCAAAAGCAAAAATGGATGCATGGTGGAAACATAACTTTGGACTCTGGATTTATGACTTCCATAAAAAGTTCAAGGTGATGTTTGGATATGTTTCAGTTGATTTACGAAATTCCTCTGCTTGTGATAGATATACAAAATAAAAGAATAGCGAAACGAAATACTGGATAGTAGTTAGATGCGTGCGGGTGCGACAATATGTACGCAATTCGACGTCCAAATAACATTTGAATCCAGTGTTTCGACATTGTATGGTTTTGAACGCGGGATTGATGCAGTAAAAATAACATATTGAAGCAAGTTACTGATTGCGCTATGATTTCATCTGATTACTCTAGCTTTTTTCCAAAATGCTCTAATAAATTATCCAGTTGTTTTTGCGATTGCATACATTGCATGAGTTTACATTTTATTACTGCTTTATTTCGTAATAATTTATAATACTTGCACTTTATTGTGTTCTGTAATTATTAGAAAGATACAAGACTGCACAAAAAATCAGCAAAAACAAGAAATCACGAGCAAATATGTAACTTCCTAAAATTATTTTTAGAACCTCCACTTGTTACTGTGTGAGTAAGATTCCCCAAAACTGTACCTTTTCATTGTCTCCTATCAGAGACAGACAAAAGCTTTTAAGATAAAGTGGAATATGCAAGCAGCTAGAGTACAAAGATAATAGATTAATTGATTGATTTGTTGTTTGAAGTTCACTTTATGCACAGTAAGGCTAATCGGGACTGGATCTACAGTTTAAAGTGGGATCCGAACCACTTGTGCCTTCACCGGGTATGGAACCCAGAACCCCTTCATTACAAGGCGACGACGCTACCACTGCGCCGTCGGGGAGGCCCATGAGTACAAAGATAAGATCATGCAAGAAGACAAACCAGACATGATGCAGTCAGAGAACGCAACACAGCAGACAAAAAAGATAAATCGATCCTATTACACAAATGACTAGACCTTGAAGACGTAGTGAATGGAAAAGCTCAGTGACACGGCGCGTGAAGTGATAAGTGTGAACAGATGAAGCGAATGAAAGCTGATAACGGGCAACTAACGAGATTGAGTCATGCTATCACCGCGTGTTTCCTTTGCTCCAATTCAGTTTATGAGTACATGCCATGTCTCTCTTCTCTCAGAACATAAGAATTTTCAGGACAGAATTGAAGCGTCCAAGAAATTCGGGCAATACGCTGAACCATACACCTTACAGTATTAACATATTTTAAATGTACATGTATCAAAATTCAGGAAGCTTGCCGTAATGTAAAGGAAGTGTACATGAAAACAATACTGCAAGACATATTTATGCAAAATCAACTTGAAATATGAAAAGCAGATAGAAAATTAAAGAGCAAAACTAAATTTATAATTAAAGCATAGATGACGCCCTGTGCCGACATTATTAATAATAAGTTATATAGGATATTAGTATCCACATATTTTTATTATCGGTTCCAGCACATATTTGTTCTTAAACACAATATTTTCCACTATTACAAACAGTCTTCATAACAAGGATGATGAATCTTATATGATGAATGCTCTAAGTGGATAATAATCCCTTATATTATATTTATTCTTAAATATATAATGTCCATGATGAAGAGATCCTCACGGGCTATCGACCAGATGAGTTCTGGAGGATTTCCAAGCTTTCGAGAGCTAACGTCACTCTCATCTACAGGGTCTCTTCACTTCTACCGTGAAGATGAAAGTGACGTTAGCTATCAAAAGCTATGAAAAGCTTGGAAATCCTTCGAGAACTCACCTGGAAGATAGCCAGACAAAATCCATACATAATTTGTCGCCAGTAAAGCTTCAAGACTTATTTCAATGTCTACATGATCGTTGAAAATGTTGAGGTGCCTATTGCGCCAAGGATTTGTTGGACTAAAGGCTCAATTCTCTGCTTCGGTGTCAACAAAATGAAACGTTATGAAGTTGGTGCTTCTTCGAGTAGCAGATATGTTAGCAGATTGATTTTGTATATAGGCTTGAAAAGGGTCAATTATCAGGTTAAAATAACACATTAAGTATTAGGAAAGTGCATACAAGGCAGAGAGTCTTACCTATCCATGAGGCTTGATCTTCGCTGATTGGAATGAGGCTGTCACTTTTTTGGAGCTGAGGTAAGGCAACTGCTGAGTAGCCGAGTGTTGTTCCTAGGCCTATAGCTGTGATATTAGCCGCCATTGCAGCCATAATCTATTAATGAAAGAAGAAGAAAGAGTAGAAGTTAAGAATGAACATCTAAGTGATCAGATGCATTAGCAAAATCAACGTCTGATCAATCTCAACCCTCTCTCTTGTACAATTGAAAATATAAAGAAATGCAAGAGACCACCACACATTTTGTCATACAGTGTCAAGTTTTTAAAAATATTGGGTGCACTAAACTCGGAGATTTGTTTTATAAATGTATACAATAATATACAAGCATAAATAGACAGGATTTGCTCTAAAATATTGATTCTCATCCTGGTTATAACCCCTTTCCTCCCTTACCTTCCTAATAACGATGTGACCACGGGATAGTGTAAAATAACATTAGTATAATATTGGAGATGGAACAATTTATTACGAAATATTTTGCACTCAGTCACTGATTAAGTTGTGAAATTCTTTAAGTGTATAATGATGAACCATTTTGTTCTCTCAAGAACGGGATCTTAAATCAAATGTAGCAGGCAAATTATTAGGTTAACCAGAAGCCCCACATGCACATGGCGCCACTGTTGTCAGACACAGGATTTCTGGATAAGTTTCTACAATTATTATGGAAAAACTCGTAGAAACGTGACGAGAAATACAGACCCGATCAGGACTGGAACACAGTATGTCGGAGAGCTGCGTATTCGAATTTTCTTCGCAGATAAGAAAGAAGAGGTAAAGTAAATTGAGAAAAGTTCCGCACTTGAAAGCAAGTTGTATCGTTACGGGTCTCATCAATAAAGTATCATAAGTTTGTTTAATTACATCGATCGTTCAAATAATTTATTTTGTCATAAAGACTGGTTGTTTGTTTCATGAGCTCTATCGTCGTATCCATCTGCAAATAAGGTTGTGTTAAATCCTCACGCGAATCTCCTATTAAGCTTGCTCCCCTTCCAGATATTGAGATACTTTGGGTATTTCACGAGAGCGAAGAAAACAGGCAACTTACTCTGCCATCACGTGTATCGCATTCCTAACGGATGTTTCTAATACGAACACGAAGGGTTTTTTTTTTTTTCGGAAAGGAATTAATATAGATCGTAATCTCTTACTAGTTGACGAGCGTGTAACATGATGGGTGGTTCATACTAATGCATTTAGAGCTCCATTCTCGCAAGGGCGTCGTCCGAGTGGGGGAGGGTGGAATCACGCCCACCTTGAACATCTCATAATCATCCTTCTTCTAGCACAAATAGCCTTGAGACGGAAAGGGAGACAAGGAAAGAGCGAGAGAAAGAGAGAGAAAGAGATAGAAATATAAATAGATGTGATAGAAAGTGAGAGAAAAATAGAAGGCGAAGAAGAAAAAGGCAGTTTGTGTGAGAGAGGAAAAGAGAACAAAGGAGTGAGAAAAAGAAAGAGAGATGTAGTGAGAAGAGCGAGAGATGGTGGGTATTAATTTGACAAAGAAATTAAGCTAGTATTTAGATAATAATTACATGTAAGTATCATACTTACAAATAGAAGTTTATTCTGCTTCTACTGAATGTAAATTTAAATTGATAAATAGTTTGGCAACGTCATTTATTTTAAAATTCTTGATCTTAACATAGCCTCTTCAAATTGTAAAATGTATTTTTAATGTTAACTAATGTAATACACAGAAAGGTTTTTTTTATTTAAAAAATATCCATCATTATACTACCAATTACATATTCTAAATCTACAAGTGTATCACAATCAATTACTTGATTTTAGGCCGTTTTGTATTCAAGATACAATTTGCAGTACCCAGCCTAACTTTGGGACACACATTTCTACACAGCTAGTTATACATTTTGCGATCCTTGGTTGTATTTTCTTCAAAATAAATAACGAGGAGGCCAAATTATTGTCTTTGTTCTAACTCAAAACATTCACTTTAATTATTTCCTGCTTATTGAGTGCTTATTCTTATTTATATAACCTTAGTTTGAGATAATACTGATATAAATGTAAATCTTGAAACTTGAGTTCAAGTAAATCTGAATGATTATCGTAACATGCTACGAAGTTCCAGTTTTGAATCCTGATTGTATCATGAATATATATCACTGTTTGTCCCTTCATCTATTTTATTAGTTTATTATCCATTCTCATCGCCCCAATGAACCAGAGAGGGACAAATGCGACGTAAAACATCCGAAATAGAATGTAAGATCTTGTCATTAAAATGTACGTAACAGTTTAAGTTATAAGTGTACGTAATAAATACTGGCAACTTCCTGCATTAGTTTTTTCGTTGTTCAAATGCACAACGTCTAGCCTAAAGTGAAAGCTGCAAAAAAAATTGGCTCATTCGGAAAAAGTCATCTGCGCAAATTAACAGCAAATCAAGCTGCACGAGCTGATAATGAGGGAAACCACCTCAGCAGATAAACAACAGAAATTCCCCGGCATTTAGCAGATACACACCATCAGTCGGACGGACCGGGTGACCTGGTTGTTTCACTAATCTTTGGCGAAAAGTGTAACACGCAGCCAACCTACTTCTATTGGATGCAACTAGGAAGAGGTACTTCTCGTAACTTTTCCACAAAAGAAGAACGGGAAATTCCTGAGGTGCCAATTTGCATTTCTATGAAGAATGCGCGGAAACAACAATTTCAAAGGGAAAAAAACGGTTGTGTTGAAAGCTATTAACAGTCGTGTTTAATTTTCGAGATATGCTCAAACTTCAGCCCACTCAATGTTATTCATTACGAACAATGTTCATTATTTTCAATTACGCTTTTTAGAATCGAATGTATGGCAGGCAGTAACATGATCCACAAGTTTTTCTAAAATAATATTAAACTTATAACATTGTAGAATAAATATCTGGTTCAACCAATTTGTACCCGAGACCTTCCCAAAATATTTTTCAACAATGATAACATTTAGCTTTGGACAGGCACAAAAATTGTCCATTTTGTTTTCTGCCTCAGCGATAACTTATCATTCGAATTTATTGCTGTTCTTTTCTTACTGTCGACAATTATTAAAAGAGAAGGCCGTTGCATTAGTCACATGTCCATCTACACACATTTCTACACAGCTAGATATACGAATAACTTTGTGTATAGTGTCTATGATTAAGGAAAAAATAAGTGACTGAATTTCGAGAAGCAGCTAGAATCTAATATTAGTATGCATATGCTGCAATACTTATGCGGAAAATACTCTCTTTATCTTAAATTTTGTGGCCCCCATGATACCCGGTCAACGTGAAAAATATAATTTATAGTTAGGTGGAGTTCCATTTGAAGAACAGCCATAGGCACTGACTTTGAGGAGAGGAGACAAGGACCAAAATTCCTCAAGGCACGCATAAATAGTGTATATAAAATATCGTTTATGTCAATAATGTTCCAAAGATATCCAAATGCCAACCCCGTCCTAGAACACCCTAGACTGCATTTTGCAGACTAACGAGACTCTGCCTCTTGCACTCACAGCCAGAGTTGTGTTGTATGCTATCCATTTGTGTTTGTGATTGTCCTTTCATCAGTTCATTCCCATCTTCGCGATTAGCCAAAAGTGGTGGATAAGCAACGTAAAATAACTAAATCAAACATTCCTCTCAAGAAGTCGACACTACTCAGAAAGACATAGTGACCTAAAAAGTGCCCAAGGCCGACTGACTTTTCTCCAATCCTCTTCGAAATGGAAGCCACTAATGTAAAGACATCATAAAGCGTCATGCGGTTTGTCCTTCCTTTCATCTTGTAAATAAAAAATATAAAACTGAAACAAGGAAGATGCTCCGTGAACTGTTATTAACTAATTCAGCCGAGAAGGCATCCACTTCCTAAGTGTAACAATGTAAGCATCTCAACGGGCCATTTGCTACACATGCCCTACTTCAGTTTTGACGCACAACCTTTCCATTGTCTCTGCTGTACCGTTGGGAGGGAAGGATCGAAAAGATCACCGAAACCAGGGAGTCTCGTGTCAAAGTCTTAATCGCAAACGTGAATGTCACGCTAATTTAAGGTTTGGCATGGTGGCCGAGGAAAAATAGGTCAGGAATTTCCAAAATAAATTTGCACTATCTCAGAAAGGTCAGACTTGGTTATCAGAACCCAGGGGTGGCTGAAGATAAAATTTTCACCCGATCGAGGTGGATTTTTAGCACCCCCTTTCTTTCCACCCTCCCATCCCAAACTTTCTACCCTGGTCCCCCCTACTTTCCATTCCCAATAAAAACCTTGACCATATTCATATTTACTGTTTCAATTATAATAATAATAATAATAGTCTTATTTTTAAATACTTCAAGTATAACTTCCAAAGAATGCTTATTGTAGGTATGCATTTAGTTAATACCTATATATTGATATAAAAATATCAGTAATCTCTTAGCTTAAATTGCTACATGATTTTGCGGACCGGGTGACCCGGGAAACTGCCCGTGGCGCCACTCTCAGGGCCGCCAAACCTGGGCGTCCCTATTGAGTGGCGCCAAAACCTTATTTCTGATTGATTATGTAAGCGCGGCTATTTGTTTTAAAAGAGTTAGATTTGTGTAGACAGGAAAAAATTTAAGTTATTGCTGCATAACGTAATGAATATGTATATTATAAAATCATGTATACTCTGTCCCAAGAATCTCTGGAGCGAGCGAACGAAAGCAAGAGCAAGTACTGACTCGAGAGGGCTCGACCAATGAACACCTGCGAGGGAACGGGTTTCCGTGATGGAAGAAAAAGCCACCAATCAGCCTTTTCAGCAGAGTATACTGCTCGGTTACGCCCACTTGCTTTCTCCCCTTATCCGCGGTCTTGTTCCAGAGATTCATGGAATAGAGAATAGCAATTTAAGTTAAGAGGATACTGTTATTTTGATATCATTATAAGGTATTATAATGATTATTATATATCTCCACTACAAGTGTTTTTTAACAGTGACACTTAAACTATTTAAAAAATAAGGCTATTATTTTTCGTAAATTAAACAGTAAATATGTAACATGGTCAAGGTTGTTATTTGGGGGAGGTGGAAAGTTGGGGACCAGGGGGAAAGTTACGTGGGTGGAAAGCAGATATGAGGCGCCGAAAATCCACCTCGTCCGGGTGAAAATTGTGTCTTGAGCCGCCCACCCCTGATGGTGCCTTTAATTCGGTAATTTCTGAAGAGCTGCACTGGCAGCACTCTTTAAAGATTTGCCACCACGTGACATCCAAACACGAGACGGCCTTTAGGTTGCCAGTAACAGCCAGTCTTTGGAGATGACGACGACATCTTAAAGAGGAAGCTCCGCAGTTTACACAGTGATCAAGGTCAGGGATGGTATCGAGATGAGACTTGTAAATTGCCTGTCTCTCTTTCGGTTTTATCTCGAGTTATGAATGCCTGTCACGACTGATTTTTACTATTTAGCGTCGCTTTTTAACAACTTTTGCCTAATCGCGACGATGATTATGAATGATAATATTATTAAATTGATGAAGGAGCACTTACAAGAACACCTATGCCCAGGCCAGGATTCGAATCCGTTACCCATGGTGTCATAGCGCGCTGTGCTAACCCCCTAAAAATACCCCCCCCCCCCCGTGGCGCAACAGTCCGTGAGGACCGGGGTCTAGCAACCGACTGTCGGGCTCATTCCCAACTGCCGAGGTGGGAGATCATGCAACCAGTTATGGGCTGACGTGTGGTCAGCACGACGAAAGGTACAAGTTGTTATGCTTCCCCCAGGAGACTGGAACCTGCGCGGAACCCAAAAAATTGTAATTACGAAATATTTTAGAGTGTACTAGCGAACTTTACACTCCACCCCCCCCCCTTCAGAAAAAAATATATTGTCTACGCTAGTGGCCCTAGTAATCCCTCATTCTTTCCCCTAGCATTTCCTATTATTTTCATCGTGTATGTATGAGTGTGTGTGGGGGTGTATACAGGGTGTATCATAAGTAATAAGGCAAACTGACACAGTTGAAAGTATACACGATAATAGAAGCAAAAAAGTCTCAGTAAACATGGGTCTGCAAACGAGCCGTTTTCGAGATAATTGCGAATGTGTGGTTACAAGCTGCCACTGACTTCATTGTTTGTAAACGTCGTCCTAGTTGGTAAAAATGCTAATAATGCGTGCGAATGTGTGGTTAGAAGCCGTCACTGATTGCATTTTGTAAACACCGAGTGATGTACTCCTTGCACGTTCCGAGGTTTGCTCTTTGTTTACAAAGCAGAACATTTCCGAGAGGTGGCGTTGTAATCAAACAGGACGGACACAATCAGTACACAGTCTAATCGTACTGTGGGAGTCACGTCAGTAATGCTGTACTGCGTAGTGAAAATTGAACCTTACAGCAACGAAGAGTACATTTTACCAACTAGGACGACGTTTACAAACAATGAAGTTAGTGGCGGCTTGTAACCATACATTCGCAATTATCTCGAAAACGGCTCGTTTGCAGACCCATGTTTACTGAGACATTTTTGCTTCTATTATCGTGTACTTTCAACTGTGTCAGTTTGCCTTATTAATTATGATACACCCTGTATATATATATATATATATATATATATATATGTGTGTGTGTGTGTGTGTGTGTGTGTGTGTGTGTGTGTGTGTGGGTGGGTGTGTGTGTGTGTGTATGTATGTATGTATGTATGTATGTATGTATGTATGTATGTGTGTGTGGGGGGTGTATGCATATGTGTAATTTTCTTTACGCAACTGTAAGTCGGTACTGATATAATTACGAGTAAGTATGTACCTACATGCACTTATTTTGCGCCTTGCATAGTCGTTGTATGACAGTATAAAACCCATTTGCCGAATTTTGCAAGGCACATATTATGTTCGTACAGTACATGCATACCGATGGCCGGCGAAAAAAGTAAAGGGAAATAAACATCGAAAGCTTTGCCAAAATTACCAAGACTTGTTTACCAGAAACAGTTGGCAAATGACCCGAGCCACGAGAGAGCACGTGAAGACAACACAACTGCGAATAGGGTATTCACTCTTAAGGTTTCAAGGTGAGAAGAAAAGTCCGATATTTTTATCTCGGGGTAGTAAAACTTAAATTGGTGTGTCTTGGCCCTCAAAAAGCTGTTGCGCCACAAAGGTTGTTAGTTTCATTTTAGTTTTTAGTAAAACTTAAAAGCAACGCATTGGTGCTGCACGCAAGACGTCGTGCTTCAAGTACCAGATACGGCTTCACTGTTTCCGTGTGAATGTTCTCTCATCAATTTTATCAATACAACTCGCTTTGACTCTCTTTGCACCGAAGTGTCTAGTTGGTTGCACGGTGCAACACCGAGTCGTCTAGTTCGTTGCCTTAGTGTATTTGGTGTCTGCACCGTCTGCACTACCTTCCGGACCGGTGTATGTTTGGTGTATGGTCACGTGATGCGTGCTAACTAATCAAATGACCGTTTAAAGCAGCAGACGGGCATTTGTTGAATCTTCTGAACTTGAACACCGCTTTCCGTCTAGTTGGTTGAACGTCATTTCCTTGCACCACCCTTGCACCACCCTGACATTGGATACACCTGCACTGCACCGAGTGTCAAAAAGTGCAGCCAACTAGAGGGGGCTATTGTGTAGCAGCCTGTTTTCTTTATAAATCGTATTACCCGGTTTTACTTAACGACAAGCTAGTCTTAACAATGATAAGAGGTACATCATGCACACAGTAACAAAGAAGCGTCAAATGTGCTTAGACTTATTCACAAAAAATGAACGAATTGACTGTTTTAGTTTAATTTACTTCGCTTTTCTGCCACTTTGGCTAATGGTGAAGATGAGCATGAATGGTGATCAGATGATATGGTTAAAAAAAACCACAGGGGATTATACTGGCTGTGAGTCCAAACGCCAGACCCTCGCTAGTGGGCAAGATGCAGTCCAGAGTGTACTACGTGGATAAGAGGTTGACATTTCAGTGTCTTTGGAAGGGTCACCCACTTACACCTCAAATGTGTTTGAAGAAATAGACGTAATATTTCAATAATTTTTATAATTTGTCACAAATAAAATAATAATAAACCAAATCACGATGTACATTTTCGCACCCCTAAGGGTCCGCGTACCTCCGATAAGAACCATTGAAGTGGAGGATGTCTGTCGTACCGTATATCATTTTCTAACATAGTAAGTGATAAGAATGCGAGTGAAACTAGTGTTGACTAATACGTTACATTACTTGTGATAATTAAAAAAAAAAACACCCTATCCCGGTAACTGCAGTGTTGTATGCCAACGAGGCTCTGGCGCCTGGAGTCACAGCCAGTCCTCATTCTCTGTGTGGCTTGTGTTGTGTCATCCATGTATGTTTATCTATTTCATCTTATCATCCATCGTCGTGATTAGCTAAAAGTGACAGAAATGCGATAGCAAATACACTAAATCACACAATCAATTTTTAAAATCGCCGACACTGTGACCGATTGTGTTAAGTGAACAGCTTTCGATCTCGCCATCCAAATTCCAGGGTTCGAGTCACGGCCTTGGAATGGGTGCTCTTTATGAGTGTCTCTTCATCAACTTCCTCAATCATCCTCTTCGTAGCGATGAACCAAAGTAGTAGAAAAGTGACTTTATATAACAACAATACAATTTTTTGGAAGAAAAACCCGTTAAACTAAATTGGGTTCAAATTCTATTTTGAATGAATGTTAACGAAATCAGCCCAGTGTTTAACAATATGTTTACATTTTGTAACTTCTGTTAGTTACACGCTGTGCAATTGCAAAATTTTCTTTCTACTGTCTAGTCTGAATTAAAATGTTACTTTACTTTTACAAGCGAAACAACACCCGTCCTGGCATCTGACCTTGCAGTGTGTGCAACACGTGACAATGACCTTGGGATGCTGTGGGAGACACACTGTTGCCATATACACGGCGTTCGGTATGTAGGTCTGTGTGCCAGTGGCGCTGACTTCAAATAAATTTGAGAAGGGATAAGATTAGCATAAAGTAAAAAACTATAAAGATCCAAATTAATTAATAACCAGTTTTAATTACATATTTAATGAATAAAAAAATCTGGTGGTATGGAACACACAATGCGAAAAAGCTAAATGAATGAAATGCATCTTCTTACAGTCCAAAAATTTTTTTCTCTCGTTTCAGGGATGGTTCAAATATATATTTTTTCTTCTTTCTTTACTACAGAAAGAATGTTTAGGAGGTGATGAACTGATGATGATTCGAATTGAGAATGGGCAGTAAAAACGTAGTCGAAAGAAGGTGAAGTTGCAAAAAAAGCCGTTAAGACCTAAAAAGGCTAAAAAAAACCAATAAGCCAAAAAACGCCGAAAAAGGCAGAAAAGGACAAATAAAACCCACCTTTTCCTGGCCTACAATGACCCAGAATGAACATATATTATGTTGGGCCTCGTCTTCGGACACTAGGAATAAATAAAGGATTTTTTCTCAACTTCCGAGCCCTGCTAATTACATATAGATCTGCTCCTCTTGAGGAATTTTGGGAGAAGTACACGCCCCTATGCTCCCTCGCCCAATCCAAACTTGTTTGCATGATATTACAAGCATGATTGATTTGATATGTTTGATTTATGCCTACCTTCAGAACAGATAGGCTAATCAGGACTGGACCTACAGTTTAAAATGGGATTCGAATCACTGTGCAATGTGCCTTCATTGAGAATCGAACCCGGGACCACTAGATTTTACAAGGCGACGACGTAACCTACCACTGATATGATCCATACTTTTATGTGACGTCACCGGTAGAAAATATGTCACTAAATATATTCATTTTTGTGAAAGAAAGCGTAATTTCCTTGTTATTATATGTAATATTGCACCTTCTTTGTAATGTATATAATTTGTTTAATATTTTTTGTATTTTATGCTCTATTATGAGTAGTTTAATGTATCTTCATGTTTGCGAGACTGCACTATACGAATTTGTATTGTGAATCATTGTCTACGAATATTACATCTGATCCATTAAATATGTTTGAAGCTTTTAAAGCCATGATTGAAGGAATTAGCAAGCAGCAAGTTGAAAGTATGGAAACATTACAGTTTGATATGTGTAAACAGTCTGAAACATTGCAGGCTGATATGTGTAAACAGTCTGAAGCACTGAAGGCTTATATTAGCAATTATATTAGCAAACAGTCTGAAGCACTAAAAGCTGATATCTGCAAACAGTCTGAAACATTGCAGGCTGATATGTGTAAACACAGTCTGAAGCACTGAAAGCTGATATCTGCAAACAGTCTGAAACCTTACAGGCTGATATTAAACAGCAAGCTACTAATTCCATTAACAACTTGAAGGCTGATATCTGTAGACAATCTGAAATATTAAAGGAAGATATCCTCAGACAATGTGCGTTGCTTATGGATGATATCGGTAAGCAGCACGATGAATCAATGAAAGTATTAAGAGCTGAAATAGGCGAGATAACCTGTGAGATTCAACAACTGAAGTCTGACAACGAGGAAACTAGGGCGCGATTCTCTGAAGAAATCCGGCAGGCTAGAGAGATAGACTTTGATGAGTTCCGGCGTAGCTAGGCAGCCGATGTAAATAAAGCCACGGAAAATGTTCGCACAGATGTGGAGGATATTAACTCGAGATTCACTAGAGAGTGCAATAGGATTATTGAAAAACAGCTGACAATGGAACAGATGTTGGCCGAGGCCAAGACTGACAAAATACAGTTCCGGGCTGAGGTCCAAGAAAATATTAGTCAGATTTCCGTAGTTGTGTCTCAAAGAAGCAAGGATGTTGAGGAAATAAAGACTCAAGTAGAACAACTTACAAATCAGTTAGAGACTATACACGTTTCTCGGCAAACGGAAATAGAAATTGGATCTCGAACATCTTGTCACCCGTCTGCAGTTGCTGAGAGTGCAGTGTTGCCAACTATGAACAGTGAACTAAATGAAGCGATGGACAGAGCCGGTGGAGAGAAAACTAGAGAAGACAAACAAGTCTGTCGCCCACGAGTCACTGCTGATTCAAGATCTAATGAAGTGGCCTCTGCTATTCCACCTACTTCTAGTCTTTCAGGCGATGACAGAGGTTACATAGAGCGTGAATCTCGCAGGGCAAGGCACAGTCCTTATGAAGAAGGGGCGAAGAGGGAACGTTCGGAAAGAAAGAAAGATCGAGATTCCTCCTCTTCTAGTACCAGCTCTGATTCTCAGTATCGAGCAAAAATCAGGAGGCAAACACGAAGGCATAGAAAGGTGAGAAGCGGGTCAGATGAGTCGCCGCCAAGAACTCAGCAATCAACAATGACTGGAACTCCAAGGATGTCGAAGTTCAAGGGAGACCTGGAAGCCCAGAATGCTGAGCAGTAATTGAAAGAACTTAACATCAACTTTGATTTAATGCAGATTCCATACGAATACATATTGGAAATTATTCTTCAACTATTCAAGGGCCAGGCTGAGCATTGGTTTCGGGCAAACCCGTTAGAGTTCAAGTCCTATTCTGATTTCTGCAAACAATATGCTTCAGAAGAGGCCAATGAGAGGCAGCTGACAGCAGTGAGATATCGCCGATACTCAAAGCAGTCCAGTATGAGCATTGAAGAATATGCATGGTCTATTTACTCAGCCTACCGCAATCTGTCTGCCCGATATATAGCACCTGAGATTGTGAATTTAATCATCTCCCAGCTTCCATATAGAGCTCGGAGTCTAAGTCTAGCTAATTCTCCTCAAACTGTACGACAGCTAGCCGATTTTCTAAAAAGGTTCGAGGTGCTTGAGGAGCAGGACACTTGGAAGCCAGTGTGGAATAGAGAATGTGCTGACCAGGGAAATGCTCCTACACAAAATAGAATTGGAAACCAACAACCCAGGGTCAGACAAGTTTTGCAGAATCATAGAAATGGATATCCCAATTATGACAGGCGACGTAATCCTCCGAGAAGGGATGGCAGGAACAACTACGCACGTAGGCCGCGTCGTTACAGATCTGATCCAGAAAGCCATTCTGGCGCCTCCGTTTGAACCTTCTGCTTCACGTTTGACGAACGAGCAACGGCAAAGCGTCGACATAACAAGAGACTTTTGTTGGGCACCATCGACTAGTGTTAATCCAAGTGGTATGAAGTCGGATTTAGCCAGTCACCCAACGTGAATTCTTCGTTCCCGATCGGGCTAAAATCTTGGATTTCTCTGGGAACAGATGACAGCGTTATGAATAGTGAAGGTAATCATCTTTTTGTTGTGTTGACTCTCAATAAAGAAGAACAAAGTTTAGATAGAGCACTACAACAGACAGATAGAAAGGAAAATTTACCCAGGGCTCCGTTAATTAAAGCCACTGTAACAGGCGTCGATTTTATTTGTAATCTCATGAGCTACGCCATTTGGAAGAAGATTAAAGAGAAGCTACCGTTACAACCATGTGCAGATGTTAGGCTGACTGATTTCATTGGGAGAAACAAAACCAGAGTTGTGGGATGTAGCCAAGTATATCTGGATATTGCTGTAAGAAATTTATTGGAGGACATGTTTGTCTTGAAAGGTCTCGAAGCTAACTTTATTTTGGGCTACCCATTCCTCAGGAAATATGAAGCAGGGATTAACCTACAGCGCGAGAAGTTATCCCTCACCGTAGACGGAGTTCCGGTAGAGCAGGACCTCGTGAATAATGGATCTTCGACAGGGACGTGTATAAGAAAAGTCCGTGAAGATTACCATGTCGATCAGTGGACGGCTAGTCCTGACGACATTCTTCAGAAGGTCAATGCGAATGAGATTTTATGCGAAAGGGGTAGAAGCCAATTGAAGGAAGTCTTACTGAAGCAAAAAGATGTATTTTCCGAGAGATCACGTACTATTAAAAACTTCCAGTGTGAGATTGAACTCACCACCACAGAACCTGTGTATCGATCTCCATATCCCATACCGATCGCAAAAAGGAAACTGAACTGATAAAGTGGAAACAATGAGATGTTTCTGTGCCTTGATATTCATCTTGTATGAGCACCTTAATTTTTGATAAGCCTGTTGGTACCATATGCCTCCAGTCGTTTTGCTGATTAATTATTCTATTTCTGGGACTACTGGATATTCGCCTGCTGAACAATTCTTCAATCATCCTATACCCAGAGAGATCCTAACACATTTCAATTGGGCCGAACGGGAAGAAACTCAACCGGATTGAAGTCCAAATTATTCTTAGCCCAAGTCAGGGAGAAGAAGAAGCTGTCGAAGAATATAAAACAGAAGGGAAACGCAAAGACAATGACAGTTGGAGACTTCGTGATGGTTAAAAACCATTCCTTAAGCTCCTCACTAGATAAGACTATTCAAAAGTTGTTTATGTTGTGGGTAGGACCTTATCTAGTAGACAAAGTGCAAAATAATGTTGTGACATTCCTAATTCCAAGGACTAAAGAATTACGCGTATATGGTAAGGTTAACTTGGATAACCTAAAATTGGTGCGTTTTTCGGAGGATAAAAAGAAAGAACTCAACTCAACTAAGATTTATTGGACTTACAGCTTACAGGTGGCTGTTTATGCCCAGCATACATTATAAGTACATAAGATACATTTTTAATATAAATTTTACACACAAAGTTCATAAACGCTCTTAAATACAATTTTATATAACTACATTAACTCATTCAGTAACAAAAATATATTATAATTTTATATCAGCTTTTCTCAAAAAAGCAAGTATAACATATCCAATTCTAATATCTGGAGCATACAACATTGAAGTCTTATTAATAGGGAATGGAACATTAATTTTTGACAATGTTTTGTATAAAGTCTTTCTTCTCTCTGAGTGAATTGGACATTCCAAAATAATATGATGAGCATCACCCCTTAAATCACCACAGTCACAATTCGGAGATTTTAAAATGTGTATTTTAAATAAATGATGATATGTTCTCGCGTGACCACTTCTTAGTCTATTTATTAAAACAATTGCATTTCTTGAACCTTTACAATTATAAAACCAAGGTCTTTTCCTAGTGTAATCAACATAAGGACGATAACTTTCACCAACGCTTTCTAATGCATTATTACACCATAAATTCCATTCTTCAAAAATTTTCTTCTTAACCCTCGGCAGAAGATCTGTGTAATGCAATGGTAACTGGATTGTTTCATTCATCTGAGCAGCTTGTTTTGCATATCTGTCTGCTTGTTCATTTCCGTAAATATTAATGTGTGATTTTACCCACACATAATGAACTACCTTTCCATTGCTAATTAAGCTATTAGTTGCACGAATACAATTGATGACATATGGTGAAATTTTAAATACATTTTTATAATTAGATTGTATTGCTTGTAAAACACTTTGCGAATCAACCAGTATTAGAAATTTCTGTTCAGGAACTGTACCAATATAAATCAAAGCTTGATATACCGCATATATTTCTGCTGTAAATATGGATGCCTCCTCTGGTAACCTAAACATTTTTGATATATTTCTTTCAGTATCATAAAGAGCTGCTCCTACTCCACTTTCAGTTTTAGACCCATCTGTATATATATGATAAAAGTCTTCCCAAGATTCTCTAAACTCAGCTGAATGGTTATATTTCGGGAAATATATATTTTGAATTGGTTGTGTGGGAAATTCTAACGAGTATACTGGCAATGTTCTTGCTATGAGTACTTGACTACATTCATGATGATATTTACTAAATAGTTGTACCCAAAGCGTAGCTGATTTATCATTGGTTATTCCTGAATCATGCAGCTCTAAAAGATTTAATAAAACATCATTGAAAGAATGCCATGGTGAATGTTGAATTTTAAATAACATTTTTATAGCAATTAACTTTATCCTCACAGAAACCGAACATTCTACTGACTCCATATATACCACTACATTAGGAGTACTGTTCATTAATCCCAAACATCTTTTTAGAATTTTTCGTTGCTGGACTTCTAGTGGAGAAAGTTTTGTTACTGGAAGATTACACAAGACCATTAATCCATAATCTAATACTGCTCGATAATAATTCTTATAAAACATAAGCATGCTGGTAGGATGTGCTCCCCATTTGGTATTCGCCATAGCTTTAAATAAATGAAATATTTTATCGGATCTATTTTTCATCATATTTATTTGATACTGCCATGATAATGAAGCATCAAAGTATACACTTAGATATTTTACTTGTGAAACAATTGGAATTTGTAATCTCCTAGGAATAATGTTGAAAATATTTTGAAGACCCTTATGCTTAAATACTACTATTTTGGACTTTTCTAAAGATATTGATAATTTTTTCTGCTTTAACCATTCGTTAAATTCTATTAATTTATATTCAAACATTGAAAAATCTTTTAAGTGATTGTTTGAGTCTAAATATATACATACATCATCAGCATATTGTAGAAACTGAAATGGGGAATCTATTATTGTTTTAATATCTGATAAATAAACATTAAATAATAATGGGCTAAGAGGACTTCCCTGTGGTAGTCCTTGTCCAATATATATTGGACCTACCATTTCTGAACCAAAATGAAAATAAAGTTGTATTTTAGATAACAATTTCCATGTCATTATGAGTATACAATGTGGCACTTTTAGTAATTGTAGTTGTCTCAATAGAACAGTAATATCTACGTTGTCATATGCACTTTGAATATCAATAAAGGCTGAAAGTACTGATTGGTTTCTTTTAATAACGCTATAAATATGGGAAGATAATGTTACTAATGCATCCTGGGTTCCATAACCTTTACGAAATCCCATTTGTCTGGGAGAAAATACCTTTTGACCTTCCATAAACCACTCTAATCTTTTTAATAAAAGCTTCTCGAAAATTTTTGCCAGTACGGAACTTAGAGCTATTGGGCGATATGACTGACCCAACGAAGGGTTTTTCCCTGGTTTTAGAATTGGTATAATAATTTGAGAGGTCCATGCAACGGGAATTTTGCCCGATAGGAATATTTGATTGAAAATTTTACATAACATGCTTAGTGCATTCTGTGGAAGATTTCGTACCATAGAATACGTAATTCCATCAATGCCAGGAGCAGAATCTTTAGACCCTTGAAGAATTTCATGAATTTCATTTACAGTGATAGAGGATGTGAACCCCTTTGAGTATTTTGATGTAGATGAGAACGTGTAGAATATATTAGGAGGTTCACAGGCTGATGTAAAGGGTTTAGGAATGACTTTATTAATAAAATCGGTTTTCCATTCAGTGGACAAAGGTAAAGTCCGACTTACATGTGCTTTTCTAAGTGATCTGAACTTGCGCCATATGACGTCTAATTTTGTGTTAGGGTTTATTTCTTCGCAATATTTTTGCCATGAAAATCTCTTAGCCTTTATATATACTACTTTTCTAGATTTTGCAGTAGCTCGTTTCAAATTTATCAAAGTTGCAGGTGAAGGAGCACTTACAAATTGTTTCAATGCTTGTATTCGCTTCCTTTTTGCTTGGAAACATTCTTCATTCCACCAATCTATTTTAGGAAAATTTCGATCATATTGCGGTTTTAGTCGGGGACAGGCATAATCCATAACTTGAGTTATTATATCCACAAATTTTTCATATTGTACAGTATATTGGTTTTGATATTCTTTAGCTGAAAATTTTAAGTCTAAAACTGAATTATATTTCATCCAATCTGCCCTCTTTACGCTCCACTTACGAATTGTTTTTTGTTGTATTAATTTTGGAAATTTTTGAGATAATGTTAGCGTGATGAAACATGGAAAATGATCACTAGTTCGTAAATCAAAGTCTATTTCCCACACAAAATCAAAACACTGATTATCAGATATTAAAGTTAGATCAATAGAGGACATATTATTTCCATTTGGTGGAACATGTGTTGGAGATCCATCATTTATAACTGTCAAGTTATTATAATCCATCCAATCTTCAACTGTCTTTCCCAAAGTATCAATTCTATGATCACCCCACAATGTATTATGACAATTAAAATCTCCTGTTATGATAAAGGGATGTTGAAAGCCAGATATAAGAGAATTTAGATGAGAGCTCTGTATTTGTTGCGAAGTATAATGAGATGGAATATACAAGCTAATAATATTATAAAGTAAGTTGTTTAACTGAATTTGTATACCGACCACTTCTACATTATATTTGGAAAATAAATCATGTGTTGAATTAAACTGAATTTGTTGAAATGGTACACTTTCATGAACAAAGATTCCCACACTCTTATTTCGCACATTATAATCATTTAATATACTATGATAGTGAGCAATATGAATATTTTCTGATTTTAAACCCCATACCTCACTAACGCAAATAATTAACGGGTGACACTCATCTATTAATTTAATTAATTGAAGTTTCCTTGCAGAGAAGGATCTTAAATTCCATTGTATTATTAATGGCAAGAATTTTCTTTGCTGGTAACACATTGTTGTTTTAAATTAAGGGGTGTCCCCGAAATCTTGTAAGTCTTGAATTAGTTTTAAAATTTGTACAGAAATTTCATTACATTTTAAGATTATTTTCCTAATATATAATAAATCATCACTCACTGAAATTGTTGTGGTAAGTTCAGCTATTAGATGTAGCAGATTTACTAGCGATTCTTTCTGAGAAGGACTCTCCGCTGTTGTCCGGCGTCCAATCGAATCAGATTTTCTATCCTGTTCCTTAGAGGAACACGTCGTGCTCACAGGTTCACTTGTATTAGCCACTGCTGATGATGTTGACGCAATTTGTGGATCCTTGTGTTTATTTTTGTCCTTTATCAAAACAGGTTTAATTGTTTTCCTCAATTCTGAAGCAGAATGCAGTCTAAAATTTTCCCCGTGTTGTTTTTTAAAACTTTCATAAGACCGGTCAGATTCTGGTGGCACTTTCTTCCAACAGAGGTTACTCAGATATGTGTCATTTCTTCTATTTTCCCAATCTGTAACAGAATTTAATCTGATCGTAGTAGGACTTTCTGATGTGCAAGGGCTTTCCTTGTTTATTGATTCCTTTCTTATCTCTAGCAATTTAGGAAAGTCTTTAGCAGAGGTCGCATATGTTCGCTGTTCATTTCGTGGATCAATTCCAAAAAGTACTTGTTTCCTTGCATCTTGATAGGAGATGTTGTTATAAGCAATCAGCCTTTGTATTTCTCTCTCTTGCTCCCATCTTACACATGACTTATCGGTAGATAAGTGGTTTCCTTTGCAATTAATACATTTAGGACTGGCATTGCAGATTCCATGTTCCGCTTGACCGCATCTATAACACACGGGAGAGGATTTACACTGTGTTTGTGTGTGTGAGAAACGGAAACATTTCTTGCATAAAATCACAGATCTTACTTTTGGCTTCACTTCAAATATTTGTCTCCACAACTTCACTTCTTTTGGTAACTGTTGAGATTGAAATGTTACACTAATCAGTTTAGTAGGTTCTTGCCTTACTTCCCCCTCTTCATTGAAAAAGGTTTTCTTCATCCTTATTACATCTATTATTGGAACTTCAGCTCTAATGTCTTCGATTATCTCGTCTACTGGGATGTCGGTAGGTACACCATATATTAATCCTTCTCTCACTAACAGACCTTTAGGAATTCTGGCTTCTAAATGGTATTTTTCCTTGATGAATTCATTTTTAGCAAATTTATTTGCATCATATGCTGTGCGAAATGTCAATTTTGCCTGCTTCAAACCACTTTGTTTAACGAATTCAACATCAACCTTCTCCTTACACAAATTATAACCTAATTTTACCATATTCAGACTCTGTGATCCAGGTAATGTACTGTCCACCAACACGATATATGGGCCTTGATGTCCCTCATAATATAAAGACATATCATATGCCTCATTTCTATATTTAGCAACACCAACCTTTGTACTTGCACTTACTTTCGGATTTTTTTGGTTTTTCTCCACTTCAGGTTCCGTGCATTCTTCATTAGATCGACCTCTTTTGAAAGAAGTCTTATCACTAACTTCCATTTCCGCTAACTGTTCAGGTACAATCACATTCATATCACTCTGGATTGCTTGCATTAAATTTTCCTCATTAATCTTCACATCCTGAGCCATCTTGGGAAATCCAAGCGTTTTTATTTCGCTTTTCTCTTTCACATATCAAATGTAAAATGTATAGAGAGATTTAATCTTGTAACTCTAGAACTATTATTCTCAAATCAAACTTCAATTAATTAGATCTCAAACTAAAAAACAAACAATTCAACACGCTATTCACACAGAATCCAAACGATACCACCATGAAAAATCGCTCAAGCTTGGAAAAAAAAAAAAAAAGAGTTTGTACTTTAAAACTAAGTTTCCTCCAGGTAGATAACTTCCTTCCTGAAACTTAGTTTCCGAAAGGAAGGGGCAGATGATACCGGGTGTTTCAACAGAAACGCCGTGATTTCAAATAGCATTTTAAAATATTTATGATAACTACTAAAAAAAATAATTACATAATCTGATAGAGAAAACGCAAAAGTTTAATGGAAAACATGTTCGAAATGTCCACCTTGACGATTTATCACTTCTTGTACCTGGTTGCACATGTTGTCAAATATCTGACCAAGGGTTGCACGACTAACTTGTGCAGTACAGTGTTCGATGTTTGCTTTCAAATCATCTAGTAATCGCAGTCCTCGTTTGAAAACTCCCTGCTTTAGGAAACTCCACAAGAAAGAATCTTACGGGTTTAAATCAGGGCTAGTTGGAGGCCACTCTAAACCATTTTGAAATAAATGTGTGTAGCGATTGTCAGGACAGGTTCAGTTGTATGCGGCCTAGTTCCGTCTTGCTGGAACCATTGCTGACGAATTGGACAACGTTTCCGTCGAAGACCAGGAATGAAGTACAGTATTCCTGCAGCACTTGCAAATAATTTTCTGATGTGACATAGCCATCAAAAAAGAAACGTCCAATCAAGCCACGTTTCGATACACCACCATACCAAAACCTTTTGTGCGTACAGAGGTGTCTCCTTTGTTCATGTGGATTATAGGTTGCCAAAAATTAAATTTTAGACTTTTCTCAATCATAACATATACAAATTATTACTGTGAATATACTAAATATTTTATTAGGGTCATTTGAAATCACGGCGTTTCTGCTGAAACACCCGGTACGATCCATATTTTTATGTGACGTCACCGGTAGAAAATATGTCACTAATATATTCATTTTTGTGGTAAAAAAAACATAATTTCCTTGTTATTATATGTAATATTGCACCTTGTTTGTAATATATATATATTTTGTTTAATATTTATTGTATTTTATGCTCTATTATGAGTAGTTTCATGTATCTTCATGTTTGGGAGAGTGCACTATACGAATTTGTATTTCTAAACATGTATAGATGTCAGTTTTGTTGGTAGCATATTTTTGTAAATAGTGAGTGATTCATCTGTACTTGAATCTGTGTTCTCGAAATAGCATAAAAGCGAGGCTATCGCGTAAGAAATATCACACTTTCGTCACGGATCGACGAAGCTTTTAAACCTAAAGAGAACTCCTCGGTGTTGTGCATACATCTTGGTACGGTAGTTCGGGGCGCAAGCTAGGCCTATGCGATTGATCATAGGTATGTCGATGGCCATGCATTGATGCTATGCACAATACTGCAACCATTATTCGTTAAGAAATAAAGCTAACCTAATGATTAATGTGGACTAAAAGGCTAAAAAGCAAATATTGGCTCGGTTATTATTGCATATATCTTGGTGTGGTAGTTCGGGGCGCAAGCTAGGTCTATGTGACCATAGGCATGCCGATAGCCACGCATTGAGTTCATGCGTTTTAGTTGAGTCAATTCATCGACAAAGCGAAATCCTCGCCTTGGTCTCAAGTATATTCGCATTATAATTGTCATAAATAAAGAATAAAACTTTTTAGTTTATCTATTGCAGTAATGTGGTTTCATTTCTCTGTGCTGTGAATATTGTCTTTGCGTAACACTATCCCTGTACCTGAGAGGAGTCTGTGTACTTCACCGAGTCTCATCGTTCACCGCTGAGTATTATTAAGTCATTATTAATAAATATACGTTTACGTTTAATAGTATAATAATACAGGCTTGAACATTTCACCACTATGCCATAGGTAAAGCCCTAAGAATCAGTATTTGCCACTTAATTTATCTCAGATTTGAGCTAAAATGTTAGTAATTAAAGATACTCATTTGAAATAGTGATTTTACATTTTGTTCTTTATATTATTATTAATTCTCTTTCGTTTATTACGTCAATTTTCTTCATTGTGATTTATCGCGACGGTGAGGATGAAGGAGATGCTGGGAGAATATAATGATGGGTTCATACTTCGACCAGGATTCGAACATGAGTGGGTCACGTTAACCACTCGCCAGAGACATGATATTATTATTATTATTATTATTATTATTATTATTATTATTATTATTATTATTATTATTATTATTATTACAGTGATATAGCTGCATAAGCTAAAAGATCCCCTGTAAACTTTAGTTCCAGTCCCAATTATCCGATATACCAGTTTAAGAAATCTTGCAAAAAGGCAAGAATTATGTTATGTCGACAACAGGAAACAACTAATCGTGATCAACGATTCCACAAGGATGAGATGGTGGGAGACGTATCAAGACAAAAATGCCTTGACAATCTTCATGTGTAAGATGTGAAAGATTACTGAGAAACAAGAGGAGAGGAAGAAGAATCGTATCCCCTATCCCCTTCCAGTCTCCATTGAGCATGATCTCTGATTTCCGCGGTTATAACTCACCAAAAAAAATCCGATATGCTATTTTTATCCAAGGATAATGTACATATTATCCGAAGGTAAAATGTCAATATTTATAAAATAACTTAGAAAGGAAGCTGGAAAGAGTACATCCAGCAGCCGTTTGCCCACTGTTTCTTACACATTCCACAAGGCGGGCCTCCCCCATGGCGCAGTGGTAGCGTCGTCGCCTTGTAGTCAAGAGGCTCGATACCCGGTGGAGGCACATAGTGGTTCGGATCCCACTTTAAACTGTAGGTCCAGTCCAAATTAGCCTTACTGTGCATAAAATGGACTTGAAACACCAACTCAAACCAAACCTATTTCTACATTTGGAAGGTATCCTCCCTTCCGAGAACATATTTCCTACCATAGTAATGTATTATTATTATTCACATTTTAAGTTGATTTAATTTTAACGAGAGACAGCGATAGTTATACTACTGACATGATAAGTCTTTGTGGAAAATAATTGAATTCCTGTAACTTAATGATGATATCGAGATGAAGCTTGGCAGTGTCTCGGTCTCGTCTGGACTTCTGAGTATGTCTCGTTCTCGTCAAGGTCTCGAAGGTCAAATCTAGGTCTCGTCTCGAAATTATAATGTAAACAGCATTATGCACGTACAGTGTGTCACAGCACAAACTTTCAAGATGTTCTTCATTAACATCATTTATTCATTGTTCATCCTCATTGTCACGATTAGTCAAAATTATGAGAAAAGCGATGCAAAGATAAGAAGAAATGCAAATTAATTAAAATACACACACACACACAAAACAAAAACCATCCTAAATTGTGCTGAATATATTCCCAGTGAAAATTGATATTTTTGCTCATCAAAGTTCCCTCGCAGTGAATGTTCTAGGTACTAATTAAATACATACTTTTTCTATTGTAGTGATGAAACTTTTTATCACAACATTTCCACACGATATCACATGTATCTTTTTTTAAAGAGCTCCTTACTTTTTGGAGGTTTATAATCATTTATCACTAATCAATCTATACATAAACTTAAAAAATCGAATCTGAGTTTCTTCAGTGACTAATTTATGATTTCCATACACAATTTAAAAAGAATTACAATTTGTTACATCCTTCGAGAACAATTCTCTTATATTTTTACTTCACATCTTCTGGCGAGGCTATATTATACCCCTGTTGTACCCTTCGTCGTATAGAAATGGAAGGAAGGTAAAGATGTTATGAAGTGGACTTTGTTTCTTACCAAATCTCGATAATTTATTTCTCGTTAAATTTCTAATAAAGGACAATAATAGCAGATGCAATATTATTTGATATTGTGCACAGCACAGTGGGATATTTTTTTAAAATCATAATCTTGCCAAATGGTTATTCAAACGAACATGTTCAGTTCGAATTCTTAAGAATACTAAACTTATAGTTTATCTTGGCAATCATAGACTCTGCCGTCAGGATTCACAGCAAGTAATAATCCATTACCAGGCTCGTGTTGTATCGTCCATATATGCTTGTGATTGTCCCTTCATTCGCTTCTTTATGCAGCACTTTCTACAAGGTGCAGTTCGACCTACTTTATTCAATTATTTGAAGTAAATTGTTTCTACTTCGTGAAACTATTCTTTATTTCTTCTTACAGAAAGTGAAAATATTCTAATTAATTTTTAAAACCCTAACAACAATTGCGTTGCACAAATTAGAAAGTACCGCTAAAGTCGTTGACTGCACCATTTGTAAGTTGTGGATTTACTTAAATTTCGTACACATCAATCATTCAATTCCTTTTAAATTTGTATTTCACCCTTAAAGGCAGTCGAAAAAAGTAAGAAGAGACTAAACTATTAACTACTAATAATCACATTTTTAAAATTTCAATTAGCAATAAACGGTCAAGAACTTTTACGTTGTCACATTTGAATTTACATTTAAATCACCGAAAACTAAAATCACATTTAATATCATCTTTTGTGGGATGAAGTGCTATGAATGTGATTACGTGGAAACTCTGCAAGGATTTAAATTACTACAAACTATCCCGAGGAAAAATAAAAGAACAGCCTCTCACCTGGTGTAGGATGCCCCTCCTGGTGGCTGGCGATGGTAACGCGTCTACATGCTCTTCGCTCGCTGCTTTGCTCGCAAGGTTGAGAGTCGTCAGGTGGCCCATGGTTTCCTTGTCTGTTCCTTTGCTGGAAATAAACAGTGTCTTTAGTCAGTTGACTTAACGGAATTCTAGGAACTCGAACATGTATCGAATGTAGAATGCAGAAAATTAATTCTCAGGTTTCTCTTGTCACATTTGGCAAGGATTGTTACTCTTGGAAAACGTCAAGTTCGAGTAGTACCCTTATTTTCAGAAAACTATCCACTAAATCGTGGAGTCCTGTTCGGTTTGTGTTTAAAAGAACAACAATTATTTTATTTGGTTTATTTTACTTAGCTTTTCCGGAACTTTGGACTAATCGCGACGATGGAGATTAATAGTGATGAGATGGATGAATGAAAAATCACAAGACATGTGACGGCACACACGCAATCCTCGGGGATTTTTCCTGGCCGTAGGTCTAGAGACGCCAGAGCTTCGTCAGCCTGCAAACATTCAGTCCAGGGTACACTACGTGGAAGAGAGGTCACCGCTTACACACCTAATGTTAATGTAGGTTAGGGTATACTCGCGGCTTGGTGTGGTACCATACAGAAAATGGCGCCTCCCAATTGTGATCTTTATATGCATCAGTGTAAAATAACAATATAAATAAACGTATTATTAATTTTCTTGTACGGCTACGGTTCAATGCTTTGAAAGGATTGTACCCACAGACTTGAAAGAGATAAGGGAAATTGCATTCCCTACATCTTCCTTGGTGTACGTCAAATTGTAAGGCTTACCTTTCTCCCAGCTGTGCTTCCCCTACCATGTCTTCGGCGACCACAACGCCTGGCATGGTCACCCGGAATGCCTACACTTTCCTTCCCAGATAAAAATGGTTCCGCGCGTCACTATTTCTACATTGCCACTGCAGACGATTGATAATTTGCCCATAAAGATCCTTGTTGTTTCGCGCGTTGTAAGTCGTTACGCAGAGTCAATTTCGTAATATGTGCGTTTTAAAGACAAAATTGACTTCATTTTAAACGAACTAAGGCCATTTGACGTTGCCCGCGCTGCTTTGGCATGATAACACTACAAGGATGTTCCGATTTGAACCAATTCGCACTTTCCTCTTTTTTTACCCGCTACATAAAATTGCGCGATAAAAAAGAAAATAACTGGATGTTGCGTTCTTGTGTGGGCCTGTTGTTATATATTGAGCGAAACATCTTTTCTGCGTCTAGAGTTCGGTTTTGAGTTAAATGAGTGGTTATAGTGACGAACTCGTGCTCGGAACGTCGCTGTGAATTTATATATCTTCGGTATTTTCCTCAGTCACTTGAGAGAAATGCTGGGACAGTGCCTTTAATGTAGCCACGGATCATTTCCTTTGATACACTCGTGGTTGACCTATTGGCGTTTTTCCAGTACCGACCACCCATTGGTCTTCCAATACCAACCAAAAGGAATGGAGTACAAGATATGAAATGGTAGCTACGTTTAGGCCCATTCTATCTCTTTTCAGGTTTTGTTGACGATATTTCTTCTACACAAGAAAGCTCTAGAGATTTTGACAAACACGAGGAAGCAACAAACTGAGTGTAAAGTTTGAGCACAAACCGATTCACATATCAGGACAAGCATTGGTTGGGAACTCTGTCTAAACATGGCTACATACAAATCAACGTCTAAAAGTTTTAAATCTCTCCTTTGCTTGAATAAACATCTTACCACTAAGTTATCAATCATTTAACACGTTCAATCTCATAAAGAAGCGACTCGTCGGTACTAGGCAACAATTTTCTATACCCTGGAAATTGGAGGTCTTATCAATAACTTTATGAGATATCATAACCTGTCGGTAATAAAGCATAAATCCTTGCTGTAGATTACGGTTTTCACATTTGCGTTTTGTTCACACTAAGCGCATTAATGGCAACACAATTTACGGTTGGTACTGTACGACCTCCCCTTTCTACCTATTTCTTTGTTGTTACCATGTGCACGATCAGTAATATAGTGATGATCATAACTAATTTGAGTTTTGTTTTAAGTTCACTTTATGAACAGGTTAATCGTGAGTGGACCTATAGTTTGAATTGGGATCTGATCCGATGTGACTCCATCGTGATCTTGGGATACCTCGATTACAAAGCGTCGACATTACTACTACGTCATCATGAAGGCCTGATCGTAACTAATGTTACATGTTGTGCATATATATATATATATATATATATATATATATATATATATATATATATGTATATATACACTCCTTTTTTTGTTCTTGTTTTCTTTTCTCATTCGTGTCTTCTTTCTAATTATTCGACTTCAATATTCGCATAAAATTTATTTCTGCAAACATCAAGCAATAAGAAAACACTGCTATTTTTTGCTAATTGTAATTTCATTTCCCGGACTTTGACTTAAAGCAACCACTTACTTTGGCTGCCTCTGCTTATTGTGTTCAAAGTCTTGCTTCGCGACAGATAACATTGTAGCCCCAAGCACATGATAATATACGCCTTATCAGTTCCTGCATATTAAATAATGCAACATTTCACGTGCGAGTCACTGGGTATTTTCTGCATAAGTAACGTCTAGCGCTTGAAAGAGAAAAGCACAGACTGTAAATCAGAATGGGTTCGCACTTTTCAAGGTAACAACATCTTACCTAATGTTGGTATCTGTGATGTTGCTTTTTAATGTTCCCCTTAATATTCCCGACGCTTAATATGGATGTTGAATTGATATAAGGGACGAGAGAGCGTTATCCTGGGATTCGAACCTACTGCCCACGGTTGCCTACAATAAATTTTCCAAGAAAAGGAGGCAGAGGGTAAAATTTGAATTTGTGTTCTTGCTTGGGATATTTTGGCATCGGTCAAAAACAGCAAGCAACACGTATCGCATGTCACTTGAAGACTGTACCAATCAGTGGCGTGCTTAGGAATTTTGAAAGGCGCGGGTTACGATATTTTTATTTAGTAGTCAGTCCTCATTTTGCCATCTTTTCCTACCTTTAACGTTATTTTCTCTTAGGAATGCTGGGTGGAAGAACCCATCAACCCACTCTTGGGCACGCCGTTGGCACCAATCGAATGCAGGCCTGTGCGTCTTGACACGACGGTACGGCGTGAACCGTTGCTGCTGATTGGTTCGTTCCTAATTGACAAGTGTTACGTGTCGCTTGCCACTTCGCCATGAAATCTCAAGTTGGAAACTCAGGGAGATAGAAAGAACTATGAAAGAAACGGTAGAGAGTGAGATAACATAAGAGAATTAAATATAAAGAAAAATATAAAAGAAAAGAAAAAGAAGAAAATTAAGAATCAAGAGGAAAGAAAGGTAAATGAACAAGCAAGACTGAGAGGGGGAGAATTGAAATTAAGAGAAATTAATATGAGAGAGAGAGAGAAAAGAAATAGTTAAACAACAGAGAGAGAGGGAAAGAAAGAAATAAAGAAGCAGCAGAGAGAGAATGAAAGATAAAGAAGCAAAAGAGGGAGAGAGAGAGAGTAAAGAAAAATAATATAGAAGCAAGACAGCCAGAGAGAGAGAGAGAGAGAGAGAGAGAGAGAGAGAGAGAGAGAAAGAAGAAAGAGAAATAACAGGGAGAGAAAGAATACGAAGAAATTGAGACTGAATATGAACAAGAGAAAATGACCACGAACTAAATGACACTAAACCTGAGAAAAGATGATCGACAAAAAAAAGAATAAGAGAAAAGTAAGACGAGAAAAAATGTTGACAAATTTTCCTTATTCGTGAGGGTCAAGTGATCCCTTAGAGCAGTGGCGGCTCGTGGTGAACCAAAGTGGAGGGGCGACAGCTCATAAATTTGCTCTACTTGTAATGTGAGTTTAATTGATTAATTTCGTATATAACAGCCAACATGATAAGAAATTGATATATTCGTCTTTACTGGATATCATGCTTTGCACGTTTGCACATATTATGATAAATTAATAATTATTTAACAGTGATGCGAAGATTACGAAAGATGGAAGAAGAAATAGAGTTCTAACAGATTTAGTTGTTTGTTTTTTAACTTAACAGAGGGGAAAATTGATAAGCACAATGACGAATATTTACGTGCATTGAACGTGAAAATTTCTAGTAAAAGTGCTACACAAAAAACGTTTCCTGTCCAACATAACTAATTGATATATGAAATAGGGCAGCGAAGTAAATATCTCACTGGAAAGGTGATATCTGCGTTACCAGAAGCTCAAGCTCTACAGTAAAAACTTCAAACTTACCAGAAATCTTCTTCAGACATGCTTGTTCTAGATTCAAATTCGGTCTAGGCCGGCCTAGGTTTTTTATGTTTATTTTATTCATCTAGACTTCTGGGAGAAAAACTTCGCACCAACAAGTTCTCCACATAGCTCATCGCAACAAACGCACAACTACAGCACACTACCGAAAAAGCTTCACTTTTCCATGGAAAACGAAGAAACAACAAGCAAAGAGAATCGAGTATTCTCTTTGCAACAAGTGTCAATGCTATCGTCTTCCCATGCAGTCATTTTATTGCCTCGGGGTTGCCAGACAATTTTGCCAAATTTTCAGAAATTCGTAATACACAGGTTCCTGTAGCGGCTCTTGGTGAGTTTAGATGACTAGTTTCTAATTTATTTAACAGCCGGCTTGAAAAGAAATTGTGAAACTTTGTCACACTATCAGGGTTTTTTCAAAACGTGCTCATCAAAACATGTAATTAAATCTAATTTTGTGAGTAACACGAAGCTGTAGCCGACTTCCGTGGCTATAAAAAGCCATGGATCCTGGGTTCGAATCCCGGCCTGGACATGGGTGTTCTTTGTGAGTGCCCTTCCATAATTGAAGTATCACTTATCCTCATCGTCGTGATTACCGAAAAGTAGCAGAAAGCGACGGTAAATAACAAATATCAAGCACCTGTCTGTACTTTTTCAGTTACCGATATTTTCTTTCCTCATTGGAAATTGCATTATTTATTGCTCTATGGAATACAGAATGATTTCTTTCGACGGTTGGTAATTTTCTTTCTTACGTTAACTTCATTGCTTCTGGCAACTCTTCATTGTTTACCGTTCTCCGGAGAGAGGGCCAGTTTCGCCTAGGGGGTTGGTTTCGGACGACAAACCCTCCGTCCTCCCAGCCCATTCCCAGCCACAGATCCCGCGCGTGTTATTCCGCCAGTTCCCTCGCCTCTTACCCCTCGCGGCAGCGCCTGAAAATGCTCTACGTCTCGTAAGGTGGGAGGACGCCGCCCTGCCAGATTTCTCTCGAAGTTCCGTATTCCCCCGCACGGTGGCCTGCAAACTTCGCAATTGTCGCGGAAGAATGAATACAGAACCGACTAACCAACGATCTATAAGCAACGGAATATTTGTAATTCAGACAATGTAAAATATAATATATAAATGTTAAAGTAATGTTTGTTTACTTGTGATTACACACGGCAGTGCGGCGTCCGTATCGTCCTTATGAGCGGCCGCCCCTGCCTTAGAGATTACCTAAGGGCATCACTGACATCTTCTTTACATGCGTCAACTCTAGGATTGGCGAATCTCTGTGTTGTTTCGCTGTGTAGAAACGGATATCTCCCCCTGGGTTGAATAAGAAATCGATATTCCTTTGTACTTGTTCCTTCATCTACTTCATTAAATTCTACAATTCATTAACGTAGTGACTGAAAGAAGCTCAAATAGAAATAAATATATACACTCAGGGACACACACTCAGGATTTTCTACAAGGGTTCAAAATCGATGTTACGCCCTGAGATAAGATACATTGAAGTCAGCATGCCACCTACAGTAAGGAGGCTAATGAAATGATTGAAACAAAGTTACAATATCACATTGTTTGGAATTTCCTGCACCAAATCATGGTAAACTCAAAAGCCTTTAAAATATACAAACAATAACATCATCTAATTTCTCTATGGCACGACTACAAAAAAATAGAGATAAATAACAAAAAGAAAAATATGTGTTGAGGAAAGCGAACAGAAAAGGAAAGAATATGCAAGAAACTATAAGGAAAGGGGTTAATGAACTGAAGAGGAGAAAATATATGAGGAAACTACAAAGAAGAAAGTGATTGAAGAAGAAATGCAAGGGTGTAAGGTAGAAAGACTGCGTTGGAAAGGAAAACAGACGACCTCCGTGGCGGAATGATTAGCACGCTAGGAATTCCGGGTTCGAATCCCAGCCTGGGCATGGATCTTCTTTGTGAGCATCGCTTCATCGATTTCATCATATCATCACTCATCCCCATCGTCACAATTAGCCAAAAGTGGCAGAAAAGCGATGGTAAATAACACAAAGGAAGAAAGGAAAAACCGAGTAGAGGAACAACATAACAGAATAAAAATAAAAGGAAGATTACAAGAAAAAGAAAATAATGTAAGTACAGATAAAAACATGAGAGGAAAAAATATAATTACTAATCTTTTGTTAGAAATGAGGTATTACGATGTTCCTTTTGCACACATGAGTTACCCACAGCAGATTGGGCACAGAAACCCAAGCACCGGAGTTCGAACAACCAAAAAAGAATAAAGAAAAATTAAGTAAATATTAACCTATTGCGTTAAGACAATACTGAACACATTACTGCACTAACAAATCATAACGGTGAGGATGGGCTCCTGCAATTCATTGCTTGTAGTGATTTGTTGTTCCACGTTCCTGCCTGCAAAACTTATGAAAGTGTATCGTACATTGGGAGATGTATGTCTCTCTCCATAGTCATATCATTGAATCTCTTAACCCAGTTGACATCCTGCTTTCGTCACGTTCGTTTTGCTTTCGTTCCTTCTCTGCATCGAACCTTGAAAGCAAGTGACAAACGACTCTACTTCGTCAGCCAAGTTTGTTGGTTGTTTATTTTAGATTCCTGTATCTGTTACTGCACTCGAATATCAGACATTCTTTCATGTTCTCCGTATCCGGCTGTGGCTTGTTAGTGAAAGTCACGCGACGAAACACGTGCACGTACTGTTACAGTCACGGACACTTCTCAGTTGCAACTGTCCCATTGAAACTCAATGAGATTGTTGCAACACAGAAGTGTCCGTGACTGTACGTAGTGCATTCAGAGAAAAGGACTCACATTAAAAGTAATTGTACGGTAGTTATGTTGCTGTGTATAGCAGAGTCGGACTGGCCCACCAGTAAGTCGGTAGTCTTCTAAAAACAAACATTTGTCCCTTCTTATTCCCAGGGCTGTGGTCGAGGGTATACGGTGGTATACTCCGTAAATCCTCCGATTAACCTTAAGCAATAGGATATAACTTCTGCTACAATGAGCTTACTTTCTACTTTCCTTTCGCTTATTACTTCTGTATGTAATTCGGATATTACTTCAGTGAGCTTACTACCACAGAAAAACGTATTTGAGTTTATCTGCGTTATTACTGTGAAATTCTTCTCGTTTCACGTGATCGAGAAGGTTTAGGCCAAGCATGGGTATATGATCATCATTAGTATTCTATCATCAATGGCATTTATTTTTGCGCAAGTTAAATGATTTCGTCCGTATATTTAATGGAAACATTTGTGTTTGTATTTTTGTTCTTTAGCTTCTCTTTTCAGGAACGATCCGGGACCCATGGTGTAAACACACATAAATTCTGGCTTTCTACCCACTTGATCTTCATATCAGATTAGAAACTTTCCTTGAAGTACACATAGCACTTTTATATTAACTGTAAAAAATTACAGATCATTTCCAGTCAAACTTTGCAAGAATAGAAGTCTTTGACCTAAAGACGGGAAGTTAACCTCTTTCGAAACTGTAAACTAATTCTTTGACCTTGAGATTAGATTTAGTGTCGCAAGAAGGTTATAAGATACCATAGTAACATCCCGTTTAAAAATATTGCGAAATGTTTTTGTTCTTTTTCACCTATCGGTTTCCACAGGCCAAGTAGCATGTGATATAGAATATATTTCTCAAGTAACTCGGATTTTGTGTTTATTTTTATAAGAAGTTAATTTTAACCGTGCTGGTGAATTTATGCCTTATTAACATTGATCCACATATACGCACAATACTCCCATGGACTTCGTTCTGCCGGTATACGAGTGTAACTTCCTGATGTTTAAATTTTTAAAGTAAATAAGACACTTCTTAACTGCATTGTATGCAAACAGGTATACAGTTACAAACCTTTAGGTTCGAACGCAATAAATTTAAATTAACGAGGCGTCAACCCTTCAAGGGTCAAGAACTTCCAAGGGCTTTTTTTTCTGGTCTCTCTGTTATGTAGCTTTGAATAGCAGTAGCGTCCCGATTCCTCGTTGACACAGAAAATCTGTATTTTAACCGGGAACCAAGTCCGGAAGGCGCTGTCACCAAGAATGAGAGCCTAACCATTACGCACATTCGAAACTTTTAGAATATACGCGACATCATATTTGAGGGAAATCACAAAAGTTGCAGCCGCGGTCCAGTCGGTAGGGTTCGAGTCCAGGGGTGATTTCATGTGGAAAAATTTCTCTTCATGTCACTGCATGTCTGGGGTTCACGCTGCTTCTCATGACCGAGAACGAGTATGCGTGCAGCCCTGCCTCCAAATCTCAATACGTTCCTTGATGGCAATGGGGAAAGTTTTGCCCTTTTTGCAACCCGTAAAAAGAGAAAAACAAAGAAATGAATGAAAGAAAAATATGTTGTACTGTACAATTAGCACAAACATGTATGAACTTCCAACTTTGAGTCAATCATTATAGAGTTTCTTGAGCCCTGGCGTCGGTAGCTGGGGGTGGGGAGGGGGTAGGTCATCACCCAATAATCCAGAAAAAATTATGCACACATACAATGATGCGTGTGTCTTTGAGCGTGAATGCTCAACCGCTGTGTATTCTATAGGTATTAATTAATAACCCACGATGAGAATGGAAGATGAATAGATAAAACTAATGAAGAGACGCTCACACCTGAGCCAGAACTCGAACCTGGAAACCTTCAGTGGCAATATTGCGAGTAGACTACACAACGCACTCGGCAATCGAGGCGCAAATAACTCACTTGAAAATGGGCACAAAGACATAAAAAAAAATTTCCATGCACCTTGAAAACAAAATTCTTGTCAGCCGCACAGAAAGGTGGACCTACGTACTTTTATTTGTATTGTATCTATCCGTTACTGTTCGTGAGATAGCGACAAATTATGGTTGTTAAGTATTGATCAGCATTAAGAAAGGTATGGTGTAAGGAGTGACCGTAAAGAAGATATCCAAATGTCAACCTCTCTTCCACGAGTACACTCTGGACTGCATTTTGCAGACTAACGAGGCTCTGGCGTCCGGACTCACAGCTAGTATAATCCTCTGTGGGGCTCATGTTGTGTTGTTCATGTGTGTTTTTGATTGTTCCTTCATCCATTTCATCTTATCACCATTTATCTTCATCTCCGCGATTAGCTAATAGTGGCAGAAAAAGTGAAGTAAAATAAAACAAATCAATCTATCACAAGGAAAGGTAAGAATGATTGCCATGAACGGACGAGCTCCCTCCATTGTCAATGTCGACTAAACATCTCCCTACCAATGGTCCTGGGTTCGAGTTTCGGCCTCAGAATGGGTGTTCATCTGTATCTTCATCAATTTAATCTATTCATCATTCATTCTGCCTTAACAGGCAGAAACCCGACATAAAAAAAATCGGAACATTGACATTGTACTTTCTCCGGCTATCTTGATCAGCGCCCTAAAATACACAATACGGACCAAAAATTAACATTTTTTTACAGCATGCTTCCACATTTTCCTCTTTCTGAACTTGACTAAAGCATGACATTGCTAGCCCCAAAGCGCGGCGTTGACAGCCGGTTGAGGCATGACAAAGAGTCGCAACATACCTGGCGTCTGCAGCCATCTTCCTCCCGTTGTTGGGACGGGAGAGTGTTGCCAGGAAGCTCCTGTGCCCAGAGACCCAGCATCCGAGCCGCGACCAGTCAAAGTGCCAAAGATTCTGGTAGGACGCCAAGATAAGCGGCTGCAACGAACACGCGACAGGGCCCAAGGCTACGGCGATGTATGGGTGATAAGAGATGATGCACGTGCTTTGTTCTTCAGGAATCTTTGTCTCTCATTCAAGCTCCACTCTCCATGTTGTGCATTCGCTTTCAGTTCGTTTTAGCTTTCCGCAAAGACTCAATCGCATCCCCCCCTCTTTTGAAAACTGGCAAAGTTTACGTTTTTAGTTCACTTTGTCAGCATACCATGGCCGTCGGGAGAGGGGGGTCGTAGACCCCTCCTGGAAATTAGCATAGTTTATTTCAAGTTCCAAAAAAAGGAGACAAATTCTTAATTCTTATTATTGATAATAGAAATAAAGTTAAATTAGTTTGTATTCTAGGAGAATGACCAAATTAAAACATAACCAGGCTATGTTTTTGGTTTTAATCAAAAGAATAAGCGGTTCCACAATTTCCAAAATTCCAAAAATTAGAGTTTTATGTGAGAGATCAAACAACATAAACTTTATGACTAAAATTTGCCTCTAACTTTTAAAGCTTTTCCTTCAACGAAATATTTAAAGTTATTAAAACAAACATAATAACTATTCGGCATTTCACCAACTGTATGCAATGTAAAACGATAATGAAAAATAGTTGAGTTTGATATTCACTCATCTAGTGGATCGACTAGAAAAGTTTCTCCTAAGATATAATAATAATAATAAATTTGGAATGAAATTGGTTTATTTTTATTAGATTGTTACTACTGTTTAAATATTATTATTAAATTATACGTTAAATAGTAGACTAATTATTGGACAATAATAACCATAACCATGATAATAATAATAATTATTATGATTAAAATTTTACAAATGCCCCCCCCCCCCACACGCACACACAAATTTTCTGGCCACACCCATGGCGCATACAGTCTAGACTGAACTGGATCTACAATTGCCTTCAACGGTTTCATCGTTCGAGCCCTGGCCTGGACATAGGTGTTTCCTTGTCCCTGTCCATCATATAATTACCATGCCATCCTCATCGTAATGATTATCCAAAAAACAGGAAAAAATCGACGTAAAATAGGAATAGTTAAATGCATGAGTTAACTGTATATTTTAATGAAGTTTTAAAAAGTTGTGTAAAGTAAAATATGACCGCAAGGGTCATACCTTGTTCTACAATAGCAAGTACTATATTTGCCCCTCGTGTAGCATTATGGTATCAGAAGCAGCGGCGTATACTGAGTCCGAGATCTGGGCTATCTCACCATGTCACGTGGTAGGCTATGCATAGAAGTAAGTTTACAAACTCCTAAGAAATGAGTTTGCCAACTCATAAGAAACCAGGTTGCCAACTCATAAGAAAACAGATTGCCAACTCATAGAAAATCAGGTTGCCAACTCATAGGAAATCAGGTTACCAACTCATAATAAATCAGGTTGCCAACTCCATAATCACAATCATCATCTCACTGATATGAATAATTGTATTTACAATTTCTGATCGATTTCTCTCCTGTATTTTATTCTCTAGACTTCAGGCTTCGCGGATAGCCTAGCTAGCCTAGAATATACGCTCCTGATCAGAATGGGATAATGTAGTTACTGCTTTTTTGGGGAGGCAGTGCATTTTGCATAACAAAAAAATATTTATTTCCAAATTTAATGAATTCTTGCATTGGGAAATTAAAGTGTGGTCTGTGAGGTGTTTGTGCAAGTCCAGGTAAGTAAAATAAAAGAAGCCATAGACAAACACCTAGAGCAAAGAGAAGATGAGAAATGTTTGAGTGAGAGAGAAACAGAGAGCGTAAAAGGAATAAAGAAGAAGACGGCCAGAGCAATAGAGAGGGAGAGAGAGAGAGAGTAATAAATAAGGCAGACAGAGAGTGAGGAATAAAGAAGACATGCATAGAGAGAGAGAGATAAAAAAGAAACAGGTAGAGAGAGAGAGAGGAAGAAATAGGAATAAAGAAGACAGAGAGAAGGTGTAAGAGGGAAAGGGAAAGATGGAAAATAAAGATGCAGAAAACGCACAGAGAGAGGTGTGAAAAAGGAATTGTATCGGTAACAGTAAATGTGTAACTATAACTGAGTTACTTTTCGAGCGACGTAACAACAATTGTACAGTCACCGGCAATACAAGTGGGACAGTTAGATCCTGAAATATTCACTTCCCTGCAAAGTGTTATGTGTGTTGCCTAACTCTACGGCAATGAGTGGATTTCAATAGCAAATTTTCAATGGCATCTTCTACTAACGCCGTAGTTAGGCAACACACACAACGTTTTGCGGAGAAGTGAATATTTCAGGCTCTAGGTGTTCCCTTTTTATTGTACTGTACTGTAACTTGGATACTTTCAAAGAACTCCAGTTTAGCCGAATGGTTAACTCTCTTGCCTTTGGTGTGAGCGGTTTCGAATTCTATCCGCTGCGAGAGCTGCAAAATTTCGGTGTCGACCCAACATTGGCTATACTTGAATGCAACAGTAAGCGTCTCTGGTAACAAAAACCAGAAAACAGCGACGATGGGACTCAGACTGACCACGTGCGCAATGAAAAGCAGCTTGACAGGCTACAAAGAGCTGTTGGGCCAGAGAGATTAGATTATTTTAGACTTTCCAAAGAACCAGTGAGGTGATCGAAGGGGGCTGGTGGGGAAACCTCACTTTGACCAGTAGTTCTAAAAAAAACAACGTCGAAGTCAGAAAAAGATGGCAAAATTAGGACTGGCTACTAAAAAAGTATATGTAACCCCTTCTCTTTTCGAAAATTCTGGGCACACCACTGGTCACAGCTAAACGAGGATTGTTGGGTCACCTTAACACTGGCCTCTCTATAGAATAAAAATAGACTGACGGTGTGGTGTGTCTTCTTGAACGTAACGTAACAAGAAGAGTGGCATTCCTGTCTTCCTCAATACCAAAATCAATGAACACGTAGGTCGTGTTCCACTTGGGCCTCCGAAAATCAATGTTACTTTCTACACGGTGTTCGTGTCTTCGGTGAAACACGTGGCTTCTTCCCAACATTCAGGTAGAGCGGTAAACCAGGCAGTAAATCGCCATGGGATGGAGTTCGTGTGGAATCGCCAAGTTCGCAATGGTGCTTTGAAAATTTTAGTAAGTAAAAGATGCAACGGCGACAGGTTCTCGAAAACCGGGACAAAAGTTGAAAAGAACGCCCTCTAAGTTTGAACCTGGACCTCAAACACTTCCGATTAATGTTATCTTATACCCCTATCAAGATTTGATTGGTTATTCCAAAATGAAGGAAGACCTCCCCGATCGTCGCCTTGCAATCAAGGGGTCCCGAGTTCGATTCCCGGTGGAGGCACATAGTGGTTCGGATCCCACTTTAAACTATAGGTCCAGTCCCGATTAGCCTTATTGTGCATAAAGTGGACTTAAAACAACAACTCAATCAATCAATCCAAAATGAAATGCTTATCCTCTAATGGGTATACATACGCTACATCTGGATGGGTGTTCGCCGTGGCGCAGGAACATTTTTGATTTGAGAGGGTGCAAAATTAACTTTAAAAAAGAAATCTCGTATGAGCTTTCAGGGCTAATCAGGGTTGGATCTACAGTTTTTTATTGATTCATTTGGCTTATTTTACTTCGTTATTTTGCTACTTTATTGATAATCGCGAAGATGAGGATGAATGATGATAAGATGAAACGGGTGAAGGGACAATCAAAACATAGATGGACAGCTCACAACATAAATGTTCCAGCTGTGAGTACAGACGCCAGATGCTCGTTGGCTTGCAAGACTGCAGTTACCGGGGTGGGGTGTGCTACGGGGTGACATTTAAGTGCCTTCAGAAGGTCATCCCTTTTATTTCTGTACCTACAGTTTAAATTGGCATCCGGACCATGTGCCTCCACCGGATGTCGAAACCTACTTTACCACTACGCCATCGAGAAGTAATTTAGAAAAATCTCGTGTATGTGAGAGACGGTGAGAAGGAAGAAAAATTACACGGTATTTTAATCAAATTTCCGAAATCTGTGTACTTTAACTACTCGTAAACTGTGCATTTGTAGTTAATGTGGGCGAAAACATCTTTCATATTACTAATTCTAGTTCTACGAAAAACAACTAATTGCACTTCTCAAATAAATGTACAAGGAGTAGTATATGTATTGTATCCCCTCCTAATCTTTGTTCCTGGGCCACTGGGCGTATGTGTGTGTTATACGTACAGTCTGTCAAGATGGCCTCGCTTCTTTTTTTAGATGACACGCGGACTAACATCTGAAACTATTAAGGTGTGTCAATCTTCACCCTGATAAGATGCATGAACGTGGAGGATAGTTGCGGTAAAATCAGGAACGTCGTTAGGGAGGTAGGGGACATAGGCCCCTTCGAAACTTCCGCGTACCGCACAAAATTTTATAAAACTTACTTTAATATTACAATATCCTATAAATTATTTGTTTAGAAAACTTTACTTGTAGATCACAATGTGTTTTACCTTTGTAATGAATGAATTTATTTTACTTCGCCTGTCTTTACCCTTTTAACTATTTTACCACACACACACACACACACATATATATATATATACAGGGCTCGAAAAATCCCGGTCGCCAGGTCGCCATGGCGACTGTGATCTTATGCTGTAATATGTACGAAATTTTGATGATTCTAAGTTCAAATTGCAGTAGAGCGTAAGTTAGCAAATTATTATTTTTTATCAACGTTGTGAACATTCCATAGAGTCAGTAACAATTGCTTTCCCTTTGTCCCCCAACACCCCATTTCCTGCTTTCTCAAATAATTTAGCGACGTTTTGAATACCGTGATGCTCAGCATCTTATACAGAGTGTTTCAAAAATCGCACAACCCAAACTTTGGAAATGTATATCGTGAAAACCCGAAGTTATATTTACACCGGGTTTTCTGCATTATAAAGCCTCATCCATTGAGATATTTTTCAACGCTTAAAATTATCAGTTCACTCCATACAGAAAATTATATAAATTAATAACTGACGGAAAGCAACATTCTAATTTTTCCAGAAATGAACAGTGCGTGTGCATTGCTGAAGATTATTTTACTACTCATTCTTACACTCATGTGCAAGAGGTTTTCCAATAAAAATGCCCTGCTTCTGCTGTACCTCACAAAGCAATTGTTCTAAAACCAGTCAAACACCAACATATGATCCCACAATTTTTTAAGAGTTGGTATTTTTTTGTTGAAAATCAGTTCTCATATGTTTCCAGCAAATTAACAATGTTTTTTTTTAAATAATGTAATTGCCTTTATTTAGTTAAAGGTTAACATACATTTATGAACCCAGTGATAGCCTACAAAATTAGTTTAGTGCAGAAAACGCTGTGTAAATATCTCTTACGATTTTCATGATATACATTTTCAAAGTTTGGATTGCGCGACTTTTGAAACATACTGTAGTATGCACAATTGGTAATAGGTGGTTTCCTGGCGCCTAATATTCAGAGCTGGCGCCTAAGCTTTGAAGAAAATTTTTTACAGTGTGTGTATATATATATATATAATATATATATACAGTGTGTACAAAAAGAATATCCTAGTTTTAAATTGTTATAACTTCTTGTAGAATACGTGAACAGTGTTCATTCAGTGTTCATTCATGACTTGAATGTTTGAAATTTTGTTGGTGTTTATTAGTTCTCCGTTTTCCAGGTTGGCGGCGCTGGCGTAGCAAAGGAATAGAATAGGCGAGATGGCGAGCCCAGAGCAGAAGCCCTTCTGTGTTCTGAAACTTTGCGAAATATGAATCAGTGATATCTGTGCAGCGTGCTTTCCGTGCGAAGTTCCATGTTGAAGCTCCACTTGCGAAGAACATAAGACGTTGGTATAAGACGAATACGAACAGTTGTAACCTCAATCACTACAGACATGCTTGTTAGAGTGTGGGAAGAGCTGTCTTATCGTTTGGATGTATACCGGGTCACAAAAGGGTCACACATTGAACATTTGTTAACCAAAAAAACTGTGAGTGTTACTCTTTCGTTTAATATATATATATATATATATATATATATATATATATATATATATATCATTGTTGTACGCCAAATATGTATGAAATAACAAAGGTTCAAAACTAGGACATTCTTTTTTGTACACCCGGTGTATATATATACGTACATATACATTTAAATGGCACATACATTATGTATGTATTATGTAAAGAATATTATGAATACATAGAAAACAGTATATAATTTATAACATACATAAGATTTGATTTGTTTGTTTTAAGATACAGATAAGCTAATGGAGACTGGAACCACAGTTCAAAGTGGAATCAGACCCACTATATGTCTCAACGAGGTATCGAACTCGGGACTCCTTGATTATAAAGCGACAACGTTACCACTTCGTCATCGGTGTGTACAAACACACACATAGTGCTAATTTTCTAGTGGTACGAAACGGTACGCCATAGCGCCACCTTTTCAAAGATGAATTTAAATTGATATATCACTTTAACGAAAGGAGTGTGTGTATGTGTCAACATCCCCCTTCCCCCCCATCCCAGCCTCAAATACATAATCCTAGCTACGTCCCTGGTGAAGCCATAAGCGTTTCGAGACTAGCAAGGGGGTCAGGCTTGATCCGGTATACGTTAAGTCGCTGCTGTACTTGTGCATGCGTCACTCGTACTTGTCGTAATTTTCTCGTGCATCATAAGGACCCCCGAATGCAACAGAAGACGTCACGGTCGCTCGTTCGGATTCGTCGGGCGCCTCGGATTTCCAATTGAAGTGGCGGAAATGTCAGTCAGGGAAGGAGGCCCTTAATCATATCTCCTGAAAAGATTGAGATTCTCTTGAAGGAACACGTGGACGGATATCCATTCGCTTTATCAGTACTGCACGTGTGTCGAAATTGGGTTACTTATACCTTACCGGTGAATTTACAGCCTTTGTTAAGTTACTTTGCTCAAGTTGCAGTTACTCTTTCTGAAATTTAATTTGGTTACAGTTAACAATAAGTTATCTTTCTTTATTCTATATTACCTCTAATTTGAGTTTGAGTTCGTTTTAAGTCCACTTTATACACATGTAGGCTAATCGGGACTGGACCTATCGAAGCTGGGCCCTCTTGATTACAAGGGGATGACGTTACCTGTATGCTGTCGGCGGGAAACGTGTTGCATGTATGAACTGCAAGAGTTGGATACCCGGTGGAGGCACATGGCACAGTGGTTCAGATCCCCCTTTAAACTATAGGTCCAGCCTTCCTGTGCATAAAGTGGACTTAAAACAACAAATCAATCAATCAATCTGTTAAATTTCCTGTTTTCACAAACTACTTATTCCACCCAATCGCGGTTCCTTTCTAGAGGATGCCAAGGAGCCTTCAATTAAAAAAATACATACTTCTTTAAAATTAGACATTTTCACATTAACATTTAACAATCGATACTGAGCTCATTTTCTGAAGACACTAATGTCAACGCAACGTTGTTATAACTACATCAATCAATGCATATTAACAAAAGCCTGTCGACTGGAGTCCGAGTAGTTACCGTACTGGTTACCTTTATCGTACTGTAATTACAGAGTACTGGGTTCGATACCGAGTGGTGGCACATACCGGTGGATAATAAAGCATTATAAACTCTAAGCCTATACGCTATAATACGCATAAATCGGGGTTAAAAAACTTTCCCTAATTTTGTAATTATATCTGTGGTGAAACCTCCCATAATAAAGTTCCAATTTACATGAGGCTATAGGCATGGCAATTTGCTTTAGTTCAAGGGTTTTAGTAGTGTGTGGTGAGCCTTATTTCTGTTATGAGTTTACGCCACTCAACAATTTTCAGCGACTTGTTAGAGTTCGTATCGCTAAAGAAAATCGCCTTTTGAGGACAGTTTTCCTCACCCTTGTAAAGGATGTGTTTTCTTCACCCTAACGAAGGGTGTGCTTTTCCTCCCTTTTGAGATAGAGGTACGAGTATCCTCACCCTACTTTGAGGAGTTCTATACCAATCGTGTTGATGTACCAGTGGAATTTTAAAAGACGGTGTATCTTTCATAATTCAAATGTTGCAAGAGTCACAACTTGTCAATCAGCAGAACACTTGCATACACAGCCTTGGTTACTGGGCAATTGTATCAAGCGGAATTCTTGTTTACTTCATGTGACATTACATTTTATCAGAGTGACGTTTTTTGTGTCATTAGAATGTATTTGCATCATAGCGGAGAAAGATTATCGTTTCTTTTAGGAAGATGTGCGCAACAACAACTAAATAGAACTGTTGCCTAACATAACGTTAGTGCCAAGTTAATTACTGCAGATTCAGTGCCCTCTGCTCTCATATGTTTCAAGTAGATATTGCCTAGATTTGGGATGAAACCCTGGTATAATTAGACTACTGCCATGGGAACTGATCAAAAAATTGAAGCTTCTTTTCAATCATGCACCTAGTATGTTGGGTTAAGGCAAAAATAAGAACAAACTTATTATAGCATTAGGGGCGTTCGGATTGATGCTTTTTGTTATGTAAATTGTTTATCCCAATTTCTTCATTTCTATATTCATTCCCGACTTGAGGTAGAAAAGTCGCCCCACTCATTTTTATTTTTGTTATTTAACGCCGCATTTCTGTCACTTTGGGTATTCGCAACGATGAGGATGGGTGATGCTAAGATTAAATTAATGTAGGGACACTCATCCATGTCCACGCCGAGACTCGACCCTGGGAACTTAAGAGTCGACTTAAAGAGCTGGGTCACCGAGCCGACCAATTCTGCATAATTCTGCAAAGGGTACACTTGTTCTCTACCATCGTTATTGCCTTTTCATTATCAAGCATTTGCATGTGAGAGCGATATTAGGTACTAGCAGCTATAACTGCGAGGGTTTTTTTTTGCCAAGAAATGAGCTAAAACTGCTATTATTTTTGCAAAGGAAAATTTGAATTTACTTCTATCAAATTTATTTTAAAAATATTGAAATGCAAGTAATAGTAATAATAATAAAGCTCTGGTAGAATGGATTCCGAAATGACTAGAGGAATTCCTCAGGCTCTGTCATTTTGCTTTATACAATGCGATGTTCAAAAGTTGAAACAAAACAGCAAAACATTTAACAACTTCTGCACCATCATTGTAATCCTATTTCTTAAAAGTAAATTGTAAGCGAAAATGCATGAAAAAGTGTTGAACAATTTGCCTGGGCACGGCTTCTCGTTAATGTAGTATCTAACGCTGCGGTAAAAAGGAAGTTCCGTGTTCGATTCCCGGCAGAGCCACATAGCACAGTGAAGTTCCGGTCAACCTTAAACTGAACTACATCCAGTTCCGATTAACCTTTATGAGCATAATAAGTGGAGTTTTTAAAAAAATGTTTGCTCAAGTGTATGCATTCCTCTCTTCTACATTCGCGAAAATAATTTAAATGGATGGGTGTCTTTCATTAGACTTAGGAAATAACTGGGCCCATACTTTGTAAAACCGTGCTCGTCACAGATACAAAATATTTTGTTTAAAATTATTTATCCATAGTAAACGTGAATTACGAATGCAAGCTATCGAATAGTGCCTTTTTCGACTGCACTTTGCTCGACCAAGTTTCATATTCCGAGTACCACTCCCCCACAGAGGCGACACACTAAATAACGTGAACTCTGATATTACAGAAGCACATTAAACCATAGTAAAGTTAATCGTAATCATGGATGTCCGAAAGGGGGAGCAAGGGAGGCAAGCTCCCCACTGGAAAATGAATGTCAAACTAAAATTACATATTTCACATATATAATTTGATTTCAGTCATCAATTGGGCGTTGTAGGAACATGATAACTTCAAAATGAATGAGTGTTTATGGAGGAGGCAACATTATTATGGTAGAAAATATACCTCATCCCCCTGGAAAAATTGCCTTGCTCGCCGCTCCCTGGAAAAAAAAAACCTGCTTTGTAATGAGTTTAATAGCATGTGAGTGTGTCTCACTGAATATGTGAGTGAAGAGTGTCCAACTCCGATAGTATTGTCATACTCCCCGCTTGAATTATTGTGAGAAATCTTAACCGATCTCCGTGTCAGAGTGGTTAGCACAGCGCGCGTTTACGTGTTCGATTCCCGGCCTAGGCACGGGCGTTCTTTGTAAGTGTCCCTTCATCAATTTCATCATATCATCCTCGTCGTCGCAATTAGCGAAAAGTGGTATAAAAGCGACGCTAAATAAAAAAAATCAAACATTGTGAAAAATTTTGTGCATCATAAAAGTATACACGTCTCGCTCGAAAGAGCGCGGTAAAAGGATCAGGCTTGTGAAATAAATGTTATTTAAAAAGCGGTTGCTAACGTCTGATAAGCTCTAGTACCTTACCCCTGTCCTAGTTTATCGATGCGGCCCGAGTATGCGAGTGAAGAGTGTCCAACGTCGTCCACTAGGTGTCGCGTCCGCTGCCCACAGCCCTCATCACAATACTGCCGAACTTGAGCGCTGGAATAAAGTTACCCTGAGTAAGATCGATAAAATAAAACTGGGTCATCTCGAAGTTAACCGAGTCAATCACCTAAGCAGTGACATGAAAAAAATACAATAACCTTGCACCTAGTGAACCGTGTTCGATTTTGGCTATCTTTAGACGCGTGAAAGAAAATGTGTCTGTCGGGCTTTCCGGTTTTATGGCTTAATTTTCTTACAGATGAGAAAGGTTAGGTTTCAGACTCATAATCATGGGCACTCCGATTCTAAGGAGAGGGGCCTGAGGGGTTGCTCCCCCCTACCCCGTTCACAGTTTTAGATACACAATTATTTTAAATATTACCATTTCCGCATTCTGTATTAAGAACTGAATTTCCGAGAAACAATTGCACAGCAATTTTTCTAAACCTTTATTTGGAATTGTAAGGAAACTTTCGGACATGAAGATAAAAATATTATTATGTTATTTTAGGTTTGAACAGACTGTAAATATCAATTTCTCCCCATTCGTCCAACTAAATACAAAAGTTGACTGTCGGTACCGACTTGCTTCTTACTTCTATGTTTGACCCCCCCTTGCTTTCCGTCCAATGTTGGGGGGGGGGGCGTTGCTCCAGTGATTCACGTTCCAGTGAGTTCAGAAGCAGCATAACTTGAAAGGGTGAGATTCAAATTGCCACTTTAGCGTTGTTTTTCATAATTGATAATGAACAAAAAAGAAAACTACACAATAATGGAAAAACCGGCCTCCATGGCGGAGTGGTTAGCACAGTGCGTTACGACGCCATGGGTTCCGGGTTCGAATTCAGGCCTGGACATGGGTGTTTGTGAGTGTCCCTTCATCTATTTCATTGTATTATCGCTCATCCTCATCTTCGCGATTAACCAAAAGTGGAAGAAAAGCAAAGTAAAATAAACCAAATAAATACATCAATCAACAATGGAAAAACTGAACGTAAACGACGCATTTGCAGTCATGCTTGCGAATATGATAGAAAATCTGCACGTTTCCTTCGATCCTTTATTTTTTTTTCATATAATGTTATTTACCGTCGTTTTTCTTCCTCTTTTAACTAATCGCGATTATCCCTTGCCCGAGATTCTATCTTTTTGTTGCAGAAACGAGAATATTTATTTATTCACAATTGTTTGGCTAAGCAATCTGTATTAGACCACGTTTTATTGCAATTTGGTAATCTTGTGTCGTTTCTCTGCTTCTCACTTGAGAGCGTAATTGACAATTGGGCCTTCCCGATGTTGTAGCGGTATCGTCGTCGCCATTTAATGAAAGTGTTCCGGGTTCGATACCCGGTGGAAGCACATCGTGGTTGAAATCCCACTTTAAAATGTAGGTCCAGCCTACATGTGCATAAAAGTGGACTTAAAACAACAAAAACTCAAAGTAATTGACAATCATATTATATTCATTAGGGCATAGAAAAAGGATAAAATTTCGAAAAGGAAGGGGTCTTAATTGTTTCATTTAGATCAGGCTATGTCACCACAAAAAGCATTTTGCACTCAGATAATATGTATCTTCTGTTGACGTAAACTGGAATTAACCGGAAATAGGAAAAAAATCGACGATTTTCAGAGTTTTGTGTCATGCAGACGTGGCCTTCGAGGGTTTAGGCTCTAGGGTCACCATATTTTGTGTGTCCTAGTGAATAAGGAAAGCCCTCTGGTACCGTTCATCCAAAGAAACGAAGCCGTAGGGCCAAAAATCGCCCCAAAAAATGGAGAAATATGATGTTTCGAGTGTTGTGGGTTGCTTACATTAATTCATTACGCTGTTTATCCCCCAAACAGCTGCCGCACACATCCAAAGGGCCAGTGACACGTGTGGAGGGCATGAATATCCCAAACCAATCTTTGGTCTCACTTTGGCGATACTCTGAACCAGTGCTGCGAAAGGAGGAGTGTTCTTTTAGACCGAACGCCTGGATTATAAACATTTCCCTTCTCAATCCCGGCCCAACCAACCAAAAGTTTTCCGTTCCACCAAAGGTTCCACACACCCTAATTGCACACGACAAATGATATCAATTTTGTGGAACAAATTTCAACATTATAAATTTATATTTAAAATATCTTGAGTTTAATGACAGTGTTCAGTTCACTTATCATCTCTTGCTTCTTCTTGCCAATGTTGCAATTGATAAAAACCCAAGTCTGTAAAGTTACCTACTTTTTTTCCCATTTTACATCGCTTTTCTATCTCTTTCGATTAATCACGGCAATGAGGATGAACAAAATGAAGTTAAATTGATATTGTCCTCACCAGGGGCTCTATTATTCTTAAAGTTTCTGATTATTTGGTTAATTTCTCATACTGTGGGTTCATTAATAAACTGTTGGGGGCCAGAATATTGCTTACATTCTATGTCATTTCTACTTGCAGGTCTATTCAATAGTACTTTGAAATACCCTCTCCAGCGTTTCTTCTCCGTGCACCAAGTTCCCAGTTTTACCTCGACGTGCTACCATTCTAGGCTGATAACAACCCCTTTTTTTCTCTCCTTATTCCTTCATAAAATTTCCTACTATCATTTCTGAGATACATTCTCTTCAAATATATTTTTCTTCATTCGTAAAATCCAGTGACGTGCACTGAGGAGTAGCTAGCCTAGCAGAGATAGATCAATCAATCTCACATCTCTAATTATTTTCAAATCACAATATTTATTGTCTTGTTATAGCCACAGTTCATATGCAACACTTTTTTTCACGCGCTTTTCATCCCAATGTGCGATCCGCTCTTCCTCCGCCTCATCAGATCCAGGTAGAAACGCCAACCCGAAGGAAAAGGGAAGATTTCTGCCTTACCTCCCTTGCCCCTCGCACACCGCTGCAATGGTTGAAAGCCCGTGCTTTCAAATCCCCCAGTCTATCTCCTATAGGACAGATTGGGGATCGGTTTCCCTTCGATTCCTTTGTAAATCCTCTAAAGAACTTAGCGGGAAATTTTCTGCAGTACTTATGTTCTCTGTATTTACACCACAACTTTTTACACGTTGCACAATATGTATGCATAATATGGGATGTGGTTTTATTATTTATGAAATGGGAACGTGTTATGTGCAGACAATACTGTTATGCTTTCTTTCTTTTCTTTTTCAAATATGGAATATAATGATTAAATTTACTACAAATATTTGCTCAGGCTCTCTCTCGCTCTCGTTTTAGTAGTGTTTTTATTTAAATACACTAATCTCTTGTCTTCTAACGGATGTATTTATTTGGGCAAATGAACGCGCATTTCATATTGTTGTTGGTTTGATTTATTTCACTTCGATTTTCTGCCACATTTGGTTATCGCGAAAATGAGGATGAGTGATGATATGATGAAATTGATGAAGGGACCTCGAACAATCCAGGCCGGAATTCGAACCCATGATGAGCGCGCATTCTTGTTCCTATGTGCTGTACTCTGCAGTGAATAATGAAATAATTTAGAATGAAAAATGTATCTCAGAACTCAAAAAGCCAAATGAATATTATTAAAGAAACTACAAAAAAATGTCCTTTGTTACCTGTTTTGTTTATGTGCATAAAGTTGACTTAAAACACCAAATCAACCAACCGTGGGGAGTGGTTATCAGAGCTACGACACCAGGGGTTCCGGGTTCGAACCCCGACCTGGGCATGAGTGTTCTTTCTGTTTGTCAATTCATTAATAACCAAATATGACAAAAAAGCGACGCTAAATAACAAAAATCAAATCAAATCATTGATTGATTGCTTGATTTCGTTCATTTTACTTCGCTTTTCAGCCACTTTTAGCTAATCGTGAAGATGATATGATAAAATTGATGAAGGGACACACACAAAGAATACTCATGGCTAAGCCGAGATTCTAACCCAGGATCTCTGGCTTAGTAGTCAAATCAAATCGTTTTTTTTTATTTTCGAATATGGGGTGGGGTGTATTTTTCTTAGTACTCATTCATGATTATGCAATCTTATCCTTTTATTGACATTCTATTTTTTTAGGAATACTGGGCCCTAAAGGGTTGAAGGGTATGACCCACACAAATCCCCCTTTGAGCTACTGATTGCTACCCCAAGTGTCGACTTCACCGCACGTCACTGGTAAAATCTTACAGATTCTTTTCAGAGCTAGTTAATTGTATTTACAATTTTTGAAAGGTTTTTTCTCAAATGTATCCCTACTACTGAAAATACTCCCCCCCACAAAACGGGAAAGTCTCTGTTTATGCCTCCCCCCAATTTCGGAAGAAATCGGCGCCGCCACTGGTTCTCGTTATTTGTTGGATATTGTTATCGTTTATTGCTGTAGCTTACAGACTGTAAATCACAGAAAACAATATTGCTTGTAATAAAGTATCGACATAATTTCACCATTCGAATTACATGAATTGTTTCCAGATATATCGGGGGGAGGGTAAAGTATTGATTAATTTAGTTTATATGTTTTGGAAACTTTGTTAGACAATTTGCAATCTTACGAAAAATACCAAAATGGCAATTACAAAACAAATAGAAAATACGCATGACTTCAATGGAATATTATCAGTGGGGCTGTTCATTGCCAAACTTTCTCGGTGGTGGCGCAACCCCTGTTGTGTCCCTAAATAATTTCGTTCGTCATTTGGTTGTCCTAAGCTTTACATTGGAGCGCGATCGGATGGCTATTCAAACGTTACTTTCAATGAAGGTAAGAATTTCTCGAGTAAATCGATAAAAAAAAAATGGGTTTAGCAAAGCTTTAAGATTATGTAGCCAATCATAAGTTTCCGAAAATTACATTTTCCTGAACCTATGAATTAATATATTAAAGCGCAACGGAATGGTTGCGAAAACGAGCTAAATATAGTAAGTTTGTGCTCAAAGAACACTAAACTTGACGTCATTTGGTTCGTCTTTAACTGCCATGGGTCGAAAATACTAAAATTTAGATTTTTACACTATACTTTGCTTTTTTTCTGGTTCCGATCACGTGTAATTCAACGACGGGTAGGAATCGAAGAAACTCCCAAAATTATATAGAAAAATGTATTAAGTGCGTAAACGCATGATATATATTATTATACACTATGACTGACATTATGCCCTATCCGATAATTTAATATTAACGTATGTTTTCATTGTATTAAGCAGATATTCTCCCCTCGTATTTTCGTCCTTTTTCTTAGTAACAACAATTCTAAAATTATAATTCCTGTAAATAAGATAGCCCTAGAAGTTGCGAGACATGAAACAGAAGAAAAAAATATTTTTTGTAATAACTATTTTTGACCATAAATGTTTGTATATAAAACATAGGACCATATTCACTGGCTACGTGGAAAAGTATGATATCATGTGAGAAAAGGTCAGTTATTAAAAACAACTATAAAAATATAAATACAGTCGCGCGGAATTATTATGAATTATTCTTTACCGGATTCTCAACGATAGATCACTTAAATTATGAAAATTGCAAGTGACGTAAAAAAGCTGTGGAAATGTTAAGGCTTTTTTGAGTTCCGATATCTTTTCTGTTGTTGACAATCGTCTTTTCAAAAGTCTTACTTTTACAGCACTAATTATTCAACTATCGTGTTCAGACATCATTTCTGAGGTTAAGATGATATTAAACTTGCAATTTAATGTAACAGCACGTTCGGCCATAGAATATGGTTCGGCATCAAATTTCCATGTATTTAAATGGGAGAACAATTGCCGATCAAAAGCGACACAACAGGGCTGCTGTGCTATTCGGTTACAAAGATGTTGTATAAAGAAACGAAATACCACGGTAGTCCGAAAGACAGCGAATGAAAATATCTAAAACATTATTACTGTTACCATCGGACGCCACCTCCACCTGCTCTGTTTGAAGTTAATTTTTTTACATGTGGTCATCGTATTAATTTAGCTTACTGTCGCATATAAATGTAAATAATCGTAGAAGATATGAAGACTCTGTCTGAAGAAAGAACAAAACTTGTGTTCAAAAAGCTGATGAAATAGTAAGAAAAAATATATGTATTGTAATTTGAGATATCGTTACTTGTGTAGTAGAAACGTGCTGGAAATTTATGTAATTCGATTTTTGTAAACTTTATACTATAAAAATAGTGGAATAAATTTGAGATTTAAAGTAGAAATTTCAATCCGCATGAAAATCGTGTTAAATTGTAGGGCATGTGTGTATTCATATTATGGCTCAAGTTCAGATTGTTTAATTCTGAATTTATCATGATGCACAACCATATATGATATAGTTCGATTTGTAATTATGTCTGTTGACATATAGTTCGGAGTCTCAGTGATTGCTTTCTGCTCGTTTTATTTTCCTTTCCGTATACTCACATATGATTCTTTGCTTGCGAGCAGCCATCGTCTTGGATACGGACTGCTGCTGCCATCTACTACACATGTGGAGGGGTGCAAGGGGTATTTCGTTGCTAAGTGCTTTGGTCGTCAGGTTTAGGGCTCTTTGAATTTACTATTTCCAAGATTTATCGAAACGTATGCGAACTTTTTCACAAATTATCATGTGTTTTGGACCTTCTTTGTGTAATTATGATAAAATTTTGGTAACAGTTCGTTATATCGGAGACACATTTAAATCGGATATTTTGTGTTGTGCATGGTTAGTACTTACCAATTGTGTATTGCGGAACATAGTTCAAGGTTCCGTTATGCTTTTTACACTAAAACAAACACAGTATTTCACGGATAGCCCCACGAACCATTTCCATAAGGTTAGGTTTGGTTGGGTTAGGCAAGCATAGTAAAAAAAAAAGTTTGAAGCACTAACAGTGGGTTACGTTATTGAACGTGCGGAGCATGCAGTTCACGTATGGGAAGCATGGCAATTGTGCATCGGTGAGATATTTCTCTTGAAAAATATATGGTTTCCCTGTCAAATAGATTCCACAATCAAAGAAAATACCTCCACGATCGTTGGAAAGCTTGGAGAAACTTATTTCCGTAAGTAGTTTCTTCTGTAAAAATGAAGAAATGTCTCTCCGATATAACGAATTCCATTATTGCTGTTTATATTATTCCATTTATCTAACGCTTGAAAAATCTGCCACATATTTGTAAAAAACGGTACTACTTTACTATACCTGAGACACCTGGGAATCATATCTTTCGCACTCTTTTACATTGCTAACGTACTATTCTGCATTCCGGAACACTTATTTAGGTGAAATAATTGAATTTGTTAGGAAAGTAATGTATATTTCTTACATTTACGAGTACTTACTGTTCTTGTTTATTTCCACACACAACATGGCGATAGCTTACCGTTGATCGTTCCTTGAGCCAGAAAAACCATTGACGTTAGCCCAAAAATTCTCGATAGCCCCACAAACCATCACGGGGACGAGGTATGCGTACTAGGTTAGGTTAGGCCTGTTAGGTTTGGTTCCATTAGCACTCCTTTCGTTCAATTTAGCATATACGGACAATACGAGAGCGTATTGTGCTCTCATGCAGGAAGCAAATGGCAGCAACTGCAATAGCGCGTCGGAAATAGATTTTCGTACAAAACCACATGCATTCGCATTAAAATGAATCAAAATTACATTCCCGAATACTTTCTCCTGTAAATTTGAAGAAATCTGTCTCATGTATAGTAAAGTGTTACCTAAAAAACTTTATAAATATATTGTCCAGAAGCATGTAACCGGTGTTACCGCAGGTAACAGCAAAATGTAAAAAATTAAGGTAAGAGTCTAGTTTACATCCTTTTCATAAGGAATACGTTTCATATATCGTTGGAAAGGTTATTGTATAAGGAATTCAACAACTAAATCCCAAGGCGAGGAAAAATTTCCTCGAGGAGAAAATCGAGAGAAACCGATGTTGTCTGGATATGCTTGATTGAACGTACTGAGGATATTTTTCGATGATAAAGCACATATTTAGGGGTGAAATGAGCGCTAATGGAACCTAACCTAACCTCGTAGGCATACCTCGTTCCCGTGAATAGTTAGTGACAGAAAGTGTAAAAAGAAAAACTTACTTATCCTACGGATGCCGGAGCGCCAGCTGTCTGCTAGCACAGTTTTGTAAACTGGCAAGAAGGAGTGCGCAAGAAAGACATAAATGGGCAAGAAGGACGTAAACTAGACTCTAGCCAAAATTAAAAAGTTTTTTTTTCAATAGAATAAGAACATTGTTAAATACGTTAACCGAAAGCGTTGCAGTCGAGTGTATATTGCAGAGGACATTTTTTCTGCAGCCGACAAAAGCAAAGAGGAAGGCCGTTCTGCTACCCTCAAGAGGTAACAAGAGGAGAGGGAGCCAATTCAAGGGAACAGCGGGAAAAGACCTAAAGGAAAGGGGGGGGGGTATTCATATGCATGTTTAGGGGCCGAGTTACCAGTGCAGTCTACCGGATCAGCAAGTGTTGTCACATTGGATTTTCAGAAAAGAGCTAAATCCTGCCTAAAACTGAAATACTATTTCTCTGAAGCAACAAGAGGTAGACTTCAAAGTCAAAGCTGGGTTTAATTACAACTGAGACCATTTACATAATAGACTAAAAGATAAGTACTGCAGTTCGTGATTTGGACAAACCTTGCTCCAAAGAAATTTAAGTAGGCAACAGTAGTAGGTACACTCGAAATCGAATGAAATGCCCCCCCCCCCCTTACGGTTATGCAACCCGGAATTTTATATCATCTATTTTCGCCAGGAATAGCAGCTCGCGAGAAGCGTAGTGTTTCCAACTCTTGAATCTAGCCACAGATTCACGCGACCGGGTGGAGATCTTGCTTTCCTCTGATTTGATTTTAACGGACAAGAAGTTTATTTTGAGAATGTCTCTGGTAATAATAACAAGTGTTATTAACATTTATGCTTGAGTTTTTTATTATTCTTTTACCACTTCCGAACGAATATGTGAGGATTTTTTTTTTTTTCATTTTGCAATAACGCTTTCGGCATTTTTCCTTCAGAGTTATTCTTTTTGTTTTTAAATTTTTGGCGACATCTGATTGGAAAAAGTTCCACGAAGTTTGTTTTAAGTGTAAATGCATCTGGACATACAGTGTAGAGTGGGATTCGAACAACAAATATGAGCTTCCGTCGCGAATCGAACCAGCGCTCCTTTCATTATGTTTTCTTTCCACGTTTATTAAAATTTGCTTCCTTCAGCCTACTTCCGATTGTCGTATATTTCAATTCGTATTCCCGTTTGTTTTTTTTTCATTTGCATTGTTCGAGCCATGATAACTTTCTCTCTTAATCTGGTTATTCGAATAATTTTATACTTAATTTTTTTTTTTCCTTTTCTCGATTTTCCCTTCGCACTCATTACAGATTTCGGTATCGCGCTATTCCATATTTTCAGTAATTTAATTCTTTGACTATTTTTAATTTGCCCTTAGTCCGAATTAAGAAAATATGTTAGGAAATGTTTCCCGTGTAAATCTTATTGTATGGTGGTGTAAAATTGATGCCAGCTTTTTCTTGCGATAAGGGTTTTGAAAGTGCAAGGGTCTCATTTATTAACCATGGTGGGAAGGGGGGGGGGCGGAGGGGTGCCAGAAACCTTCCAGTCGGAATATGCCTGAAACGAAAAGTATAGATCGACCTCAACGAAAAAAATCCTTGGGACGAAAAGTACCCGCGCAGATCTCCCTTCTTCCCTTCAGCTCGGGCCATAAGGAAGCATGGTCCACTCTCCCCCGCCCCTCCTCGCGGGAGTATGGTGCACAGGAGTCGCGGGTCTGTGCAGATTGTTTTGCTTGTGGTTCCACTCTTCCATCAGCATGTGGGTGCTGAGAAGGCTATGCTATCTGCGAGTGAGGGAGAGGGGGTGACGAGCAACACTGCCACAGCGAGTCGCTGTAAATGATTTCATTGTCTGTGCTGGGTGAAACCGGTTCTTGGTGCTCCTACACTTTTCCGATACATTTCTGCCAGCCTTTCTAGCGAAGCGAGGTCATATGTTCCAGATTCGAACTCTGGTCAGGCATGAATGTATCACTGAGTTTGTCCCGTCACAATTTTATAAATTGATAATTCATCCGTATTATCGCGATTAACTCAAGAGGCAGAAGAGTGATGTAAAATAACCGAAATAGAAATTGATGCATTTGTGCCTGGTGCTAGTGTAACAACGAAGTTAACTCTTTATAAATGATGAAATAGGTAGCCCTTGCGCTCAAATACACTTACACCTTGGCACACACAAAAAAATCTAACTTATCGCTGATCTCTTACTACATTTGGAATACAACCAAGAGCGATGTAAAGCAATGCAATTACATTGTGAATGTTTCACATCCTATAGTCTTTCTTTTTCTCGTAGCGGGGGCGGGGGTTCATTCATTACAAATATCTAGGAATGGATTTAGAAGCAATCCGTGATATACTTAAATATCATAACATGCTACGTAACCAGGGTTCTTGGGTCCTAGCCTCTGATAATGAGTTTTTCTTTTTCGTTGTTTCTTCAATCTTCATCAATTTCCCTGAAGCATCATTCATCCTCTGTCGCCATTGGCTATATGTAAAAGTTGACATAAAATTAGTAAATTTTGAAAAGAAAACACAAGGATCTGCTTTTCTCATAGCTCGCCAAACATGCACATTTCTGTATTTTATGCTTTCAGCGCTATCATTATTCTTGGCAGGCAATGGAATTGAAGCAACTCTCACAACTAACGTAAACTACATATCACTCAGGCATGACAATTCTCGCGGGCAAAGTGGATTTTTTTGGCACATGGTAGCGCAATAACTATCTTCTGGCCTAGATTTAAATCCGTACTTTTTATTCCAGTTTAGTGATTGACTCACAATTTTGCCATTGAAGGTTTGGGTTGTATTTGGGTTATACGTATTGTTTTTGGTGCGCTAGGAAAAAGCAATCCCAAAGGTTCGCACTGAACAGAAAATTGTGTGCTTTTCCTCTCTCTCTCTCTCTCTCTTCCAACTCCGTCCCTCTCTCTCACCCCAAGTCCCCACTATTTAGGTAAACTGTTGTTAGAAACATATTTTCCGAAGAATATCCACATTGAAATTAATATTCCCCAATTGTTTTGATAGGGCATTTCTATTGCTCCGAACGAATTATCTCCGTAAGAGGACTAGGGCCTCCCCTATGGCGCAATCGTAGAGTCGTCACCTTTAATCAAGGGGACCCGGGTTCGATACCCGGTGGAGGAACATAGTGGTTCGGAACCAACTATAAACTGTAGGTCCAGTCCCAATTAGCCTTTCTGTGCACAAGTGAACTTAAAAAACAACAATTCAATTCAATTCAATTGAATCATCTTATCAATATTTTTAAATCTGCATGCACCTGCTTAATTTAATAGATTATACATTTATATTCATTGTGGGCAGAAATGTGCGAGAAAACAATGCATTTTTTTAATGGAATGCATGAGTCAATAATAATGTATATTTTACGGTATATACTCTTTTATATTGCATTGATTCAATAGTATCCTTATTTCCTAAAGCAAGCGTGAGTTCCTTTGCACACACCACACAGGCCCTGCTTGACGTAAATCTCAGATGCAGTAACTTCACGGTTGCCTTTGCCACCACGCTTTGGCTTTAATTCGAGCCCCGGTAGGTGCTTCGTTCGAGATCCTGCAGCAGTTTTACTCGTAACTATGCCTTGAGCATGTCACTTGCAACGGAACCAATAAAATGAAACTTTCTGCACCGGAATGGGCGTGAAACTCTACATGCACCAATGATAAGCTGTTTTCAAGAGGCATGTGCCACGTGCAGCATGTCCCTTCGGTCCGAATGTTCCTTTACGATATCATTTCATCATGCCTTACACTTCGGAATTTCCAAGAGAGGAGATAGTCCGCATGTTCTTGTGCGGCGGATCTGCTTTCAAGAGTAGATTGGCCAGCGAAGTCTTCCAATCGAAAACATTTGGGCGTTGATGGTGAGAGAGTGGGAACCTAGACAACTGAGAACAACGGAAGCTCTACTGGCTCACGTGTTTGATGTTTCGGAGAGTTTAAGGAGAAGACCAAACATTTGCTCGTGGAATCCTTGCCTCGTCAACTATATGATGTGCTTGAATCCAACGGCGGGTGAACACAGTATTCAAACTCCGCACTGTTTAACCGATGTTCTTTGCTACATCCCAGAACAAAACTAATAATTACACACATCTCCATATGCAACTTATCTTTCCAATTCTTTCTTATTGATACCTTGGTGCTCTTGGTTACTTTTTCGCACACCTGAACCATTATATTATATTCTATAATATTAATATTCACATTATTGACAGATTTGATTCACATGAAATTCAAATGCGCAGCACACATGCACCCATTCCTAACACTTAACTGTTAGTTACATTACACCTATCACGTTGCCACAGTTCTAAATCAGGGGTGTCCAGGGGGAGGGGCGTTGTGGCGCAGACTGTGATGGAAATTTGACTGAGTAAACAGGGCACAAGTTGAATTACGTCATCAATTAGCTATTGCTGTTATACAAATAGTCATTTGTAGATTGTCAGGGGAATTGTTACGGGTAATAAGTAATATTGGTGGGGGGGGCGATATCCAACTCTTACATATTAGGCCATAGATTGATAGGGAAATTATGGTGGGCGATTAATGAAGTTAGTGAGATTTTAAGGTAGCGGGATTGATAATTATTTGGGGGGGCAGGGAATCCCAAGTCTTGTGTATTACTATTACGTCTTAGATTGCTTTTTTGGAGGGAGCAATATCAGCAGGAAGTCTAAAATTGGCATGGAAATTTTGTTGGGAAGATTGAGTATTAAATTTGAGGTGGAGGGGAGGGGAATGAAGTTTTGATAAAATGGTATGTCTTAGATTGTGAAGGGATTTCTGACGATTAAGAAATTGACAAAGATCCGGGCGGGACTCGAACCCGAAACATTCGGTGTCTGGATCGTTAGTCCACCACTAACCCCGCTTGGCTGCAGAGCCGGTTCTCTTTGGTGGCCAAGCGCGTTAAGTGGTCCACTTCCGATACCACGAAATTTCCGGGTTTGAGCCACGGCTTCAGTATTGGTATCATGGCATCAATTTAATCTAATCGTCACTCATCCTCATTAGTCGAAAGTGGCAGAAGAGCGACTTAAAATAACAAAAGGTACAAAAACAACTTTAACACTCTAGTAATTTCTGATGTATAGATGCGTATTAGCTTTGATTGTTGACTCTTGAATGATAAGCTTACGATTATTATTGTTAATATAAATTGCCATCCATCAACAGAAGGACGAACCAATCGATCATTTAATTCATGACGTTTTTTTGGTATTTGTTGTCCCTTCGGATCAGCTTCGAAACCTAAGGAAATTATTAGATGTTTGTCTGAAGTTAGTGACAATGGTTCTTTAAATTCCTGTAGCTCTTTCAGCCGACGCGGGAACCACCTTTATGGCATTGATCCTCTGTTGCCGCGTTTACCTACGAAGAAACTCGTGGTCAATCAACCAATTAGGCCTACTGCTTGGGCAAGAAACGATAACTTCACAAAGCCCTCTTCTCCGAAGCAGCCAGCAGGGAAACAGGATTTTTTCACAATAACCCTTTTGCTCTGTGAATGAACACCGGTTCTAACAACGTTTCTACTTAATTGGACATTATCAATTGTTTTTCCTTTTGATTGAACATATATTCTATCTATATATTTGGAGACATTTCAAGAGATCACCTCTTCTCTCATCTTCAGGCGAACAATTTTTGCTATGTCTGTAGTGTGATTGGAACTATGACAGTCCATGATTTTGCTCCAAATCCGGTCCGCTAAGCAACCAGTCTTAGATGCCCATTCGAAATCGACAGCTATAAAGCAAAATATGTTTGAAGTGAAGATCTTATTGAATGAAACATAGCTCGACTCACCCTCACATTTGCATTTTTTTAGATAACTTGCATGCACTTCGTATAGAAGACTGAAAATTCACACTATTTGGCATGGCAAATAGACCTTATTCCAGCTTCGCTGAAAGTTCGATGTATGTAATAATTGTCAGTCATGACGTTCAACGCCCTCTGCGCGTGTGTTGTGATGGGTTACAGTGTTTTAATTCCATTTCATGCTCAGAAAGGCTACCCGAAGTGGGACCTACAGTTGAAAGTGAGATCCGAACCACTAGGCAGTTGTGTCTCCACCAGGAATCGAACCTGGGACTCCGTGATTATAGGGGGTTAACGAGTTCATGGCTTTACAGTTTCGTGAATTGAAGGAAGCCAAGGTGAGAAAAATGTGAAGAAATGTCTTCTACACGGAACTAACTATGTGTGTGTATGTATGTAAAACTTTCTAGCACATCCATTTTCCTACCTTCATTTTATCATCATTACGTTGAATTTTGCACCAGTGATTTTTCACTACGTTCTAGGTCACGTCACTTTGAGACGTAAAGTATTGTCTGTAATTCAGTTTTAGTATAGTTTTTAGCCTCTCGCCCAAGAATTTTTAAGGTGGGAGAAGGGAGGTGGGACTCAACTTCTGGAAAAAATAGTGCGAGTTCAATTGAGAATACGAAAATGGAGCGGAATGATTATATTGCTAAAATATCTTCAGGAAAGTAAAGCGTAAAATTGAATTCTGCCTCTGAGTGAGTCAATGATATTGTTTATGTTTGAAGGTAATATATTAAACATGACTATCAGCATAACCGAACGCATATAATGAGATGATTTTTTAGTGTTACCAGGCTAAAGGTGTGGAGTGCGGCCTGTTGCCTCCTTCATTACGGAATTCCACATGTAAAAATTGATCAGCTCTTATTGCGAGTAACCATTATAGGCTTAGACCAAATTCTGGCGTTTATATTTCAATTCACTTCCTCAACAAATCCTTTCTCGATTGACTAGATTTTAAGCGGAGCGTCATTCAGTTGTCTGTCAGTGTTCTTTTTTGCAGAAGCAACAGCAGCTCGCTCGCACCCACAGTGCCCCGCCCACTCGACGAGACGCGTTGTCTGTGCAGTGCAGAACAGTGACAGTTTTGCCTCTCTATTCGATCTTTGTATTCTCCTTTGTCTGCCACTACACACACATTTCAGACAATTCTTCCCATACAACAAATGGAAAAGCAATCAGGCAACTGTTAAATGGCTCTTTTCTAGATCTTCTATTAACACTTTCCACGGTCAAGATATGTTAACTTGGTTCTGTTTCGTATTCCCACAATTTGGCTTCGTGCAGCAGGGGTTTATATTGCAAGCTTAAAAAAAAATGTAGGCAGGTATTTTAACATTTTAATTTTCATCAGTTGCATGATTGTATGAAAGAATATGGTGGAAAAATACACTACTTAAGACAATATCACTAATAATAATTGGCCGCCGCTGTGCCCGAGCGTGGTAAGCCGTCGGTTTTTGATCTCGCTGCCGAAATTCCCGGGTTGGAGTCCCGGCCTGGGTATGATTGTTTATGAGTGTTCCTTCATGCATTTTATCATACACTAATCCTCATCGTTGCGATTAGCCAAAAGTAAAGTAAAAAAAGAAAGATAATACTAGTAATAATAATAATATGAATCTAGCAGCCATGGTTTCTTTATGACTGTCCTCTTATCAATTTCATCGAGTCATCATTCATCCTCATTGTTGCGATTAGCCAATAAATGGTAGAGAAGCTGCGAAAAATAAGATGTAAAATAATAACAGAATTTTCTCCGCAGAAGGAAAAATAAATGCTCCAGAACACATGCAATACAGGAAAAGAGTGTCCTGTAATGTGAGTCTGTAAACCAAATGTAACTCACGAATGAAGAAGTTTACGTTAAGGTTTCGTCTACTACGAAGCAATACAGGCTTGGATGGCGCAATGGTATCGTCGTCGCCTTGTAATCAAGGAGTCCCGGTGGAGGCACAAAGGGGTTCGGATCCCACTTTAAACTGTAGGTCCAGTCCCGATTAGTCATACTGTGTATTGTGGACTTAAAACACCAAATCAACAACCAACCTACCAATACAGGGTTGGAAACACTACAGTTATAGGTTTGGAAACACTGCTCTTCTCGGGAACTACTCTACCAGGCGAAACTAGATGAAATAACATTACGGGTTGCATAACCGTAAGGGAGGGCGTTTCTTTCGAATTTGTGTGTACATCTGGACTTCCCTTCCACCACTGAAGGAGGGCTATTCTGTCTGCTTACTGCACAAACTTCAAACCGACCCAAGAAATGTGTGGTTCTTCTTCCCCTTTCCACCTCTTTGCAAAGAAACAGAGATGGTTGACAAGGCTCGACCATTATTCACTGGATTTTTGCGGTAACTCTCTCATGAGTGATAGTTCTTTCTAGGAGTGATTGTGGCTAAATCATGAGAATGATTTATCACGAAATGAACAAAAATCTAGATCAAAGGCATGTTTTTTTTTTTGGAGGGGGCGAGGTAGGGTGGAGATGATAACATCTAATGCCTGGTAACACTCTTGAAAAAGTCATACCATGCCACTTATATTGTCATATGACTAAGATACAAAAATGTTTTAGTTGGTCAATTATCACAGAACGTACATGCATTTATTCAAAGAGAAAAAATCAGATGAAAAAGAAATTTGCACAATGTCAAAATGAGGGGAGAAGCTTAATGATCGGAGTGATAGTCAGTGGAAATAAATGTTTCATTATCACTTTTATCAGAATCTAGATATAAAAATAAACTTCCCTTTCCAATATCTTCAATGTGGCAAGGACATTCCACTAAAAATTTGGATTACTACTTTCATCTAGTCAAAACACGTATAACTCATTTATTTCGTCCTTTTTAACATTGCTACTTACTTATTCTGCATTGCGGAACATTCTGTAAGGTGTAATTATGAATTTCTCATGAAAATAATTTCAATTTTTCATATTATGAGTAATTATTGTTGTTCCTTTTTTCGATTGCGTGACACATAATATGGCACGAGCATTCTGGATCATCGTGCATTGTGCTTGTGTTTTGTCGATTTGGAGTGGGTATGCAGTGTTTCCAACATTCTAAACTAAAAAATGGCCCAAGTTCCTTTGTTTTATTGCGATTTCATCATGCTGCGAATGCAATTTTTACATGGTTCGATTTTGATGTACGTCTGTAAGGTTAGGTTAGGCAAGCATAGTTAAAATTTGGGGTCACATCATCATCTTGAAAAAACACGGGGTGGTTGGAAACAGTGATAGGGGGTAACGTCATCAAGCTCACGGAACATCCGGTTCTCGTAGAGGAAGGGCATGGAAGCAACATCAATTGCGATATTTTTATACATATAAACATGAATTATCGCCAGAGGGCTGCATATCGGTCAGAATCGCTTACTAGACCCGCCTAACTGGTCGGGCGGGCAAGTAAAACTATATACCTGAGTTTTGACCCGTCAAGCATCGAAAGCCCATGGGTAACTGGAAGACCTTGCAAGACGAAGCTCGCTTATCTTCAGCGAACGCTCATTCCGGTTTTGCACCGTCTCCAGATACCTGAGTCACGCAGTCACCGTTGCCAACTTTTAGATTCTAAACTGTTCTAGGGGCACTTAAAATGTTCATCACTTTTATCAATTTGAAATTGCAGACATTTATTCCTTGGTAGAAAACATTTGTATCACTCAAACCCACTGGCGGCGATTGGGTTACAAAACTAAGGGACCAAGGTGCAAAAGTGGGGGGGGGGGGCAAGGACAGTTTAATTTCCCTTGATACATGAGGTTAGCGTGGTGCAAAAGTTTCAAAAAGTCGAGGGGGGAGGCAACTGCACTCTCTCTGCCCTGCCTCTAATTGCCGCCACTGCTGACACCTGTAAAGGAGTACGAACCAAGTTTCGCAAAAAGTGCCATCGTAAATATTTTGGAACTTTGTGTTACTGGTGGTTGTTCTACTTCATACTTTTTTGGGGGGTGGGGTGCTCCCCTATGGCGCAGTGGTAGTGTCGTCGTCTTGTAATCAAGGGGTACCGGGTTCGATACCCGGTTGAGGCTCATGGTGGTTCGGATCCCACTTTAAACTATAGGTCCAGTCCCGATTAGCCTTATTGTACATAAATTGACCAAATAAATGAATCAATCAATCAAACAGATTTTCTCTCTGGTGTAATTTTGCCAATTCAATATCCGAATTAGTTGCTCAAGATCTCCCTCCCCTTTAACACTAAGGCACGATGGTCCATAAAATGGAACATGAAATCATAATTTGCATTATAAAAGGTTTTTGAATATTGTCATCTCTTTCAACAAATCGTCGTTCGCTCATGTTGTTGTAACACCAGTAAGCCTTGTTTCCATGATATGAAAAACTCAATATGCTGACCAACGCAGAAATTTATTTTATTTTAAAACATAAACTAAACATAACGTTTCAACCTTCTAACAAGGTTTTCTTCAGACTCTGTACCCAGTACAAAAAAAAATGTTGTTGCTAGTTATCTAGTTCTACAGACCGCATTGATAGTAATACGATGCAAAATATAATTATTGTTAGCTTGTATCTTCATACGGGTGCAAATAGCAGGCAATGCTACTTACACATTTCAACAAACGAACAACGTAAAAATGAAACCGAGAGGAGATTTACGATTTCAAGACCAGAAAAGTGACATAAAATGAACAAGACACACAAACCTATTTGAAGACCTTCGAAACAAATTTGGAAAATGTGTGGTAGTTGGTTTGACATAATAATGAAACTAATTTGAGGAGTTACAAAATTCTTAGGTACAGTGGCGTAGCATCATATCGCGAGGCCCTGGGTGAGATTAGAATGCAAGGCTCCATCTGTTCTTTATGTTTGAAATATCAATGTGAATCGATATACAGTCATCAAGGAAACGTCAGCAAATTAATAATAGCCTATAATAATAATTAATTTCTGACGAAAAGTATATTTAATAGTACGCGACAGAGAAATTTACACTTGGCAGAGCTACATTAACACGCTGCTGGAATTTTCATTAACCAAGGCAGTAGTAATAGTACGTTTTTTAAGATGTTCTTTAGACAGTAAGACAACTGAAATATCCTTAAATAATAACCTTTAAATATAACCTATATATTATTTAATGAGTCGTTCTTTGTTTCCTCATTTCAAAATTTGTAGGATGTAAATGTGACAAACCATGGCTTAAGTAGAAAATATCGAAGGACGCACATAAAATGTCTGTGCTTGATAGAGCGGGGGGGAAGGGGCTGTGCTAAACCACAATCCTGTGTAGGGGCTCAAAGTATCTACCTTCAAGGTCTTCGACACAATCGGTTTCAACATCAACAAATCTTAAAACGATAGTCATTTGCACCATAAGTGTGAAATCTTTGGTGTAATCAATTGATACAGCTAATTTGACTTTTTTAATTAGCAATTTTGACTTTCTTGCACATTAATTGTACCAGTTTACTTTGAATTTTAGGGCTTAGATGATAATAATAATTGTGAATCTCATTTTGTTGTTACGTCTTAACGTTCTTGTAATATTAAATATTCAATCGTAAAGTACGCGTCCGCAAGAAACAAATTTGGGTCCCTCAAGTACAGTCAGATTATTCCAGGAAATGTATGTAATTACTTAGAATGGCTGGTTGTGGCTACACTTACATTAATAATTATACAAATCGATGCTCTACCTCTGCATTTTCACATATTATAACATATCTTTCTTTGACATTTATGTATTCAAAAGAAGAAAATACAAATACTTACTTATCCCCTTCCCCGCCCCTCTTAACAGCTGGGTGGATAAAAATAACGTTTTTTTATATTTTTTATTTAAATGGATCTTTTCTTTGGCATCGTACACATAGACATATTTTTTAAATAGAAAGGCTTTTTCTGATTAACGGCCCTGTAAAATATTTGAACAGTTTGATTAAAGCAAATAACAAATTACATGTAAATATGCATTTCTCTGTTTCTGGAACTGAACATAATGAACCTAATATGAAAATGTTTGTTAAGTGTGTTAATGAAACTATTATAATTTCAGTAACTTTTCTTACAGTGAAAATATAAATTCTGGACGTACTTTATAATTTTAACTTACAATAATATTTACAGTCTTTGTAGCCGAATTTTTGAGGTTTTAATGATAGCTAGCCAAATATCTGCTGCCACATTTATTTATAGTTTAATGAAAATGACACTATTTACGGTTTAACATGATTAGTATTTTGTATATTATTCTATTTAAAAAATGTGCTATTTTTGCTTATAAAAATTATTGAATTTTAAATCAAGGGAAATTTAAGTGTTTTTTTCAGATGACATATTACATTTATTTTCGTATGAGCTTCACCCCATCAGGACATATATTTTGTTTCCTTTATTTCCTTTCTTAGAGCATAATAAACACCATTAAATGAATATGAGATTAATATACTTTCACAAAAAGTGATTCTGATATCTACAAATTTCTTGTGTACATTATTCTGTAATTTTATTTTAAGTGATTTCAATAAGTGATTTTTTAAAATAGAATTCCCCAATTTAAATTTTGATTTAAATCAAACCACCTTGCTTAACAGAAAGCTGGCTTCTGGGCAGCGAATGATACTTTTACATTAGATCTTGCCCTTTCTCGTTCAAGAGTGAGATTACTGAGTCCGGTAAATTTTGGCTGAATCATACCATTCGACACTACCTTCCAGAAGTTTTTCCTAAGTTTCAATTTTGAGAAATATAGTTCTTTTTTCGTGGTTGTTACTTGAAGAGTAGGAAACAAACAGAAGGCGGTACAGGATACAGAGAACACTGGAAGCTAGTGTAGAGCTATCAAGGAGAAGAAACTTTCCCAAAGCACTTGATTTTAGATTTAAGCACATTCCTGAAACGTAAAACTTTATCAGGATATTCTGAAGATAAATCATCTTCGTGCCCGTTACAGAGGGCAATAGCTGCATCTGAAGTTGTAGGAACGAAGGAAGAACTGCTAATATTATCCATACCCTTCTTCAGTTTAAAACACTGGAAGCATTTAAATGCCCCATACTTTGCTCGGTGGCAGTTTGAGGTGCTTTATCATTAACATATTAAAATCGTGTAGGCTATGCAAGGTCACGAGACAGATGAAAAGCCAAGACAAAGCGCTTTCTATTCAAGAAAATAATAATTGGATAAAATTGTCCAAGCAATTTTTGCGTTAATGTTTCACATGAGAAATGAGAATTGTTTTGACTTTTTGGGGCCCCTTAGGCTTAGAGCTCCCGCCCGTCTGTGATTTGACGTATTCATTCAAATTATAACGTTAAACTTGAATATAAAGCCAGATAAAAAAAGTTTTAATTTTATTGCCCACAAAAATTAGCCTTTTCTATCTTTCTCACTTCCATTTATTACCGTTTTCGTATCAACCTCATGGGACGCGAGACCACTACATGCACGAGGCCAGGGTGGTCGCCCACTTCACCCACCCCTTGCTACGCCAATGGTTATACAACCTCAAGGCACCTGCGCCTAGCAGAAATTCAAATATTTCCATGCGTAGTGAAATATAATGGCCGTTGGCAACACTGACAGCAGTGCTCGCGTCTACTTGCAAGAACTACATCGAGTCTCACGGGTCTTCTTAAGACCCGGGTAATAGAAAAGCCTGGCAGGCATCGATGCCTGTGCACAACTGTGACGTGAAGCTCGCTTGCGCGATGTCGAACACCTGGGCTTGACGTGCGTGTTGCATATTATTGTAGGCGCGCCTCCTCGCAGACGGGTTTTTTCCGGGTCTTGTGCAGGTCTCTAATTATCGCTAAAAAAGATGACAGAAAATACATTCGGGAACTTCAACAATGCTACAGAAAGTGATTTGTGTAAGTAGTTTCTTCTGCAAAAATGAAGAAATCCGTTTTGACTAGATGAAAGTGTTACCGCTTCGGAGAATGAGAGTGTTGTTCTAGGCAGAAGGTTCCTAGTACCACGCCATGCCTGTTCCGGGTTAAGTTGCTCTACATGGGATATTTTCAACATGTTTGAATTGTCTTGAAATAAAATGTAAAATGCGCTGTCAATCAAAGTTTAAAAAAAAATGTCAGTCACAAATTCTATAGTCTTCTATTTTTCATGTATCATATTCTATTACATTGCCACTGTTAATTACAGTATTCATATATCAAAAGTGTATTCATTATGATGTGCTACTTGCAGGTAATCAACTAATATTAGGCTATATAATTTTTTTTCAATGTACAATATTTTATCTTATAACTTGGCACACACAGGAAGTGTACTACATGGAAGTTAGGTAATGTATTTGGTCTAGGAATTAATTCGTGCGGTTGTTACGCACACATTGAAGCTGTAGTTCAAACACAAAATACATAAATACCTTAAGAAAAATATTGTCCATCGCGAGCCACCACTTTCGCCCATCTGTCAGGCAAGTTACGGATTCCGTGGCGAAAGAAGTCCTCATCCTTTGAAGCGATCCAGTCAGAGACCCATTTTTCGGTATCTTCTGAAGAAGTGAACCGCTGTCCAATCAAATCGTTATTCAAGCAATCGAACAAGTAGTAGTCCGAAGGAGCAACGTCTGGTGAATACGGTGGGTGGGGTAAAACTTCCCATCCGACATTTTCTAAATAGGTTTTGACCGGTTTTGCAACATGTGGGCGAGCGTTATCATGTTGAAAAATAAGTTTATCGTGTCTGTTCTCCCATTCTGGTCGTTTCCTGGCCAGAGCTTGCTTCAAACGCATTAATTGTCGTTGATAACATTCTCCATTAATAGTTTCACCTGGTTGCAGCAGCTCATAGTACACCACACCTTTCATATCCCACCATATCCACAGCATAACCTTTGCACAGTGAATATCTCGTTTCGGTTGTGATGGACCTGGTTTACCTGGCTTCACCCAGGCCTTTTTTCATTTCGGGTTCTTGTAATGGATCCACTTCTCATCGCCAGTAACAATGCGATGCAAAAACCCCTTTCTTTTCTGTCTTTCAAGCAGCTATTCGCAAATGGTTTTTTGTCTTTCAACGTCTCTGTCTTTCAATTCATGTGGAACCCAATGTGACATCTTTTGAATCATTCCCATGGCTTTGAGGCATTTGGAAACTGTTGTTTGATCAACGCCTAATGCTTCTGCAAGTTCTTCCTGTGTTTGACACAAATCCTGATCGAGCAATGCTCTCAATTCTTCGTCTTCAAATTTTTTTGGCTGTCCAGGTCGCTCTTGGTCTTCCAGGCCGAAATCACCACTTCTAAACCGTGCAAACCACTTCTGACACGTTCGCTCAGCTAGCACATGGTCACCATACACTTCACCAAAATACGATGACTTTCGGTAGCACTTTTCTGCATGTTAAAGTAATGAAGCAGAACAACCCGCAAAAACACTTTATCTGGCATGAACTGCGCCATGTTCAGTTGACTACAAAATGCTGTTGACGCGTCAATCAACTGCCCTATACTACGAACGATGCACGCTGACAGGAGTTTTCAACGCATGTGTGGATACACGGAACTGTGGGACGATACGCTCGTTATGCCATCTCTTGTCCAGGCGCACGAATTAATTCCTAGACCAAATAATATTAGTTGTGCTTCCTTTCTGTCATCCTGGAACCCTAGATTCATATAGATTATTTGCATTATGCATTCCAAAGATATTTCCCATCTGTATCCATCTAGATTTTTTCTTTATTTCCTGCATGTATTTCACAAAAATGTTTACAGTTTAACCATGATGAGAATACCCCTGGCAACCTTGCAAACTACAGTGCACAATCACTTGGTTTCTCTTCCCACTTCCCGTTCTCCCGTGCATGTGAGCTGTGTGTTGCCACACTTGAAGGAAGAGGCATTGCCCTCTGCTGTGCATGCAAGTGTAACAAACATGTGCTTTATTTATTTGTACATATATCTGACCAGGGGTAGATAAATACAGGGTGCCAGAAAATTTTCAACTCGTTTACATAAAGTTTTAAAAAAAAGTGGCAGAAAAGCGATTCTAAATAACAAATATCGATGCTTCAGACCATCATTATCCTTATCATTGCAATTAACAGAAACGGGTAGAACACCTAGATGGATATGGATGGGAAATACAGATACATATAGAGATAAGTTATACAGCAATGCCAAGTATTTTTTGATGCCCAAAACATAATCCAAGCACACCAATAGACTCCCACATATGTCAACATTGTGTAAGCATTGCCTACCATAATGTTTTACACATACATCACCATGTCTTAATTTTTATACAATTTGAGATAAAATGTTGTGCTGGTCATGTGACTTTATTTATTTGTTCATAAACACATGTTTAAAATATGCTCTTTCTTCCCACAGCATTGGTCCAAATGTAAAACTGTTGATTGAACGTCCAGATGGTGTGTATTGCTTTCGGGAGCAAAAAGACCGTGTCTACTACATGTCTGAACATATACTGAACCTGGCATCTAGTATTCATCCTGAGTCATTTGTCACTGCTGGAACTTGTTTTGGCAAATTTACGAAAAGTGGAAAGTTTATGCTTCACGTGACTGCATTACATTACTTAGCACCTTACGCTCAGGTAAAGTATAAATAATCATTCTAGCCGGGTATTTAGCCAACCTCCATGGTGGAGGGGTTAGCAAATTGTGCTAAGATTCCAGGGGTCCCTTCATCAATTTCGTTGTATCATGTCATTCTTTCTCATCTTCGCAATTAGCGAAAAGTGGCAGAAGAGCAAAGGAAATGAAACCAAATCAAATCAAACTATTGAGGTGCAGGGACTTTGAATGCATGTGACTTTTGTATAAAAAGCCTTGGGTAAATGTTTACTATACACAAACACATTTCTTCATTTTAACAGAAGAAACTACTTACAGAAACTAGTTCCTCTAGCATTGTTGAACATCTGGAAGGTGTTTTCTGCCATGTGGGAATGTGTCATAGCGGAAATTCATTATTTTTGTTGAAAATTAATTCTCCGATGCACAATGCGTACACCTTCGTAGATCATGGCGTTTCGTGATTGTGTTTTGTCGATGTTAATTGGGTATGCAGTGTTTCCAACCAAAAATACAAACATAGTTAAAATCCGTTGAACCATTCACGATAGCCCCAAGAAACATTATGTAAGGTTAGGTTAGGTTTACTTAGGTTAGGCAAACATAGTTAAATGAATTTTAACTATGTTTGCCTATCTTAACTAAACCTAACCTAACTAGTTACACAAATTTTAACTATGTTTGCCTAACCTAACTAAACCTAAATTAACCTTACGTAATGTGTCTTGGGGCTATCGTCAATGGTTCAACGCATTTTAACTATGTTTGTATTTTTTCAGTTAAGAAAGTTGGAAACGCTGCATACCCAATGAAAATCGATAAAACACAAGCACGACGTGCGATGATCTACAAAGGTGTACGCACCATATTGTGTCTTACGGAAGCGCAAAATCGAAAAGAAAGAAGTACTCTTAATGCGAAAAATTGAAGTTACTTTTATCAAAATAACGTGAATACACCTTAAAGAATATTCCGGGAAGCAGATACGTAAGTACGAATGTTAGAAATGACGAAACAAAGAAGTTACACTTGTTTGTGGGTAGTAAATTTTTACCAAACCTTGCACTGGGTATTAACTTTGTCCATGTGGATATTTGTTAAACATTAAACAAGGAATGATTCTCTACATGAATGTTCAGTGTGGGGGAAAAGATACAAATATGTAAACAAGTTTTTGTGTAAAGTAAAGAAAGACATGGATACAAGACAGCTATGGAGTCGCCTGCACAATGATTTGTATCAATGGTCTGTTGACATTTATCGGATTGATAAGAGAACAATAACTTTTTTCTCTTCTTATGCTTTACGGACAATTTATGGGGTTAATTATGGCATATTCATAAAATTATCAGTACAATATAAAAACAAAAAATCTTTTATAAAATACCTAAAAGTACTTATGTTGGTGAGTATATGATTTCCGTGAAACTACGTTTCGGGATGTAACTACTACCTTCATCAGGTAGATAGGTTATGCCAATTTAATTATACTGTACTGATAATTTATACTACGTTAGTAAGTCGCACCTGCATAAATATGAAATTCATAAAAACATAGATTTTTTTAAAAAATTATGAAGTGTACTGGCAAGTGGCAAAATTGGTTGTGTCAGAGGACAGTACCAGCTGTGCCCAACATCTGGCTATCTTATTCAGTCAAAGCCCAAATGAAATAACACGAGTTGAAATTTATCATACAAAAAGACTGGCATACCTAACCTACCTAACTTTTGTATGATAAATTTCAATAAATTTCATGTGAGCTTTGATTGAATAACATAGCCAGATGTCGGGCACACATGGTACTACCCTCTGACATGAGTAATGCTGCCAGTACACCTCATAATTTTGAAAAAAAAACTACGTTTTTATAAATATGTTATAATTAACCCCATAAATTGTCTGTAATGCATGAAAAGTAAAATTTTATGTTTTTTTTATCATTTCGATAAATACCCACAGAGACTATCGATACACATCAAAAATTATTGCAAGCAAATCCATAGCTTTCTTTTATCCATGTTTCTCTTTTACTACATACAATCTTTTATCCATGTTTCTCTTTTACTACATACAAAATCTTTCTTACTCCTTAGTAACTTTTTCCCCATACTGAACGTTCATGTAGAGAATAGTTTTCTTGTTTAATGTTTAAGGGCCAGTTTTTCAATGTCCTGTTAATCTTTGTTAACTAACTGCCAGTTGGAGATAACAGCCAGTTACCAGCACCGGGTTTTTCAATGTGAAAGTAACTGCCAGTTAACTAAACCATGGTTCGTTCTCCGAAACAGTGTGTTGGCAATTCTGAAGCACGGAAATTACAGGAAATCGATCTGCGCGCCATCTGTTTGTATAGTTTCAAACCGCGTCGACTGGCACACAGCCTGGCGTTTAAATATAGAACTACAAGCACACCGTGCTCGAAAGCACGTTATTGCATTGTGAAATGATAGGAACAATGGCTGCGCATCCATTTTGTATGCTTACGAAATAAATTAACGAAAGACAGCACTACAAATTTGGTTTTCTTCTAATAAAGGCCAATTCCACGTGGGGGAAATGATGTTATGAGGCGCAAGCGCAGATACTTTCTTGTAGAAGAAGCGTGAAGAACTCGAAAGTCGATACATTAATAATAACGGTTTATTGATATAAACACTATTATTATTATTAATATGTAAAATATTGTACATTTGACTGCATGCTTTGTACCTCTCTATGCGTGTGGTTGAGCGAAAAAACATGATGTTAATAGTAAGCATGCTTTCTAAACTTCTAAAAATATAAAGGTAGTGGTAATAATAATTTTAAAATTTACTCTAATATTTATCCGAGAAGATCATTCAACAATAAAGCATGAATTAAACGCAACACACGTAATAAATAATTGACAAGAAAAAAAAAATACCCTTGACCAGGACTCGAACTCGTATTACAACACACTCCGAAAGGTGGTGCTGCTCACCACTACACCAAATTACCGATTGGAGATTGTCCCGCCTAGTAGACCGGATATCCTGGCCACAAATTCTCTAACACAACCTTATCAAGCAAATTCTAGCAACTATGCTGCTTAATTTCCATATTTGCATGGACGTTGGTAACCTCTGCCAAACAAAACAAGTATTTTTCCGTACCAATTTAAAAGTTTTATGAATCATATCTTGTTTAATCTGACAGTGAAGTTGCGAGTGTGGGTCTCTGATAGCTGCATGGGGCAGCCATGTTGCTTCGCAACTTCCAGTTAGGCTGGTAACTGCAAGAAAAAGTACCAGTAAAGATAATCGCCACCAGAGTTCCAGTTACGAGCTAACTGTACATTGAAAAACCGAAATTTTCACTAACTTCCAGTTACGTGCTAACATGAACCTTAACTGGACATTGAAAAAACAACCGTTAAACAAATATCCACATAGACAAAGTTAACATCCTGTGCAATGTTAATGTCACTATGACTTTTAGACACCCTGTATTTGTTCCTGTAAGTGGTAGAAATTGTATTTTACACGAGGTATATTGGTGCCAATACAAGTATTAACTCTCCAGGACAAAAATTTGAAGCCCTGTTTACTGATTTTTAATATTTTACTGGGTCATAGATTTGTATCAATATTCATGCTAAAGGTTTGCATTACAATTGTATTTAGTGTAATAAGTTGTGGAAAGATCAGAGTACATGTGCGTGGCACTTGTCATTGTAATTCTTCTTTCCGTGTTTTGATCTTTCACGTGCTGCCCTTCAGGAAGTTCACAAGTGCAGGTTTAAAACATTGAGAACATTAGTAAAAGGCAAAAGCAAGTTAAATGTAAAAAAGGAGTCCCGATTTTCACCCTTCATTTACATGGTGCATTAACTGCTGTATATATGCTCGGTCAGTATGTGAGAGACCAAAATACTGTGTGTAAGTACTACGACCTTATTGTACTCCATTGGAGGAAAGGTATTTGTACTTTTCTTATTTTACATTGCATTCCTTTCCTCCTTTCATCTGCTTTCCTTTTCCTCCTTTCATCATCATCATCATCTTCAATAGCAGGTCGCAAGAAAAAAAAGTGTTCATTCTCCTGCACCTCAAGAGAAAGTCCATCCATCATTGTTTGTTCTCCTTGCATTTTATTTAGTTAAGGCTTTGAAGTAGCAAGATAATACTAATTTGTTAAATGCAGTGACCTAATAATTATATTCTCTCTGGGATTATAACAAAAATTCATCTTCACAGACCATTCACAAATATTTCAAGTACATTAATGAAATTGTGCTCATAGAATTATTACATTTTGGATTAGAGATTTTGAGTTGTATGCTTTGATTTACAGTCTTAAAAGTTCACACTTATATTATATGGCTTTTAACAAAAAAAAAAAAAAAAAAAAAAAAAAAATAGTGCTTTTTTCATGCTTATTTGTACAATATTCATTCCCTAGAAATCAAGGCTCTGCTTGTAAGAAATGTAATTGCTCTAACTAATTTGATCCTATGGGTGTCAATAACTTTAAAATATTTGAAAGAAGGTTTGTTTTAGAGGTTTTTTTATTATTATTTTTGGAATGTAAAGGGTGACCTTCCACATAGTACACCCAATTGTCAACCTCAGTTCCATGTAGTACACCCTGGACTCCTTTTGGCAGACTAACGAGGCTCTGGCGACTGGCCCTATGGCCAGTATAATTCTGTGTGTTGCCCTGTATTTTGTCCCTATGTGTGCCGAGTGCTCTTTTACAGCCTCAGCTTTTAACCTAAGTTTTTTTTTAGTTTTGCAACATTACAGCTATATTATTTGTTACGGTAAGGGGTTTGGCCCCGTATAACGTGACGGGTGCAAAATAGCCTAAATGCTGATGTACCCAAAATTTTAAGTTCAAATTCAAATTATTATTATTATTATTTTATGTATTTAAGTACAATTTTAGTGTACTGTACTGTTTTGAAAACCCATTAATGTTTGTGTTATATGTAGATATAAGCTTATGAAGCTACTACATCTAGCTGAGTTACTGTAGCTATCTTTTGTGGAAGACATTTAACATTAAATTACAATGCATAGTACTAATCAAAAATAATAGAGAATTTAATGCTAATTTATGTATTTAATTTTAGCATGTCATGTGAATTGAAAGATCTACCCATTTTTATCATACTATTATTCTCCTTCAATGAATTGGAGAGACTACAAACAGACAATAAGTATGTACATTGTGAAGTGATGCCAGCGAGTCTGGAAAATAAAGTATGTGAATGAAATTCCACATATAGAGACTTAATCAGATTTAGTTATTGATGGTTCTCAACCTTTATAACCATTGCAAAATTATCTCTGACTTTTGCAAAATAAATCGTTAAGAATATGCCAAAACTGTGATCATGCATGATTTTTTTCACAGTACAAGATCTGGTTAAAGCCTTCTGCAGAGCAACAGTTTCTCTATGGCCACAATGTTATGAAGTCTGGATTAGGAAGGATCACTGATAACACACCCAAGTATCAAGGAGTCCTTGTGCTTTCTATGAACGATCTTCCTTTGGTAAGTTTGCAAAACGTATATGTTGTATATTGGATGAAAGGGTCAGAAGGGTTAACATGAAAAATGTGAAGGAAATGGGGAAACACTCACCAGACACTGGACATCTTTAAATTTTTAGTCACATTTTCAGACATAGGTAAAAGATGGTAAGGTTACCAGGTTCAGGGTGAAAAAGTTTACACAGAGAAACATGGTTCTCTCGGCAATCTTTTCAAAATCTGAGTATGTGGGTGGGGGAGTAATGTGAAGGGAAGGAGGGAAGTGGGAATGAAGAGTAGAGATAGAATTAGGTTTGGAAAATGTCTGGCCAGGGGGTGTGGTTGCAGTCATGGCTGATATGTAGGCACACTCTCGAACATTTTCGTACTGAGCTGCTGGTGGATTGGGGTAAGGTGTAGAAGATCACTACCTCAAATCAGTATTGAAAGATGTATTGTGCTTTATTATCAACTTCATGCTGACTTTCTGAGGAGAACCTCTTGTTTGTATGTGTGTGTGGGAAAGGGGAGGGGGGTGTTTTATATTCTTTGGGTCTGAATTGTTCAGTGCATTCTTGATTTACACTTATTCAATGATTACTTAAGTGAAATTTAGAAATTTCGCACTTCCGCATTGCACAATTTAATGGTTAAATCCTATTAATTTCGAAGATCTTCATTAACTGAAGGGTATGGCGTCTGGAGTGGAGATGGTATCGCATCACTGCTTTGTTTGTTCCTGGGCAGTGATAGTTACAATTTCTTCCATTCGGCGGCGCTGGCGTGTGCATCCTGGTTTGCCTCCAGACAAGAGGACTAGCGATGGGCAACCCCCTTTCTGCACCCCTATCCAACATTGTACTACATGTGGCAGAGAAGTCAATACTCACCCAATCAGAGTTTGCACATATAAGATACAGAAAATAAGCCAATGACACCCTATCATTTACAAACAGGAAGAGGACTTAAACCATATCCTAACTGCCCAACATAAATTTCACCGTTGAAAGGGAAGAAAATGGCTGCCTCAACTTTCTCTACCTAAGAATCGAACGACACCAAGAAAAAAATTCATCACGTTCGTGTACAGGAAACCAGGTTCGGACACCCAGCACATCCATGCCAAATCCAACCACCCACCAAAACAGAAAGCTGGAGTATGGATGAACTTCTACAGAAGAGCCTTCGCACACAGCTGCACAGAAGATGACCTCCATGACGAAATAGCATGCGTAACTGAAATAGGACTAAACAACGGTTACACCGAATGCCAGCTATCCATGTGGTGTGCAAAAGCAGAAGCCCAGCTCAGACACCCACGAGATAGAGATAACCTGAACCAAATTCCCAAACCCAAATGGATCACTTTTCCATACCACCCCCCACATCAGGAAAATTTGCCAAGGCCCTCAATTTCAAGAGATACTACGAATCCAAACTTGCATCCCCTGGTGTCTACAAGGCCACATGCCAATGCCACAACACAACACCTACATTGGCAGAACCATCCGCACTGTCGAATAATGGATTAATGAACACGTAAAAGATGCCAAAAAAGACACACCAAAATCGGACCTTTTACAACACCACCACTCCACTAACCACACCATCTCCTCCATATCCATACTTCACCCAACCAGCTCGGTCATAGAAAACACTGTCAAAGAAACCCATGCTGTCATCCAACAGAAACCAGCACTGAACCTGGACAGTGGACAGGTGCACCCAACTTGGCTCCCCGACCTGAAAAAGAAAAAATGCGGTGCGCATACTCAACCCACCTCCAGCCACGCAGGGAACAGGAACTGCACCGCACCGAGCAGCATGGCAGTGCCACTGGACAACAGGAAGCAGACAACTCAAACCAGGATGCACACATCAGCGTGCTGCGGAATGGGAAAAATTGCAACTACCGCTGCCTGGGAACAAACAAAGCAGTGACGTGGTACAATCTCCGCTCCAGATGCCGTACCCTTCAGTGAATGAAGACAGTGGATCTTCGAAATTAATAGGATTTTACCATTAAATTGTGCAATGCGAAGTGCGAAATTTCTAAATTTCACATAAGTAATTTTAAAGCATATTTACCGCATCCATCATTTATTCAATGATGACAAAATATTTCATGAGAGGGGTCATATTAAATTCAATTTTCCTTTATTGAAGGGCGAGGTTCAGCCTGCGGCTGTTTACACACAAATCAAGCATTGGAATTTGTTCCTGTTAGTCTTTTTTATACATATATACACTGGGTGCTCACTAAATTGGAATCACGTACATAATATTTCGTTGGTCCAGCAGGTGCTGATATGTATCCACAGTGATACCTTATATCCCTGATAGCAGCACATAATGATCCATTGGAGTTTAGTACAGGATTCAAGGTTTGAAGGGCCCATTCCACATCATCCCATAGATCTCTATAGGATTCAAATCGTGGAAGTTAGGCAGCCAATAACTATGGTCCATCTTTTTGGAATGTTCCTCCAGCCAGTCAAGCACAATCCTTACTCTGTGGCATCATGCATTGTTCTCCTGTTGTTGCTGTTCCCATGTTGATAGAAGTGTTGCATCGTGAGGTGTATATGGTGCCATAACATTCCAGACACACTAGCAGTTCCAGTCCATGCCAACAGAAGCTTCTGCACCCATCAGCATGGTTTAGCAAATACCATCGGACCGATGCACCCTCTTCCAATCGCCATGCTGTGGTCCCAGATGAGACTTAGTCACCAGTGTCGCTTCATTAAGAGAGGAATAAGGAATGGGTTGTCTGCTGTAGAACTTCATACAGGGAAGGGGTGGAGAAAGGGAAAAATAATCTCTCCTTCCCTTAAGTCATTTCAGTTCTGCCTCTTCATGGTCATTGTCCCATTTTTCTTTCCATTTCCTGTACACCTTCACTACATTAGAACATGCACACCCAATCAGTGTCACTGTCTGGGTTATTGATATCCCTGATGCTTGGGCAACCACAAACATGCATGGCCATATTTAGAGGGTGGGTTCTAGGGTTCAACTCCCCCTTCCCCCGAAAATTCTCACATGTTGGATTAATGGAAGTTCAGAAACCAAAATCTATAACTCATTTTCAAAAATTTATTTCAAAGTTTCAAAGAAATACAACAAGGAGACAATTTTGAAACGATCCATCTAGAATTTTCATACATATGGAATTCTGAAACTTGAGTGAAACAGTATTTTTTCTCAGAATTGCAGCCCACCCACGCGACCCCTCCAATTTCACTTCTGCTGTCCTCTTTTCAGTATTATTTCTGGCTGGGTCAAACTGAAAATTCCCTAAGTTTTGAAAAAGAATAACTGGTTACATAGTTTTCAAAATTCCAAAAATTAAGTTTTAAGGTCAAACAACAAAAACTTCGTGACTAAAATTTCCATCTAACTTTTAAAGCTTTTTCTTGAAGGTGTTTAAAATTTAATAACAAAGTATAATAATTGTGCATTTCAGTACACACTGTATACTGTGTGGAATGTAAAAAAAAAATTAAGAAAAAACTTGTGCTGGATATTCACTCATCTGATCGACTAAGCCTCCTCAAGGAAATAACAACAGCCATAATAATAATATTTTGGAATAAGATTTGTTTATAATTATGATATTTTAATTATTATTATTATATAATTATTGTCATTATTTCTATTATTCAAATTTCTGGCGACAACCATGAGAACAATTATGAATGAACCCCACCGAAAATGTTTCCTGCCTACGGCCATGCAATCATGCTCTTTTGGAATGCATTAAATCCTTACCACTTTCCATTTCCACTGTTTGACTAACACGTAGTCTTGTGTTGATGCTTATTGCATTGCCTGTACTCAAGGTAGTCATGTGATAAGGTATAAATATGGTCAGCTGCGGGAGGTGCCCATTGTTGAAAGTGGTTGTCACAATTTAGTGAGCACTCAGTGTATATAGGAGGTGCGGTGATCTAGTCAGTGTATATAAGCAGTAGTGATTAAAATTTACCAAGAGGATAATTTTATTTTCTAAATAGGAAGTTGTCATTTATGTGAATCAGAAATATTATGAAGGGTGGGAGGAGTATATGCATGTTAGTGTGGATGTAGATTTGTAATAACATGCTTTGCCAGAGTAATACAAATCTTGATGTGGCACTCCTGCATTACAGAAAGATTACATTAAAATTAATAAAATATTTCACCATCTTCTTAGCCTAGCTTATTCTACTTTCAACCCATATATCTGCTATTACTGTATTATGTAATAAGAATGCACTGGAAAGTGTAGGATAAAATATATTGACAACCACATCTTGATATTGTATATAATAGTAATATCAATAACCCATGGTACAACAGCCCATTTAGGGCCCAGGCCTACCTCGCTCCCACCTGCTGAGGTGCAAGATCATCCTACCAGTTACAAGGTGATGTGTGGTCAGCACGACAAACCCCCAGTCGTCATTGTAGGATACCTTGTTATGCTACTTATTCATAGATCCCCAATTTCCTCACGATGGTGGTGACCACTGGTCCCATACACAGGCCGAAACCTCAGGAGAAAAGTTGTTATGCTTCCCCCAGGATACTCGAACCTGCACACGTCCCGTAGTCTGAGCCCAAAGCATGATACCTTAGACCGCACTGCCATGATGCGGGACTGATATTGTATGTAAATGTGTAAAATTTGATAGCTGCCTTTCTTTATAATTTTTGTAGATATATTTCATATTGATTGACCCTTATGTGCATTATTTTTCTAACAATTACAGGGTTTTGGTGTTTCAGCAAAGTCAACAGCAGAGTGCAAACGTACAGATCCACTTTCAGTTGTTTGTTTCCATGAAGCGGATATTGGTGAATACATAAGATCGGAAGACACTCTCATATAAGTTATTAGTAATTGTTTAAGGAGCGTGAACAAGTATTGTGATGTGTTCAGTTCACTTGTGAAATAATTGAACATGACTGTTTACGCAGAAGGACTTGTGCCTGCAAGATTTCTCACAATCATTGCGCATTTGACAATCTCTATCATAATTTTGTGGGACCGAGATGAAAACATCAAATCTTGCTTGCCTCTGGAGTACTCGGAAGACGATTACAGAAGAAAGGACACGGAAATGACTGTCGGGTTGAGTGTTGCAGTTGGTTTGCTTGGGCTAGAACTCCTGAGCTTTTTATCTGGATTGTCGATGTTCATGCCGACGGTTGGAATGGTGTCTGTGGCTGCACATGCAAGTGCATCTGTTTTGCTTGCTTACTTCTTGTTCGATGAGTGGGACTGCAATTTGTACTGGTGGGTGTTTGCCTTTTGCAGCTCCTTGCCTGCAATTGTTGAGTGCTTAGCACTGATTGCTGTGTTGGGGCTCCGCAGGATGTAGTAAAATGTCATTCACAGAATGTAATGTGGCTCTAAAAGAAAGGATATATGGAAGTAAGTTGTTGTTTTTTTTACAATTTCAAGGTCAGTCTGTCTGACCCTTACCTATTATTCCTTTCCTCTTCCACCCATTTAGCTTTGGTGCATTTCAGAGTAATTTTTTTGGGCCATTTCATAAGCATTGTAAGAGAAGCAGAAAGGAGGGAGGAGGTGAGGCAGGAGGCTTCATCAATCGTGCAGTGTTCAAGCAAGCTGCTTAAGCATGATAAATACAAATTGCATTTTTCTCCTTCTCTACTCAAAAAAATTAATGTTGATTATTGAAATGACGAGCTTAATGACAATTAAAGTTGTTTGCATTGATGTTCTGTGATGGTTTTGTCATGTGTCCCTTGTGAGTACATTACGGCACGTTTGGTTTAGCCTAAGCTCTGGAATGTGAAAAGCGGGAAAGGTTTGTCATCTGCAGAAGACTGCATGTGACTCATAGGAGCAGTGTTGCAATTCACGTAAGTTACAATTCTACCAGGCATGAAAATGGCAAAGGCTATTTGGGATACATGCTGTTGTCTCATTAAAATAAAAAATACTTACATTAGCAACTAATATTCCACAAACATGTTAATAATAACTTGCTTAAAGTTTGAAAACACACTTGTGAAATTTGTGCACGTCACTTTTAAATTTCTTTCTTCTGCGTATTTTGTTAGGTGTTACTAATCCCTTCCTAGTTACTTTGTTGCGATTATTTTCTTTCAAGATATGTTTTCTGATGCACCAGTATGCACATGTTTAACGTTCAACAAAGACCACAATCAGCTTCTTTCTTCATAAACTTATGCACGTTGAGAATAATTTCTCTACTCTAACTGTGTATCACTTTGCTTCCTCCAATCTTCTTTCCAGTTTTCACCTCATGTTGTTTCCATTGAATAAAAACATATAACACAGGTCAACAATCACCTTCCTTGCGGTAACACAATCTGCCACGCGAGAGGAGAGGAAGGGTTAAACGAATGCTCTACCTTTTTCCTTTAACTATCACTGTTGTGTTTGGTTGTTTGTGTGGGCTCCATTAATTTTGATTTTTTTTTTTTAACTAAATTCAGACACCAATAAATCCCCTCACACCCTACGAATAAGCTCTAAAGTCAGATTATGGATATATGTAATTGTTAAAGCAGTTGGCAACTCTGATCTCTCTGGAACTCTCACACTGAGGGGCAGGCTTATGCTCAGCTGAAGGCCAAAGCTCAGGCTAAACCGAATGTGCAATAAGTATGCAATTTTGTATATATCAAGTGTAGTGAGTGTTGGCCCATTTCTTTTAGTTTAGATATACATACTTTTCCCTCTCCCCTTTTCTTTTTGTGCGTACATGTATAAAATGATGAGTGTTAAATGTAACCAAAATATTGGTCTGGGCATGGATATTTGTGAGTGTCCATTCATCAAATTTCATCATATCACTCATCCCCATCTTCGCAAATTAGCCAAAAGTGGCACAAAAATCGAAGTAAAATAAATCAAATCAAATCTTCCCTTCCAACAGGAGTTAGTCACAATCTAAGATGTTAATTTTGTCCAATATCAGATACTATACTTTACATCATTGCTACTTTTATAATGATAATGCTCTCCAGCTAGCACCTTCTTCAAAGCTGAGAAGTGGTGCAAGTTGTCGATGTTCAGGAATTCCAAGAAAAATTTGCCGGATGAGCTGTTGTTGCCCCCATATGGAAACCATGTTGTTTTTAAGAAGCAGAATATCAGAACTGATATGCCTGGTCGTATCTCCTCTGTGAAATTTGTGTTTGTGTGCTGTTCTTGGATGTTTATGATTAGCCAAAAATGGCAAAAGGGAACTAAAATGATTGAATTGAATCAATTCACTGCGGATATTTTTCTTCTGAGACTGGAGAACCAACTTGCTTCAGGTTTCTATTTGAGTTTATTGTACATTCCTCTTCTACCTCACAAAATGAGTGGCTGTGATGTTGGTGGGTGGTGAACTGATATACGTAGTTTTACACCAATCGCACAGAAAGTTGTATTGTTTATATTGCAGTTTTTGCTAAAATTCTTGCATTAATCTTTCTGCTAGTAAGTTGGACCTGGTCTTACATTGACATCTTGCTCTTTCACTCATAAGTCAGACCTCATCCATCAAACATTGCAACCAAGGCCTCCAAAGCTTGTTTTTGGTCCCGAGTCCATATCCAGGACTCTCAGTACTCAGTGAAACTAAATTTTGGAGAATTAGATATCATCACCAGCTAAGACCTGTAAACGATCAAAGTAACTGATAATCAATTAAAACCTAAAAGAATCATCAGAGCTGGTGAGTCAAATATGGAATTTCTATTCTGAGTTGAAAAGTTTAGCTGAAGATTAAAATATGGGGTGCTGATTGTCAAAACTAATGTAAGAAAAAGTTACTCTTGATTTTGGTTTTATAAATTTTACAGGATGACCTTTCTTCAGCAAAAATCACATTAGTATGTAATTTCAAATTCCTAATTTAGTATGCATGCAACTGAGAGGAATAGTTATAGAATTATACATTATATACAATAAATTCCAATTACAATAATTAAAAGAAAGTTGATGACGATTGCTTAAGACTTTTCTAAAATTGATTGTATAGACATGACCTGGGCATGGAACAAGCCTAATATATTTTTTAAATTATTTTCTATTTTTGTTATACATTTAAATAACACTAATGCTGTGTTATGTGGTTATTAATAGGGTAACCATAATATTCAATACTGTAGAAAGACACCTGACACATGCAAATAAATTGATCAAATGTTAGGATATAACATACTTGTTAAATTGTGATAGTAGTTCTTTGATTCTGTCTGTAATAGGAAAATTATTTTTGCTGTTGGATAAATGGAAACTAATTCTCAATTAGCAGCAGCTTCATCCATTAAATTTGTACTTAACTAAGGGGAGAGGATTATAAGTGGTGTGCCCAATAATTGACATTTCCAAAGTTATTCTGTTAATCTGTGTTGGGATTTTTTTTTTAAAAAAAAAAAGTGTACTGTACATTCAGCTTTTGGTTGCATGACCATGATGAAGTCAATGTGCCTCACCTCTTTCAGTCAGGTTCCGATACCTCTAGGACTATTGTACATTTAATCTCTCATATTAACATAAAATAACCTGTGTGTCTACAGCCCTGGAAGGTCCTTGACCTATCTTCCGACTGCCAGTCTTCCTCCCACAATCCTACCTAAGCCTTGCGTCAGGTCAAGTTTGCAGCAGGTTCTCGCATATGTAGAGCCAAACGTGTGCGCAGAATATAGTTCCGCTGAGACTGGTTCCATTCCGACACAACTGCACACTTGCAAGAAAACAGTTATTTAATTTGTAGTATGCAGACAAAATGATACATCCATTAGCAGGTATGGACTTGATCGGTTGCAATCACTGTGCAGACGAACTTGGATCTGCAGATTTCACCAACTGGAGTTTGTATTGCGCTGAAGATCAAGAGCGAGTCGGGCGAGACTGAATAGTTGCAGAGCACGTGGAATCCATGATACCAGTGTTGCACATCCCACTATTTTAACCCTATGTTTATCGTCATTCATAATCGTGCTATACAGCGGCGAGAATGGCTGAATCTAGGTCTCCTGTTCAGTGCTCTGCTTTGCCCGAGTGTTATTTTGAGCATCATCCGAAGGAAAAAGCTCTTCAGAATCAAACAAGATGTTTTAAATCCATATTACTCCTTAAGATAACAAGACCAAAATAAAACAGGGCATGAGGTGATTTGCCGTCAATGTGCGCACGAACTGTGTCTCGGATGTTGAATGATTTGCGGTTGAGTTTAGGAGTAGGAAACGATTGTTTGTTGTTTGACGACAAAAGTATCTCTGCGGTATTAAAAGATATCGCCGTGAAAAAAACATGTTAATTATTTGGACGAAGCATGCATCAATGTGGGACGTACAATGATTCGAGCGTGGGAGTGTGCAAAATCACCGCCAGGGCTGAAGCAATCAATGGGGGAGGGGGAGGCTTATTGTTTCACCCACTGACGGCAATGAAGGCTTTGTTGAAGATGCATGTTTACTGTTCCGTGCAAAGGAAGGGAAGAAATTGACAGGCCAACATTTGGTTCCTGGTTTAGTGAAGTGATTCATAAATTGAAAGCAAACAGAGTAATAGAAGCAGACAATTCACTACATTGTATATATCACCAATAACAAATCATGCTTTTTGGGTAGTATAAACTTGAAGGGCATGTATCTTATAGTAACGTATGTATTGCGAACGAAGCAACCAAGATTTTTCATAAATTTATTTCTTTCTAGACGAGAAACAATAACTCGGCATTAAATTCAAAAGGGGCATGTCATTTACTTTTACCTTTGATTTTTTTTCTTTTGTGCATGCTCGACATATACACACATGTTCTCATGTTTCGAAGATATTTCGCGATTTATATTAAGTAAGGACACATTTATTACATAATCTATGCGCAGAAAGTACTTTAAAAATTGTATGGTTCAGGAGACAAAAAGAAGCAAAAATGCATTCCGCTTGACATGCATGTATGGATTTTGATGTGTTAAGGGGTTGGCAATACTGCTGATTCTCTCATTGTCTGCGATACGAAGAGCTCAGCGGTTCACACAAGACTGGCACGGATGATTCTGAGCTCCGTTCTTGCGCGGATTAATACATAAAACCTGCTGCAAACTTAACCTGACGCTAGGCTTAGAGGTGTGGAGATCTTCAACCAGTATTGGAGTGACGTGGGGTCAGCACATCAAACCCTCAGCCGTTAATAGGAGATTTCCCAGACCTGGTTACGTTACCCATACCCCCCCCCCCACCACCACCACCAATTTTCTCACGATGGTGGGTTGCCACCGGTCCTATACACAGGCTGAAAACAGAGAGAGTGAACCCATCCATCCCGCAGTCTGAGTCAAAGCACAGTGCCTTAGACTGCACGGCTACGGAGGATTACAATCTCTCATATTACCTGTGTGTTTTTTCACCATGCCCTGTATTTATATGTTATGTTCAAGAGTGAAAAGTACTCTAGACCAGTGTTTCTCAACTCTCTTGGCCGTGAGAGTTTCTCCTGAAGTTTGCGACTTGCAGTCCAAGCTGGCAACCACCTGGGTAGATGGCCTTTCATTCAGAGTTCACCAGTGATGATAAGAAATCTTTTGTAGTCGGTGCTGGTGAGAAATCAAAGCTTCTTAGAGGGGACTGTCACTTGTGCAGCCTCCAAATTTGAAATGTAAGAGTTGGGGCTTTCTCGAGTTAGAGCCACAATGGTGAAGCTACTTACAGTCTGAGCTGGCAACCACCTTGAAAGATGGCCTTTCTCTCAGGTTTGAGTTAGACTGCGATAACAGAAAATTAGGGATGGGCCGATATGAAATTTTGGCCGATACCGATAAAGTACCGATATAAAATTTGCCGATACCGATAACCGATATTCTACCGATCCGATATAAAATTAGAAATGGTCCTTGAAGAACCTGAAATGATCATTGATCTCCTTAATAAATGTGTGTTTCAAGGTGACTGCAGTGCAAAATAAGTTGAATATTTACAAATTTATTTTTTTAGGAAGACGGGCATGGAGATTATCCATAAAAATTACAACAAAATGGCAGAATTTTGCACTAAATTATAAGATATTTATCAATATATCGGATCGGTAAAATAATCGGTAATTTTACCGATATACCGATATGCCTATATCGGCCGATACCGATAGAGTACCGATTAATCGGTCCCATCCCTACAGAAAATCCTATCACGACCGTGGCGGTGAGCAATCTAACGTTGCTTCCTGCCTCCAAATTTGAAGGTTGATGGATGGGCACCACGGTCAATTTAGTTAGCACAGCAATTTTCATTCAATTAATATATTGAAGTGGAAATATTCCCATGAATTTCAATTTTTTTGTGTCTGAATTGGAACATTCCAATGAAAATCAGCCCTTGCAAAATGAATTATATTGGCCAGAGGACACTTAAAAATTCTATTCAATTCAGCTGTTATCTAATTTAAACCAAATTTTATATGTGTAGACATAAGTGAACTAATACTCTATGATTATGGCATAATGTATTTATTAATATTAAATTTGAAGGGTACATATTAATTAACGAGTAATGTTTATTTAAAAAAATCAAAGCTAATTACGAGTAAAATTTTTGGGATCAGTCCATCGTCTTTTAAGAAACAAATGAACTGGCCCACCGGCTCATGAAGGTTGAGAAACACTGGTCTAGAGCATATTGGGTGTAAACTTCTTTGAGCAAAGGCTCTGGTTTTCTCTACAAGTGGTTTCAGAACAGGAGTTTATTGTTGACCCAGCATTGTGAGGACAATTGTGGAACTATGTGAAACTAAGAAGTAGCGGACTCCAATCTAAGAAACCAGATAATAGCAGTAATAAAGTACATCCAATGAAAGGCTGTTGAGCAGTATATCACTCAAGGAGCTGTTGTGCCATGGAGTGAAGTACCACAGGCCAACATGCCATACTTGGTAGTGCTCTTGTACCCAAGAGGTGAAAAGAACACCCCTTCCCCTCAGTATTTATTACGTCTTAATGCAAGCTGCTTCCCCATTGTGCTTCTTACTGGTCTTGAAGTACAGTGTGCATGCGGTAAGCTTGCGCAGCTAGGTTTGTTCCTCAGTGTGAAGTAAAAGTGTCCTATATAGTCATAGTATGAAGATGATTATATTTAATTTATGTATATTTCATAATATATATCTAAGAGCAATAAGCAGAACATGCGGAAAGTGAGAATTATGTGAGGCTAATAAAAGTTTCAAAATTATTATTTTGTTACAATTCTGATGTACTCCTGGTGTGACATTCATTATGTCAGACTGATGAAAAAAAATGAGTGAATTGTTTCACTTTGTGTATAATTTTTCCTGATACATCTCATTGTTTATATTGCATGTTACATGTAATTTTAAAGCTTATTTATTGCTTAATCTATCTGCCTTAAAATAATTTTCCTAACACTTGATTTACCTCGATTCTAGGCTAGTTACCATGACACTGTCAAAGGAAAAAGTGTGCATCATTTTGCTTCACGAGTTCAAACTTTGTCGCAGACCTGCGGAAGCAACTTGAAATGTTACTAAAGCATAGGGTGGAGGAAGCGTTTTTAATCATATAGTGCGCAGATGGTTCAAAAAATTCCATACCGGCCATCTCGAAGATGAGGAGGATTGTGCGCGTCCGTTGGAAGATCACAACAAACAAATAAAGGTAAAGTGACCCACTCAAAACAACAGGAGAGGTTGCAGAAGAACTCTATGTTAATCAATTGACCATTGTTTGGCATTTGAAGCAAATTGAGAGGGTGAAAAAAATTATTTGTGGCACGAATTGAATGAGAATTAAAAAAACGCCATTTTGAAGTTTGCTCTGTGCTTCTTTTTCTCAACAATATCGTCCAATTTCTCAAACGCATTGTGACATCCGATGAAAAGTGTATCTTATAAGACAATCGACGACAATGGTTGGACCACGACGAAACTCCTAAACACTCCCCAAAGCTGATATTTGCATCAAAAAAAGGTCATGGTTGCTGTTTGGTGCTCTGCTGCCGGGACCATCCACTACAATGATCTGAATCCCAGCAAGACCATCACACCAGAGAAGTATTGTCAAGAAATTGATTAAATGCACCGGAAAATTCAATGTTTGTGTCCATCATTGGTCAACAGAAAAGATCCAATCCCTCAGCAGGATAATGCTCGACCACATGTCGTACAATTAACCATGCAGAAGCAGAATGAATTTGGCTATGAAACTCTGCCTCACCCACCATAATCACCGCACCTCTCGCTAACCGACTAACACTTCTTCAACCGTCTCGACAACTTTCTACAATAAAAACCCTTCAACAACCAGGATGCTACCGAGAACGCTTTACGAGAGTTCTTTGCCGGCAGAAGCCTGGAATTTTATGCTGCCGGAATAAACTGACTTATATCTCATTTTCAAAAGTGTGTTGGTATTTATTTTGATTAATTACAGTAATTTTGAACCACATTATAGCATTTCAAAGTTGTCATTTATAATCGGACATTATTTTTGCATCAACCCTAATATTTAATTACAAAACTGGTTGTGTCCAGTATCAAATTGTTACTTAAACTATAAAAGTGGCAATATTCAATCATATCCAATAACATAATTCTGTTTTTTTCTTCTTTTTTTTTTTACTTTTCATTGATTTTGACACTAGTGAATTTACATTGTTTCACATAAAATAATATTTTCAGATGATTTCATTCTATAAGTAAACGAACAATACATAACTTTTTTTAAACATGATTTTAATGCAGTTGTCTACTCTGTTTAGATTATGATTTTTCTGCAATTTAGTACATGTTTAAGTATGTCAAAATAATCCATGAATACAGGCTATATCAAATTAGTTACTTAAGCATCCTATAAACTCGTAAAAAACCATACACAAACAATTAATTTTATCTAGTGCAGGACCTTGGGTGACTGCCCAAGTTGCCATCCTCTGGCCTCCCAAAAGTGCAATAATTGCAAAGACTGAAATTTGACATAACTAACTCTCTAGCCTTCTTAAACCCGAAGGTTCATGACTGCAGCAACACAGGCTTTCCATCCGTCCCTATCTTGAGCAAGATCTATATACTCTTTTCCATCCCTACCGATATCCTTTAGGTCTATCTCAATGTTGTCCCTCCATCTTCGTCTTGGCCTTCCTACAGGTCTCTTACCATCAGGTTTCCCAACAAGAATCCTGTAAACTCCTCTTTCCTCTCCCATTCGTGTCACATGGCCTGCCCACCTAAGTCTTCTTGATTTAATTATTCTAATAATATCTGGACATGAATGCAAATTATGTAACCTTCTCCACTCACCTGTCTCCTCATCGCTTTTAGGTCCAAATATTTTCCTAAGCATTTTATTTTCAAATACTCTCAATTTATGTTCCTCTTTCAATGTAAGGGACTGAGTTGCACACCCATATAATACTACAGGTAAAATTACTATTTTGTATATTTTAACGTTTAGTTTCTTAGATATTAAACGAGAAGACAAAAGTTTATGAAGAGAGAAGTAACATGCATTTCCTGAATTAAGCCTGCTTTTTATTTCCTCTTGAATATAATTTTCATTTGTTAATATTACTCCTAAGTATTTGAATTTGGAAACTTGTTCAAACGAGTAGTTATCAATAATTAGATTTTGATTATTACCTAACACTTGGTTTCAGCCTGTAAGCATATATTTAGTTTTCTCTTTGTTAACTTTCAAACCTATCTCTAACAGTTTTGAAAAATATCTTAGCATTATTCTTAATTGTATTTATATCATCCCCTAATAAGTCTACATCATCTGCATATGCTAACAACTGAGTCACACCATTTAATTTTAGTCCTTCCTTAGTTTCTTATACCTTCCTAACAGCATGTTCTTTTTATTTATTTATTTATTTATTGAGAAAATTTCAGATACAGCACGTAGCCATTTTACACTGAAATCAGTAACAATGAAAATAACAAAAAAGAACAAAAATAAAAATAGCAAAATAAGACAAAATATTAATATAAATAAGTCAAGATAGCACAATTAAATATTATTTAGCAACATATCTTCTGATGGTTGACCGAAAGGCATATTCTGTGGAAAATACATCAGCACTTGATGGGAGGTCGTTATATTGAGTGGGAAGTCTGTGGAAGAGCGATCTTTTTTGAATTTCCAGTCTTGGCTTTTTTGTGTAAAATAGATTTGTGTTGCGTGTTGAGCGCATAGGCACTCGAAAGTGGAATTCCTGGAGGAGTGTGTTGCAACGGATTTTGCCATTGACAATTTTGTAAAGATACCTGAAATCGTTCAGTAAACGGCGCTGATAGGGAGTCTGTAGGTTTAGAAAGGCCAGGAGATGTGGTGTTGGAAAGTTGCGTAATGAGGGAACCCTATAACGAACTATAGCCAGGAAAAAGTTAAGAACAGAATCAATTCTGGAGAGCTGAGTGGGACATGCCATGGACCAGACGGGAGAGCAGTATTCTATTATTGGGGAGATGAATGATTTATAGTACAAGGTGAGGGCTGAGATGTCACTAATTTCGGTGAAACGGTAGAGTAAACCTAAGAGACGCATAGCCTTTTTTGTCGTGCCTGTAATATGTTCGTCAAATGTGAGCTTTTGGTCGAAAACAATGCCTAGGTCTTTATGAGAGGATACTGCTTTGATGTTATTGCCAAAGATGGAGTAAGATGACTTTAACAGGTTCTTTTTGAGAGAGATGGTGAGAGTAGTACATTTTTTAGGATTTAAAGTAAGTTTCCATGTCAGGCACCATGAAAAAAACGTTGTTATGTCATTCTGGAGAAGATGAGCATCGTTGGAAGTGGAGATTTCTCTGAAGATCTTACAGTCATCTGCGAAGAGAAGGTAATTACTAGAGGCGGCTGTGAGATGGTCGGTAAGGTCATCGACGAATAATATGAACAATAGGGGTCCTAGAACACTGCCCTGTGGTACTCCAGAAAGGACGGGAAGAAAGTTAGATAGAGTTCCTGGAAGGACTACACGTTGTTGGCGATCGCTAAGGTAATCTGTGAGCAAGTTAAGAAAGTTACCATGAATGTTGAATCTATTGCATAATTTATGAATCAAAAGACGATGACGGACAGTATCGAAAGCTTTGGCTAGATCAAAATATATAACGTCCAGTTGTGAATTGTTTGAAATACATTTCATAGCATATGAGAGAAAAACAGACAGGTTCGTAAGACAGGAACTACCAGAAAGAAAACCATGTTGATTTGAGCTAAGGTACGGAGAAACAAATTTATATAGCCTGTCTTTGATGATTTTTTCACAAATGATGGACAGAGGAGAGAGTAACGAGATTGGCCTATAGGAAGAAGCACGGTTTTTGTTGCCATTTTTGTGAATGGGAGTGATGTTAGCTTGCTTCCAAGCGTGAGGAAAGACGCCCTCCGAGAAACATCTATTCAGAAGAATGCAGAGGGGATAAGAAAGGGATTCCCCAGTTTTCTTCAGGAACATGGTGGTGATATTGTCCGGCGCTAGGGCACGGTGAGCTAGGAGAGACGACAATAGACTTTTCACTTCATCGGTTGTAGTGGCAAGCTTTGTTAGAGAGGAAGAACAGACTGATCTTACGTTTCGCAACGTTGCAAGGGGGGCAGGCGGACAGAAGTTGCCGTGGAAATAAGCATTTAAGAGTTCAGCCCTTCGGTCACCTTTCGCACTTTCACTATTGTGTGTAATTTCAAGAGAAATTCTGCTGTTGTTTCTTCTCGAGTTTATTAGACTGAAGAAGTTCTTTGGATTTTCCTGGATTGTTGCATTGATACTGTTTATGTATTCTTTGTATTTGTTTCGGAGAAGGTACTTTGAGTGCCGTCGAAGAACAGCGAAAGTATTGTAAGTGTGTTCACTCGGGAAGTCCTTCCAAACTTGCCAGGCTCGATTCTTGTTAGCCAGTACAGCACGCACTTCGGAGTCGAACCAACTTGGAAATCGACGAGATGCTATTCTTTTTGAAAAATATCTTAGCATTATTCTTAATTGTAAAAAGGCAAAATTAAAGAAGAATGGAGAATTTGACTACAAGATAATGTTACCTTGTACCCTTTCAAAGATGAGGAAACTCAGTTGTTTATTTTTTAATAAGAATTTGAAGTTTTATCTACCTTTCATTCTAATCACTCCTTAACTGGAAACAAAGGTTTATATTTGTTCAGGCAATGCTAGGCTGCAGTCAGATGTCAAAGTGTAGCAGAGCCAAAATACCTTAATAGAACAGAAGTGTGTTTTGTTCACCTGTGGAAAAACAGCCAAGAGGCTAATGAAGTGTTTTGTGTGGACTCTAGCCTTGTATAGTGCAGAAACAATTTACCCCCACACCCAACATTTCCTCAACACCACATTAACATTTTTCACAGTGGCCCAATTTATGGTCATTTGGCTCTAAATTTACCATTAACCTCCCCATGGAAAATTCAGGATGAACCCCTGTGCAAAATGATATGTATTAATTGGTGACATCAACACTTGGGGTAGCAATCAGTGAGGTGATGGGGTAACCCCCCCCCCCTACCCTTAAGGGCCAGTATTCCTTTATAAAAAGAACGTCAAAGGTGGGAAAAGATTGCTGATTTAGAAATGACTACTAGAAAAAGTACATGTAACTCACCCCCTTTCGAAAATAAAAAAGATTATGATTTGACTACTAAGCCAGAAATCCCAACCTGGCTGTGGGTGTTCTTTGTGTGTGTCATGTCCCTTCATCAGTTTTATCGTATCATCTTCATGATTAACCAAAAGTGGCAGAAAAGCAAAGTAAAATAATCCAAATCAAACAATCAGTAAATCAATGATTTGATTTTTGTTACTTAACTTTACTTGCCACATTTGGTTAATCGCAAAGATGATGCGATAAAATTGATTAAATACACAAAGAACATTCATGCGGTCAGGGTTCAAACCAGAACCTGTGCTGTCGAAGCACGCTGTGATAACCACTCTCCCACAGATGTCTGCAGACAACAGACACGAGAGAAAAGCGCTAACCATTCGGACATGTGGGTATCGGTAAAGGAAACTGCATTTTTCCTCAGTGATATTTTTCAATTGGATTTTTGAAACACTATCTGTATATATGATTAATGTTTTTTTTTTTAAACAAATTGCTTTACTCGATTTCCCTAATTCTCCATCTCACGATGTCATTACTGAATGATCCGGGTTCGAGCCCTGCCCTGTGCAGAGTGTTTCTTTGTAACCACCCTTCACCCGTTTAATTGAATCTACATTCATCGTCATGGCAGAAATTAAGTAAAGTGATGGAAGAACAACGTTAAAAAAATGCAAATAATTTCTTCCCAGTGCATCTGCAGGGCATTACAAAATTAGAAGTCCAGAGTTCTCTCTTCATGATTGTCCCTCATGACTTCCATAAGCTCATTAGCTACTTATTGTTGTGATTAAATTTATATAGCTAGAAAAAAAAACTGATGCGAGCTGGCAAAAATTCAATATATTAAAGGGGGATAAACTGGTAACAAAATACACCTTTTTGTAGTTTCTTCAATAATATTCATTTGGCTTCTTAACTTCTGGTATACATTTTTCATTCCAAATTATTTCATTATTCACACAGGAACAAGAATTCGCTCTTGTCATGGGTTCGAATCCCGGCCTGGACATGGATGTTTTTTGTGAGGTCCCTTCATCAATTTCATATCACCCAGGCCTGTAGCCAGGATTGCATTTTTGGGAGGGGCTCATCCCTTATCACCAGCCACCATCTAAAGGTAAAAAAGTGGGAGGTAGAAGCCCTGAATATGAAATTCTCAGTAGATTACAACTTATTATACAAGATGTTGAATCCTGCTAAGGAAGTAAAATTAATTACCACTATACACTATTTAAATTAGATATTTATAGGATTTCTGAGCGGGCTACAGCCCCCTTAGCCCTCCCCCTGGCTATGTACCTGTCATCACTCATCCTCATTTCCGCTATAACAAAATATTGCAGAAAACTGAAGTTAAAAAAACCAAACCAACAACAACAACAATAAGAACGCACCTTATCTTTCCCAAATAAATACATTCGTATTTACAGTGATGTGCGGTGATGTCGACACTTGGGGTAGCAATCAGTGGCGTGCTCAAGGGTTGGTTGGTGTGGCTCATACCCCTCCTCCCTTTAGGACCCAGTATTCCTAAAAATAGAACGTCAATAACAGGAAAAGATTGCAAAATGATGAAGGAGTACTAAAAAGAAGTACATGTAACCCCCACCCCAGTCCAAAAGAAAAGAGATTTGATTTGACTACTAAGCCAGAGATCCTGGGTTTGAATCTCGGCTTGGCCATGGGTATTCTTTGAATGTGTCCCTTCATCAATTATATTGTATCATCTTCGCGATTAGCCAAAAGTGGAGGAAAAGCGAAGTAAAATAAACCAAATCAAGCAATCAATCAATGATTTGACTTGATTATTGTTATTTAGCATCGCTTTTTTCTCACATTTGGTTAATTGCGAAGATGTTACGATAAATGAAAAAAGAGGCAAACACAAATAACATCTATACCCAGGTAAGGGTTCGAACCCGGAACTCCTGGTGTTCTAGCATTCTGTGATAACCACTCCCTCCTGGTTGGTTGATTTGGTGTTTTAAGTCCACTTTATGCACAGAAACAAAACAGGTAACAAAACACACTTTTTTTTGTAGTTTCTTCAATAATATTAATTTGGCTTCTTGAGTTCTGAGATACATTTTTCATTTCAAATTATTTCATTATTCACTGCAGAGTACAACACAGGAACAAGAATGCATGCTCATCTCGGGTTTGAATCCCAGCCTGGATTGTTCGAGGTTTCTTCATTAATTTCATCACATCCTCATTTTCACGATAACCAAATGTGGCAGAAAGCGAAGTAAAATAAACCAAACCAACAACAATAATGTGCGTTCTCTTGCCCAAATAAATACATCCGTTGGAGACCAAGAGATTAGTATATTTTTAAAAAAACTACTAAAACGAGAGCGAGAGAGAGCCTGAGCCTGTAATTTAATCATTTTATATTCCATATTTGAAAAAAAAAGAAAGAAAGCATAACATTATTGTCTGCACATAACACGTTCCCATTTCATAAATAATAAAACTACATCCCATATTATACATACATATTGTACAACGTGTAAAATGTTGTGTAAATACAGAGAACATAAGTACTGCAGAAAATTTTCCCTTGAGTTCTTTAGAGGATTTACAAAGGAATGGAATAGAAACCAATCCCCTATCTGTCCTATAGGAGATAGACTGAGGGACTTGAAAGCACGGGCTTTCAACCATTGTAGCGGGGGGCAAGGGAGGTAGAGGCAGAAATCTTCCCTTTTCCTTAGGAACTGCTAAGGCTGAAGAAGAGCGAGCTAGGCCAGTTTTATCCGCGGATCACACCGAGGGACGAGAAGCGCATGAAAAATAAAGTGTTGCATATGAACTGTGGCTTTAACAAGACAATAAATATTGTGATTTGAAAATAATTAGAGATGTGAGATTGATTAATGTATCTCTGCTAGACTAGCTACTCCTCAGTGCACGTCACTGCGTATTTATGACCATTTAGCTTAACCCCCCTTTTTTATTGGAGGCTAAGAGATTAGTATATTTAAATGAAACCCTACTAAGACGAGAGAGAGAGCGTGAGCAAATATTTGTCATTTAATCATTATATCTTCCATATTTGAACAAAAATAAAAGAAAGCATAACATTTCCAAGTATTTTTGTCTGCACATCATACTTTCCCATTTCATAAAAAATAAAACTATATTTTTACATCCCACATTATGCATACATATTATACAACATGTATATAGTTGTGGTGTAAATGCGTAGAACATAAGTACTACTGAAATTTCTCCCCTGAGTTCTTCAGAGTATTAATAATGGCAGCGAGGGGAAACCAATCCCCTATCTGTTCCTATAGGAGATAGAATGGGGTACCATAAACCACGACCTTTTAACCATTACAGTGGCAGGCGAGAGGCAAGGGAGGTAGAGGAAGAAATCTTCCCCTTCCTTTCTGGTAGCCGTTTGTTTCTACCTGGAACTGGTGAGACAGAGGAAAGCCTTGCCCACTGATCGCACAAAGGGATGAGAAGCGCATGAAAAAAGAAGTGTTGTGTGTGAACTGTGGCTTCAACAAGACAATAAATATTGTGATTTGAAAATAATTATAGCTGTGAGATTGATTGATCTATCTCTGCTAGACTAGCTACTCCTCAGTGCACGTCACTGGTATTAACAGAAGTAAGGAAAATCAACTAGAAGCTTTAGAAATGAGACTATGACGAAGAATAGAGCATGTGAACAGGCAGCAAATAAAAGTGTGTTGAAAAGAGTTGCTGAAAGTAATAAAAAATAGAAAAATATATTGGTTAAGAGCACTGACGTGTGCAGGAAGGGGCTGGGCTGCCCCTCCAGAAATTTTGAAAAACCAAAGGTGTAAACACAACCCTCAATTACCATTTTTGTCTTCGAGTAATAGAGTTGAAAGATCCAAATTTTGTGTTTCCCCCCCCCCCAACAAAGATATGGATCTCTTCGTCCAAAAAAATTCTGCATACGCCAGTGACCTTAGAAGAAACTGCCTGATAAAAGACACACTGGAAGAAATGGTTTAAATATGGAAAGGATAGGATCTGGGTAAGAAGATATGAGATGATATTACATGGATCCTATGCTAACATGAAATGTGGGGCTTGTTCTAATACTCTCGGCAGAATAGGATAGAATAGTATTTTTATTTTCTACTGAGCAAGGTTTAGCCTAGGGCTGCTCTACCAGCTAACTACCACGTAGGACTAGGCACATAGCCAGGGGGAGGACTAGGGGTGTGCCCCCTCCCAAGATCTCGCAAGTATCTAATTTAAATAGTGTGTAGTTGTAATTAATTTTACTTCCTTAGCAGGAATAAACATTAGAACGAAAAAAGTTTAGTGTTTAACAGAGGACCTAGGTTATATTTTTATTTTCTGTTATTTAATCCAAATAATAAATGGATCCAGAACTCTCAAAATGTATAGTTTTATTTGTGTGAGGTCACAAAATATGGCCCTAACTATTAAACGTGTTTTTTTTTAACCGAATATGTAAAAGTTAATAACAAAATACAATACAATAACTATGAATTTCAGTACACTGAATGGACAACAGTGTTTACTATTCACTCATATGGAGGATCGAGTAAAAAAGTCTCTCCATTTATATAATAATAAAAATAACAATAAATTTGAAATTATAATTGTTTTATTTTTAATATAAATATTTCTGGCAACGCCTGTGCTGATAAGGGATGAGCCCCCCCGAAATAAAATCCTGGCTACGGACGTGCCTAGGACGCAAGATCGAAAAGCTTGGAGGTTGCAATAAAACAAACTGCTTATTAAAGCAGAGAACGATGAATGAATGAAATAAATAATACCAAATGATCTGTCTTTTAAGAATTAAATATCCAATGAGATTTGGACACACCATCTACCGAGCAAATACCATAATTAACTCGTATGACGTCAAGGGATGGGGCCTCAAACCAGGTATAGAATCTGGTGTTCAGAGATTTTGTGCAATACTGTCCTGCTGATAGGCTTTCCAAAGAACCAAATTAAGTCTATCATGGTTGCATGTAGTCTTTTGTCAAGTACCCTAATTTTGAGCTATTGAAGGAACGAAACAAATATTAAAGGTGAGTTTATTGTTTGTTATCACGTTGTCTCTCCAAATTACATACTGTTATTTTTACCTGAACCAAGAACGAAATCACGTGTGATATGCATGGACATGTGATGGAAAGGTGAGGTTATGTTGCAACGAGTATGATATAGAAAAGGCGTTTGCAGAGATAGTTTTGTTTATATCGTAATATAATGGTAATGTTGTTTAATTTGTATTGCATGAATATTAATTTTTAAACTATGCGTATTATCTATGAATTCCCGTAAGTTTGTGGAGGTTTTTTTATGGTGGGTGTGATATGTCCTGTTACTACGTTCTGACGAATTGAAATTTAAAATACATTAGAAGACCCAATTATGTGTCTTCTGAGATAGTATGCTAAAAGTATTCACTTTGATTCATTACAGACACTTAATTCAGCATGACATGATGAAATGACAGGTCAGTGGGTACAAGTGATATGATTTCAGTGGTAGCTTAGTCATCCTGATAATCGGTACCTCATTATTTATTCTAATAATGAATGAATTACACGAACAGGATAAGTTGCCTCTGAGTAATGTTTAAAAGCCTATTCCTTTAGACTATGCATATTATTTATTTTAAACAGTAAAAAAATCTCTGTACATTATTGGAGATATATGCAGTTGCACCAAAGCAAATGATGAAACCAATTATGGGCGGTATAACATTATTCAGACTTAACTCCTCCCTGCGGCGATGATGGAGAGAAGTGCGACCAAAAAGAAAATCGTATATATATAGATGCAACTGCAAATTCGTATCATCGTAAATAATGCAAAAACTAACTATAACAAGACTTGCTGCAAAATGAAGCTAAGGAAAACAATCTAGCCTATAGACTCTGCCGTAAATAAACATTCCATACTAGGTAAGATTCCCCCTGCATACAACACCATGCCTTGAAGGCACATTTCGGGCCTTAATTGAATATGACGGGAGTGTTCCCCAATTTGTTTAAAATTTTGTATACTCTCTGCATGAAGCCTCCTGAACACGAATCTGACATACAATTTCCCGGTCACGTCTGTAACTTGAAAATTTCATGTAACGTTAGGTTAGGCTTTCCGGAGAAATGTCGCCATTATGAAAAGCAATATATTACACCTTACACACGTAATAACCAAATTTCAAACAGTGACCGGGACATCAGAACCTCTGATACTTCATCTGGAAAACTTATTTGGTTAGTATATTCTCTAGTAAATAAATCGGAGAACACTCCCGTCACCTTCAATTGCTCCCATCCGGATATGTGAGGGCAGGCTCCAACACCCCCTCTACATATTCTCGATCTCGGGGCATTTTGGAGGTGATGTGATCACCACCACCCTCCCGCCATCTTTACCCTCCAGGGTTGCCCCTATGTACACATTGATTTGAGGCTGTGTGAGCCCCAGAGCCACTTTATGCAGGGACTAGGCCTGTAAAATTCTGACCTCAGAACATCCACCCCAGGAATCGAACCCGGGTCTCCTGCATTGCAGTCAGACACCCTACCAACTACAACACCCCAGCTCTAATTCCATATTGCAAAGAAATATTTTTCAGGAACTGACAAAGCATCAACAATGGATTTTTTGATTGCCAATAGCCCACATAGACTAATAATATCACAGAGATGTGGTGTCTGTAAAAATGACTTGCCGCAATAAAAGGTAAAGGTTCCAATTGTTTTATGGGTAACAGTTTACTATCCTTCGGACACCTATAACTTCTTAGTTTCGTCAAATTTTGAAATTCATACTTACCTATCTGCTTCGCGAAACATTCCGTGAATGGTTTTTGGGGCTATCCATCCCTGAATCGGTGGGAAATTTAAACTAAAAAATTATTTTCGTTTGAAATTTTTGAGTCCAAATTTCCCACCGATTCTGGGCTCCTCCCTGGGGTAATTGACCTACTGCTCCCAACCGCTAATGTGGCCCCGCTTCCGCTCCGGCTCCCTGACTTTCTCTATAGACTCCCTGTTAAAGGCATCTTAGAAATTGGCCGGAGTCACCTGCCTCCAAATGAACCCCAAACTTTTAAATTTGAAGAAATCTGTTTCCAGGATACGGAAAACTTACCTGAATTTCACACAAAACACCTTCCCAATGTTAGACAATACCACAGGAACGTATTATGTTAAGTAGTTTCTTCTGAAGAAAGGAAGAAATCTGTCCGAAGAATAGTAAACTAGTACTGTAGAGGTAAATCGGAACCTTAGCGGAATGCATTTAGGGACTTTACTTTAATTCTAAGGGAACCAAACCTAACCTGCCTAACCTAACCACGAAAGCATATATTGAACAAAATCTTAAGTAATCGCTAAAACTCCGCAGTATGCGTTAACAGACGTACATTGAAATCAAACCATGTGAAAATTGCATTCGTAGCATGATGAAGTCTCAATAAAACAAAAGGAACTTGGGCCCAATAAAAAAAAAGGGGGAATTTTGAAATATCATCTATGTATAGATAAAGTCCCAATTGTAGAGAGTTTATATATAGCTCCGCTGCAGTTAACGGGTTAATATCTGGAATATGTATATGTGATATTGTATACATGGTTACATTTTCGAAGACTTACTGTAATTTGTAGGATTAGCCTTGCTGTCATCCACTTGTGGTTTTCAGTGTGTTTATTGAATTCAATGACTATTACAATTATACTCGATAGTAAGATATGTTTTGGACCAGGTTCTGGTTGCTTACTTTTCCTTTCTGTGCAAAAGGGTATTAAAATATCCTCCCAATGTGTCTCAACCTACTATTCTCCGAACACCTGTAACTTTGTTTCGTCATCTGCTTCGTGGAACATTGTTTAAGGTGTATTCACATTTTTTTGATGAAAGTAATTACAATTTTTCACATTACGGGTACTTCTTTCTTGTAGTTTTCGCTTGCGGAAAACACAATATGGCGCATACACCTTCGTGCCTCATCGTGCGGCGTGCTTGTGTTTTGTTGATTTTCATCCACTATGCAGTGTTTCAATCTTCATAACCGAAAAATACTAAGTCCATTTTTTAAAAAAACTTTTTCCCATTGTTTTACGAACAAAATTTTTACTATGCTTGCCTATCCTAACCTAACCTTGCCGAAGATGGTTCCTGAAGCTATCTGTCAATGGTTTGTGGAACTCCCGGTACGAATTTCACCATGCATCCACGTCACGTCATGTTTGTATTTTTGGTTGGAAACACAGAAGGCTGCAACACTTCATCCCAATGAACATCAACAAAACACAAGCACGACGCGTGATGATCTACCAAGGTATACATGCCAAAGGCTATTGTCCGTTGGAGAATTAATTTTCATCAAAAAACATGAATTTCCGGTATGATACATTCCCAAATAACAGAAAACACCTTCCAGATGTTAGACAATGCTACAGGAACTTATTACCGTAAGTAGTTTCTTGTGTAAAAATGAAGAAATCTGTTCGGGGAATGGTAAATTAGTACCCACCAAATTTCCCTAGCCTCAGAGCCTTGTGTGAAAATCCACCCATACTCCTTATCTGAGAGGACCTTCATTCCAAGAACAGCGGCTTGACAAGGTAGTTTGGATGCTTCCATAGATTTTGTTTCAAATCATAATTTCTCCAGTAAATAATACTTAATGAAGTTTTTTAACTGTGCTAATCAGTTTCTCCAAGCTTCGAACTTTCAGATTCTTCTGCATAACACGCTAAAATCATTAAAGTTTTGGAAACTTTATATGTTTTTGTCTATATCATTGGATATTAAACTTCACACACATTATTATTTTTAAGCTAAGATATACCAAATGCTCCCTCACATTTTACATACTACTTCAACACTTAATAGTATCTAGGGAAGAGTTGGAAAATACTTTCAACCCCTTTTTGTGCCTGTTATACTAGGCAGTTAGATGCAGTATATTCATCCGTGAAGTTGTTTAAGTAGATAGGCAGCTACATTGAGACCCTATCTGAAAATCATTGATGTCTCATTGTATATAGCATGAAAGTGAGCTCACTTACAATTAAATGACAAGTGAAGAAATGATGTGGCAATTGTCTTTAAAAAGTAGAATTTTATTTTCCTGTGAGCAAAAATTACATATTGTTTTGGAATACATTCAAGCCTGCATGACTTTGTAAATATATATTTCAACACTCCAAATATCTGTGAGACAGATGTAATTTATATCTTAACATACTTAATTATCGGGTGGATATTAATTTATTATTCACTAAATAATTGCAAAATACTACCATAATTCCTCTCAGTATAACCTTGGTTATAAAATTAGGATATTGTACCATTTGGGAAAAAAATGAAATTTGATTGTTTTGTACTTGTCTTAACATTTACCCAAGGGTCCCAGGTTCAAATCCTGGCCATGGCATGGGTGTTATTTGTGTTCCTTCATCAATTTCATGATATCATCACTCATCCTCATCATTGTGAATAGCCAAAGTTGGCAGAAAAGTTATGCTAAATAACAAATTAAATCAAATTTGTATTTACCAAAATGAAGATATGGGAAAAATTAAGTAAGAAAAAGTCTACAAGTCTTGGCAGTCGGGTAAAACAGTGTTGTAAAAGCAATTTGTAAGTTTTGGATTAACAAGTGTTATAAGCATCTCCCATTTGTTCAGATTAGTGTAAGCAAGTGCTGCAGGTAACAAGTTCGTGTTTTCTAACTGATTATTCAGTACAAGTATTATAACATTTTTTTTCTTTTATTTTCAGATTTTGTTATAAGTCTGCTGTGATAAAACTTCTAATTTGTTAAACGAAGTAAACTAAGTAACCATGGCACTGCGAGACTTAGTTGAAGGAGAGTGTGGGGGTGCTAATTCCCTTATTCGTTTGACCTCGCATTTTGTACAGGACAGGGGATTGAAAGACGAAGGCATTAAGCATCCATATACAGTTGATGAAGGATATTCTGATGTCAATGCAGAGCAGGTAAGGCAAACTCTTAAAAGTTAAGTCTGAAGTGAAGAGAGTAGAGACTTTGTCTATGGTATAGTCATGCTGTTAAAATTCTGGAGATAAAGACTGCCAAAGATCAACACGATCTCAATGTGTTCTGCCTGCGTGAGACCCATGCTGTGTTACGTCACCTGCAACGATAAAGCAAGCATAAAAACGTTAATAACTTCGTCCCTGTTGGTGCTAGAGCAAAATTATGCACATCGTTGAACTCGTGAGAAAATTTCCTATTGAAATGAGGTATCACACGACATGGTTTCCATTTGAACTTTTAAAATTGCATTCAAGATGGCGGCTGTCATCGTCATATGCCCTATAACATTTTCCCCCACCCCTATTACAAACCTGCAATGTTAGTTTTTAGAAATATAATGCTTTCAATTTTTATTCAGGTGTTTCCACACTTTTGGACCACCCTGTAGTTTTTCATGCAAAATTGGTACAAAATAATTAGACTCCAAGAAAGTGTTGTACGGCATTTTTGCAGACCCCGTGAAAGACCAAAATGCCGGAAAAGTATCAGCCAGTATCAGTAGATGAATTGTAACCGATACCACTAGTATCGGTATTGACGCAGCCCTAGTATAGAGACATTACGCAAAAAATTGCAATCTTAAAATGCTTTCCTCTTCCATGCTAAAATCATATGCTACAGGGAACCCCATGCTCTAATGAGAGGGGGGGGAGAGAGCAATATCAGTGTTGACAAAGATATATATATTTTTTTAAGAACAAAAAGGAACCAGTTTCTTAAAATGGATTATTCAGTTATGGATACTATCTTCAAAACTAATGCAGTAAAATCCATTGATGTGAACATCTTTCTACAAAATAACATACCACTCTATCTTCCTAATGTTTCATCTTGAAAGTTTATGTGCATAATCAAATGTTAACATGTGTGTTGCACAGTATCAAGGAGGGTGCTGAGAATCCAATAAAGATGAGGATTCAGGGCTTTGTTTTAGTAAATTGAACCCACTAATATTTTAAAGTACGCGAGACCATGAACTCGCCATGTAGATAGTAGACAGCAAGCACCTTAGTCAGTTGTCAGATTTATTGTAATTGCTGCTAGACTTGAAATCCTTAGAATTTTATAAACTTTCAATTATTATTATTTATTTTTTTAACTTGCCACATGCTTGCAAAGAAGGAAATCATAAGAACCAGCATTATTAGCTAGGCACTCTCTCACATTGACGTGTTGCCATTGATCTTAAAAGCTTGTATCAATGTTTAATTATTATTACATAATCAAATAATTCATATTTGTTATCAATGTTTTCCTGAAAGAGGATATTGTCTAATACATAACATGGTCTTGATGAAAAATCACAACAAAAGTATTCCCTATCCCTCCTCTAGTACCTGAAAATATTTGAATATGGTAGGCTAATTTACCATGTAAGGATCCCGCATACTAAAATTTATTAAAAAAATAACAAAAAACATTAGTTTGGAAAATGAGAGTTTGTGTTTTTTCTATTTCATTTTAGTTGGTACAAGAATTTTTAGAAGAAACCTTCAATCATGCTGTCACCCCTGCACCTCAGTCCTTCAGAATGGACTCTCTGTTGGAAGAGATGAGAGAAATTGAGTCAGCTCAAAATCAGGGTCCAGTTCAGGCTCCTAAAGTTGCAGCCATAGCAACAGAGGAAGGTGGTTGGGCTGAACAATATTTGGAATCAGGAAAACAGTTCACTGTAAGTACATTTTATATCCCTATATGCATCTTTGCTTTGTTATAGAACAGATATATGAAAAACAAAGTTATAATTGATTCTTAACCATGCTTCATTGATTTTTTTATGCATGGGGTGAAACATAGTCAGTGATGTCAGTACAAGTCCATTTTTTGTGTGTTTGTGACTGCAATTTGTGATTTTTTATTGCACTTCCTTTGGGAATACACAATGACTTCCCAATAAGTTGGCTTTTTTTCAGTTAAATTAAAGATATAAACTGTGTAAATTCTACTCCAGAAATAACTGTTATTGTAGCTGTCGCAAAAGCATTTCTTGAGCTCTTTGTAAATCTCTTTGTTTGCATTTCATTACTCTTGATTGTTTTTAGTACATGAAAACATGACCTTACCTTCATCCCAATATTAGTTTTGTGTTTAATAAAAAGATGTGCCGTGACTGGCTATGGAGATGTTGGATATCATATAATATATTTTTTTAAGTTAAATCTCATTTTCACTTTTAAAATTCTACATTATTGATAAACTTAATAAATTGGTCAATTGAATCAGAAATTTTGACCACTTTGGCTATTTTCCACTCATGTTTATGTGATGGGTTGAAATTCCTTCCTTTTTTTTTTTTTTTTTTTTACCATATACTGTTTTTGTTGAATGTGAATTTCTTAAAAATAATTTATGCAGCTGGCATTGATGGTCTAATGATCAGCACACTGCTCTAATACCAGTGGTGCTACACTCAGCTTCACTTTATCTCACTTGTGCACTTCACTATATATGTGGGTTTTAATACCTTCTCTTGGACGAGTGTACCTGTTCCTGAAAATGTGTTGTGGAAGATAATTGGAAATTTATCCATGTGCATACTAATAAAGTGTAGAATTAACCTCAGAGTTGCAGTGATTTCAGTTTTTTTATATAGTGAACACAAAGGTGAACAAAAGTGAGTTCCATAGATAAACTTTTAAGTAAATCAGTAATTTTGTTATTGATCTTGTAGTTTATGGTTGTTAGACATATTTAAACACTTTTTTTTTAATGTAACTTTTCAGGAGAACACATGCTTGAATTTGTAGCTACATGCATAGCCACATAGATTAATGACGACAGGAAATGAAAACCTAATTGTCACATGAAGCCTTGTCCATAAGTGCATATTTCTAAAATGGACATATTTTAGCTTAATTTTTCCATTGTAATACGAGGCACATGTGAGAGTAGTGGGAAGTTGAAATGGCTGCTGTAATAGAAAATCCTGCCAAATGCGAGGTGAGGTTAGTGATTAGATTCATTCATTCATCGGGAATTGTGTGCAATTTACGGACCAACAGTAATGAATGAAGGAAAGGTAAGACAGTGGTGCCGTGCTTTTCGGGAAGGACGTTCAAATGTTCATGATGACAAGCGGAGCAGCAGGCCTAGTGTTCAAACGGACGACCTTGTGCAACGTGTTGATGAGAAAGTGCAATCCAATCACCGTTTCACCATTACTGATCTAGGCAAGGAGTTTCCTGAAGTGTCTGATAAAACATTGCACCGAATTGTAACGGACAATCTGGGTTATCGTAAACTTTGTGCGAGATGGGTGCCAAAAGTGTTGACAAACACTCGCAAAGATAAAAGAATGGAACCAGCACATGATTTTTTGGCCCACTGGGAGAAGGATGGGGATGACTTGTTTTCTCACTCAGCAATCCATGCAATGGTGTCACTGCGGTTCACCAAAACCGAAGAAATTCAAGCAAACACCATCACATCGCAAAATCAAGGGAACCGTGTTTTGGGACCAAAAAGGTGTAATCCTCATGGAATTCCTGGAACCTGGACGAACCATCACAGCAGATATGTATTGCCAAACACTGTCTAATCTGCGACGTGCCATCCAAAACTGGCGAAGAGGAATGTTACGGTCTGGAATTCTGCTTATTCATGACCACACCCACCCACACACAGCTGACCATACTGTTGCGACAATTCAAAAATTCTGATGGGAAAGTTTTAATCACCCACCATACAGTCGTGATCTTGCCCCAAGTGATTACTTTCTCCTTCATCTCAAAAAGTGGCTTCCTTCACAACGTTTCGATGATAGTGAAGTTCTCAAGACATCAGTTCTTGACTGACTGAGATCCCAGGTGGTAGATTTCTATGCAGAGGGTCTACATAAACTTGTTAAATACGGAGAAACTAGTACTCACTTTTATCTGTGAAGCTGTTTTTTCTTCTTTTTCGATTAATTTCAGTGGCCACTGCCACGATCCTTGTTGGAACTTGCTGCACTGTTGCTTGGTGTGCGTCTTTTGTTCGTAGTTCTCTGGCGGCCGTTAGGTGCGCTGTGCGACTTGGTGTGTCGTCTGCTATTTCCGGGCTGAAAAAGAGATACTCCACACTCCAGAACTACAATACATCCGATATGGAAGGTACGCGGACAACACAATAGTTGTATACAAAAATACAGAATTCAACCTCCTAGTGAACAAGCTAAATAGCATCCACCCCAGGCTCAACTTCACCGTAGAACAAGAAAAACTTGGTAAAGTCAACTTCCTGGACATCACCATCAGCCGTGCACTTCACAAATTCACAACCACCGTCTACAGAAAACCGGATGGAGGCAACCTGTACATACATGCTCTCTCTAGCCATCCCCCTAAGCAAAAAGCCAATGTGTGGCTAAACTTTTATCGAAGAGCCTTCTCCTACTGTGGCAAAGAAGAGGATCTACGAGAGGAGATAGCCACCACCACTGAAATAGCCCTGAAACATGGCTACACTGAATCACAACTTTCCACTTGGTGCAGTAAAGCAGAAATACAGGTCAGACACCCTAACCAACCACAATCAACGCATCCACAGTGGCAGTGGCCACTGAAATTAATCGAAAAAGAAGAAAAACAGCTTTGCAGATAAAAGTGAGTACTAGTTTCTCCATATTTATATACTACCGCGTCTCTCTTTTCCCAATTATGAATAAACTTGTTCCACGTTACCAAAAATGCTTGGAGCGTCATGGTGACTAAGTAGAAAAATAGCCAGGGTATGCACTTGTATAGCATAAAAAAAAATTCTCGCTTGATTTTATTCTCTGTAATAACCAATCGGCCATGACATGCCCCTCGTACCTTTCCCATTTTGTAAGGTGTGTGATATTCTTTGATTTCCTGCTTACAGGACCCCAAGGATGGAGCAATATGGGGAAATGAATTTCAGAAAGAACCTGACATTTCTTCAGAAGAAGTGTATGAATTGGGACTAGGTCCTAAATGGGCTAGAGAATATTTAGAAGCTAGTGAAAACTATCTGTAAGTATGCATTTTACTTCAATCAACATCTAATATTCTTATGAAATGTGGTAATTTTGAAAACTGACACACTTTAATACCTAAGTTAACAAACAGTTGTTTACCTGAACTCAAAAAGGCCTCCCCGATGGCGCAGTGGTAGCGTCGTCACCTTGTAATCAAGGGGTCCCGGGTTCGATACCCGGTGGAGGCACAAGTGGTTCGGATCCCACTTTAAACTGTAGGTCCAGTCCCGATTAGCCTTACTGTGCATAAAGTGGACTTAAAACACCAAATCAATCAATCAATCAATCAACCTGAACTCAAAAGTTGATTACCAATTTCAGCTAATGATGGTGCATATTTTATGAATGCAATAAATGGTGGGACAGATACTATAATGGTAGTAGTCAATATGTGTATATTTATCTGCAGATTTTCTGATAATTTTACTGATCTCAGATTTCTATAAATAGCCAGCAGTTTAGTGCTTTTTTAAAACACACATTATAATTTTTGTCTGGTTTTGTCTTTTCCAGTGGCGTATTCTGAAAATTTGACCTGGTTTACCGCAACCATCCCATCTAGATTATTTAGATGCAATAGAAATAAAATACAATTGCAAGCATGCAACTGAAGCAAATACAGAAGTCCGACAAGTTCATATTATCTGAGAATTTTTATATTTTTCATAAAATTTCCCTTTTTTAACCTAAAATTGGCCCTGGATTTCCCTTGAAGAGAGATTTCCTTCATGTACCAGCATTGCCTCTGCCTTACACAGAACATTTTTTTTCTGACATCACTATTTGTAGAAGTGAACTGACCACGCAGACCACGTGTTCTTAAATAGCCACCCAACCACTTTTTCTTCGGCTTACTCATTAGATGGGTGCATTACACAATGATCAGAGGTGTACATAAACCAATCTTTAAGTTCTTTAAATAGTTTTCGTAAATTCTGGTTTAAAAGCTTGAATAATATACAGGTTGGGTCAAAAGCAGGTATACAGTATGTAGTATATTTGCGATGGGATAATGTATACCTACTTAGTTGCTTTACCAGCGGTAAACATGGTAACATGGAGAATATGCCACTAGTCTTTTCCCAAGTTATAATCCATTGCACAGGCCTCGGATAACATAACAGTTGGGCTGAAAAGTTCGTAGGCTAACATAGTAAAAATATTTTTTTGACAAAATTCGATTTTATTATTCAATATAGTTGCCTTCGAGGGCGATACAACGATTATAGCGGTCATACAATTTTTCGATGCCATTTTTATAGTACGATTTCTCTTTAGCCTCAAAATAGGCCTCAGTTTCGGTGATTACCTCTTCATCAGTGCTAAATTTCTTTCCAGCGAGCATTCTTTTAAGGTCTGCAAACAGGAAAAAGTCACTGGGGGCCAGATCTGGAGAATATGGTGGATGGGGAAGCAATTTTATTACGGTTGAATATCGCTAAACATTGCTCCGAATCATCAAAACGTTGTTGCTTTTGATCGATTGTGAGCATGTGCGGCACCCATTTTGCACACAGCTTTCCCATGTTCAAATATCCATGCACAATATGTCCAACACGTTCCTTTGATATTTTTAAAGTCTCAGCTATCTCGATCAACTTCACTTTACGATCATTTAAAATTATTTTGTGGACTTTTTTGATGTTTTCATCAGTAACAGCCTCTTTGGGGCGTTCACTGCGTGCATCGTCTTCGATGCTCATTTCGCCTCGTTTAAATTTAGCAAACCACTTCTCAACGGTTGATTTTCCTGGTGCAGAGTCCGAATAATGTTTATCAAGCCAAGCCTTGGCTTCAACAGTATTTTTTTTCGCCAAAAAGCAATGCTTTATTAACACACAAAATTATTTTTTATCCATTTTTCCACAATAACAAAAGCTGCTTCACTCACAATGCTATATCTCACGAACTAATTATCCGGCAGCTGTGAAATTTATACACGTATCTTTTGAAGGTTAGTACTAAGTAAAAATCACATGAATTAACTAGTAACGCCATCTATGAGTCAGCCTACGAACTTTTCAGCCCAACTGTTATGTAAATTGAGAACATGAATAAACAAACCATTCAGGTTCTTCATGGAATATTTTGCATCAGATGGGTTATTGGTATATAAAAAAATTATATTGTATATTTCAAAAATTTCAAAGGTCTCCCCCAATGGCATAGTGGTTTGATACCTGGTGGAGGCTCATAGTGATCCAGTCCCAATTAGCCTTACTGTGCATAAGGTGGACTTAAAACACAAAATCAATAAAAAATTTTATGCTAGCCCATCCACAATATATATAATATTTCTAATTTTAATATCGTGCAGCATATTTGTACATGACCTATCAAGTAATACAAAAAATATACTCTTAGCCAGTTGCAAATCCTGAAAATTCGACCTGTTTTACTGCAACAATTCTTATTTGTTGTATATATTTACTATACACCCTCTATCTACATAAATTAGTGGAGCAACACTGCCTCTGCCAGGCATGACCATGGAAAAACCACTAAAGAGTGAAGCATAGAAACCAAGGGAACAAGCACTTCTCTCCTGGCAATACTGTTTCCAGCGGTGAACTGACCACATGCAAGCCCCGTGTTTTTAAACAGCCACTCCTTTTGGCTCCCAATCAGGTAGGAAATGTGGTCGTCAGAAGGGTGCATTATTCAACAATCAGTGGCGTATGTAAACCAGTTCTTTAAATGGTTTCCTTAATTCCTGATTACAAAAACTTGTATAATATATAATGAGCAATTTTCTGTATATTAAAGCTAAATAAGTAAATATATTAAAAAATAGATGAGAAAAGTTGGTTTACTGGTTGTAAACATGATAACCTAGAGAATATGCCACCGATCTTAGCCCACTATGGTGAGCACAATAAACCTGGTTTTAATATTGGTTCCACATTTCAGAGTTGCAAATTTAATTGCTTTTTTCCGTTTAATTTTGAAGGACCACTGGTTTCATTAACAAAGGTTCTGTCTGGGATGGAGAGTGTACTGCATCACTGCAGTCCACCAGACAGAAGGAATCGGCAACAAATAAAGTAGTGATGCACTATTATTTTCATTCTTGATTCCATAACCTTTGTTAATGAAGACAGTACTTTTTCGAAATTAATTGGAAAAACAATTATTAGCTGAAACTTTTTCTTCACATATTCATTTGCCTCGTGTGTTCTTGTGACATTTGTTGTTTTATTGCAGAGCTGAATCTCCAAGACAGGCTGATGTAAATGACTGGAAGGATGAATTCAAAGCTCAGGAAACTAGTAATCCTGTTAGGGAACAAGCAAAGGAATTAGTAAATAATATAGATGATCCCAAGTTTACATATTCTAAGGTATGTACTGAATAAAATTTATTTCACAGTTGTAAAATTTCAATGTTCATGAAATTGTGAAAAGCAAAGTACTCAGTATTTTATATATATATATATATGCATAAAAGCAAGGAGGGCCAAAAGGGCTAAGTAAAAATCAAAGAAGGTAAAAGGAAACACTCACCGGACAGTAGAAAAATTCAAAATTTTCGGTGTGAACTGGTTCCGTCTATTTCTTCTCACACCGATGATGCTATGAAATTATATACTGCTGGACAAAAAAAACGGACATCTTAATATTTGACATCTGAATTGCAATTACTTATGAATTACACTCTCAGTTAAGATTGAACAATTGAACATTCATTATTGAACATTTTCCATAGTTTTTCCGTTATTATTTATTTATTTATTTACTCGTATTTACTTATTTGGAACACCTAGTAGGCTCAAAATTAATTTCATGCAATTTTGTTTTAATTTATTGATTTCCAATTCCTGTTGATGTTATTTTGTTTAATGTCTAGAGGCATAAATTTTGGTACATAGTAACCATAGTAACATATATTATTGACATTGTCATTGTTGGTGTTTTTCTTGCAAGTGTATTGTAAGTTTTCTAGCTTGAAAATGAAACGTGAAGAGGTAGTAAAAGCAGTAGCTCTTCGTGTTGATAGTCGTAGTGTGTGCTATATTGCTAGGGTGCTAAATATAGCACGAAGTACTATCCATGAAGCTCTCAGACGATATGATGCAACTGGTTTCTATGGTAGACGACTGGATTCTGGTCAGAAACGATGCACAACAGCACGGGAAGATTGTTTCATGCATATCATAGTCTTAAGAGACCATCGTACGACTTCAAATATTGTGGCACGGCATTTGAGAAATGTTCATAGAGCTGTGGTTTCTTCACGAACAGTTCGTAGAAGACTGAATGAAAGTGGTTTATTATCTCGGAGGCCGGCTACAGGTCCCAGGTTGTTAGCACGTCACCGGAAGGGAAGACTGGAATTTGCTACACAACACTTACATTGGAATGTGGAGCAGTGGGAAAAGGTTTTATTCTCTGATGAGTCAAAATTCAACCTACGTTCATCAGACGGGCATGAACATGTGTATAGAAGACTTAATGAGCGTTATGCACAATGTTGTTTCGTTGAAATAACACCCTTTGGAGTCATGGTCTGGGGAGGTATTTCTTTACAAGGACATACAGAGTTGGTTCTTGTAGGGAATGGGGCAATGACAGCTCGCAGGTATATTACAGAATGTTTGACAGATCATGTAGTACCATATGCACCATTCATAGGCCCAGATTTTGTTTTTATGCATGACAATGCACGTCCTCACATTGCGAATATTGTCAAGGAGTACCTGGACGAAGTTGGGATTACACAATTATAATGGCCACCGCAAAGTTCGGAACTAAATCTGATAGAGCACGTCTGGGATCAACTGAAACGACATTTCAGAAACCGCACAACTAGAAACAATTGAAGAGCTAAGACGTGCTATTCAAGAAGAATGGGAGCAATTGGACCAAGAAGTGATTGCCAACCTTATTCGAAGTATGCCACAGTGGTTAGAAGATGTAATTAATGGCAGGGGAGGTAACACCCACTACTAGACAGCTTATGTACCCAACCATTACCAGTTAACAATATTAAATAAAATATTGCTAAGATTATTTTTTCTATTTTTTTATTTTTTGTAGTTTTCTGCAACTTTCGTTTGTTCTAATTTAACTTATTAACAATAAATTTTAATTTGCTTTCTGTTGAATATATTCAGGTTTTCTTATTTCCAATAAATTGATCTCTGCTTTTATTTTCAGTTTATGAAATTCATGAAGAAAGTTGGTGATGGAGAGATCACCATAGAATCTGGTGAGGTAATAGGAGCTACTGAGGATGAGGCAGAGAGCTGGGTGGACCAGTATGCTCAATTGAGTAAAGAGCAGAATCAAACTAAGGCTGTGCCTACAGCTGCCGACTGGGCTGGGGAATTTGCTTCCCAGGCTAATGCTGGTGGTAAGTTGTTCTTGCTGTTCCAGTATAAAATGGTTATTCAGTTCTGTATCTGAAACTTTAGGTAAGAAATAAATAAGTTCAATTTGTTCCACTTTGGCATTTTTGTTGAAGATGTGTGTGTATATACAAAAATGATGTAGGAGACAGTAAACACTTAGAAGAAAATTCTTATATTTCAAGGCTCCTCATTGTCACATGTGGGTACAAAGAATGGAAGCAAACAAAAGCATAGAGGCACGCTTTTGTTTACTTCATTCTTTGTACCTTCATGTGACAATGAGGAGCCTTGAAATATAAGAATTTTCTCAAGGCTCCTCATTGTCACATGTGGGTACAAAGAATGGAAGCAAACAAAAGCATAGAGGCACGCTTTTGTTTACTTCATTCTTTGTACCTTCATGTGACAATGAGGAGCCTTGAAATATAAGAATTTTCTTTTATCGTGGTAAGTGTTTACTTTCTCCTTCACCATTTTTGTTAATCCACCCTTCTGGCAATCTTTCTCATTCTATCCCTTATATATATAAGTATGTATGTATGCGTGTGTGTGTGTGTAAATAAATTAAATTTACCTAGATGCATCATAAAATTTGGTATCCAGTATTACCTTTACCTTTGAATATACTTATGCATTGGCTCATGACTTGACTTAGCTTAAAATATTCTGTTTAGACATAAAATGTATTAATTACTAGGGAGACAAATTTATGGTAAATAAAAACTGAGGAGAGCGGTAAATAAAATGTTAGATCAACGGTATATACCAGCGGTGAAAAAAAAAATTGGCACACACTTTTTCATCATGAGAGGAAACAACATACAAAAGAGCTATAAATTGATAAACTACTTCGTTTTTATATACTGTACACATACACAAGTACTTAGCTGTCCAACCAAAAAGAAAACATCAACACAAAATCACCTCATTTCTAATTTGCATATCTCAAGTGATTTATTCATTGTATGTATTTAAAGGATATCCTCGCTGTCCAACAAATAAAATAATCACTACTGCACATACACAAACACATGTTGAAAATCACATGATGATAAACAAAATCCATTCATGACTGAACACAAATGACACCATTGTTTCCCTTGATGTGCGGGAACAGACTAATCTTATCGCTGCACAGCTAGCAAGTTCGATGAAACTGGAAGTTGAATAGATATTTGGGGGAAGAAAGGAATGCAGCTTGACAGGGAGCGAAGTTTTCGAATTGAGATTATGTGCATGGGAAATTCCAATTTCCAGCATCTTCCTGATATGATCAAAGATAAAACGTTCTTCAGCTGCAAGTGGTAGGAAACTTTAGGCAAATGTTTCGTTACAAATCAACAGTTTTCGCGCACAACCTCAATTGCCGATTTTTGCATGTTTTCTACTTAATTTGATGATATTTCACGGTTATTTCGCGAAAAAGCATTCATTTCGTGGAAAAGCACACATTTCGCATTACTTCGCGAATAAAACTCATGCATATTTCATCATTGGGGGTATAGTTACGTGCAGAACGTTCAAAATTGCATTTTTTTTCACAATTTGCGATATCACGCATCGCGAAAATTCAATGTCCCTATTAATTACATAGAACTTAAGTCATATTTTCAGCAGTGGATTAAAGTTAACTATCTTAAAGGAATCACCCAAAATATGAAAAAAATGACTGTTTCCTAACCTTTATAGAGTGCTTATACTGGGTCTGGCAGAGGAGTTAGATGGTTTTGAAATGTGAATAACACACTTAATTTTCAAAGGTACAGAAATGTATTACTACAGAAATACAGGTTATTGTATGCTATTTTTATTTACCACGACAGTTCGTTCAAAAAAAAATTATGCCTTCAATTTACTTCTATACACATTCGAAGGCCTTTTTCCTTTCCATTTAAATGACCTACGTAAGATCTTGAGTCAGCACTTTGTCGGTTTGAACAATTGAAAGAAATTTAAATCAACAATCGGCGATCCGGTGAGAAGTTGGTGGCCTGCATGTGGCACGCCATGGGTGTGTACCAAGCTGCAACACTATCCTCGCGTAGGTGCAGAACTTCAGATTGACAGCATCAGCTATGAATAGGTCACCACCTGGCCGTGTTCAAACCCATGGCATGCCACATGAAAATGAAGTTGTAAAAGATGCTGCGTTTTTAATACAGATTCTCCAGTCTTGAAGAATCCCTCCACAACAAACGCTCAATGTTGCACATTCCAGGGCCCCATGCTTACTGGGCTGACAAACAGTTAAGCAGGCCACCAACTTCTCACCGGATCGGTGATTGTTGATTTGAATTTCTTTCAATTATTCAAACGGACAAAGCGCTGACTCAAGATCTTATGTAGGTCAATTAAAAGGAAAGGAAAAAGGCCTTCGAATGTGTATAGAAGTAAATTAAAGGCAATAAAAATGGCATAAAATAAATAACCTGTATTTCCGTAGTAATACATTTCTGTACCTTTGAAAATTAAGTGTGTTATTCACATTTCAAAACCGTCTTAACTCCTCTGCCGGACCCTGTATCTAACATATTTATAAAGCTGCTTACAATTTGCTCTTATCATTCTTTTTTTTTAATATATTTTGTTAATAATATGGATACAAAGTGAAGTCTTCCATCGCATACTTGGTAATGTCTTAACTGTTTGTGATGTAAGCCTCCTAATAAAAATATCAAATATGCAATTTATTTTCTTAAAAGCATATTGTTGAATTGCTCATTTTGATTATGAATGTTTGATTCTTTCTACCTTATAATTGTAATATGTCTTACTGTTCTCCAAATTTCACTTCATAGAGACAAGTCAAGAGAAGAATGACGCAAAAGATGATGATTACGACACCCATTTCTGGAATAAGTTACAAGAAGAATGGGAGAAATTGGCTAAAGATGGGGACCTGGGTGACCACCCGTGGATATCTGAATTTTCTGAACATTATGAGCCTTTTAAGGTATTGGAACATATCTATGATATATTGAATTTTATCAAAAGAATTGAAAAATATATTAAAGTATTTAAAAAAGGTAAAGTGTTCCCCTGTGCTTAGCACCACGCCATGAAGGCGTATAGGGGGTGTGGGAAAGTTGCATTTACCTCTTGTAATAATTTTAAAGCATTTTAGTTTGTTTTTTTATCAGTTCAGAAATCTGAATGTTTTTTGAAGTAGTTTGATTTTATTATTGTTGCCTAAGAATCTCATATGTAATGAAATAGTAAGTAAACTATATATTTTCTTGTGTGTTTGTAGGAATACAATTTCGAAAAAGAGAATCCACTGAAGGATCATCTGAATCCATTTGAGGAAGGAAAGAAGAAGTTGGAAGATGGGGACCTGCCAAGTGCCGTGTTGCTCTTTGAAGCAGCTGCCCAACAAAATCCAGATAATGCTGAAGTTTGGCAGTACTTGGGAACAACACAGGCGGAGAATGAGCAGGTAAGCTACATGGACTGATTTATTAATACTGTGGATGCATCAGCACCATGCAATATTTGTCTTGTCTTTTGAATGTTTCCGGTTTCCTTATCATATTGTATAAATGTAACACTTCCAGTACATTTTCATTGTCTCACTACACACTAGGGAAGAGAGTGATTCATAAATTGTTCATCGGTAAATTGCGTGTTGTTTTGCAAATAGCCTGTAATTGGGAACGCAGCTCTACCATTTTGTTATTGCTTTTATGTATCCATGCATCTTGAGTTTGTAAATTTAAATTTATGAGACTCATTAAAAAATGGCCAATTGATTGTCATACAAGAAAAGAAGTGTAGCAACACTTTATTAGAAGTTACAAACATGTACATATCCACTTCATTTTTCAACATACTCACCGTAATTTTCCAAGCACCTGTGGTGCCGTGGAACATGCTTTTTTTATAATCTGCGTGGATTTCAGCCAATCCAACACCTCAGTTTCTTCAAATCGTTGAGATGCAAACCACTTTTTGAGTTGCAGTAAGGGTGATAGTCACTAGGTGCAAGATCCAGACTATATGGGGATGATCATAAAGTTCCCATCCAAACCTCTGAATCGTCTGGAGAGTGAGGGCAACGCTGTGTAATCTGGCCCTGTCATGGATAAAGAATTTCTTGAGTGCAATATACCACATCTTTGGTTTTCCATGGCACATCTTAATTTTGTAGTATTTCACAGTACACCCACAATGTAATTATTTTCCCTGGCTCCATCAAATCCATCAAAAACACACCTTGTTGGTCCCAGAAAAGGGTTGCCATGACTTTTCGTGCAGATGGAGTTTGCTTGAATACACGACACTATTGCTGTACTTTTTCCTTCACTCATTACTACTCTGACCATACACTTCACACAATTCTCAGTAAATTTTGCCGCATTATATGACCTTTGACGCTAAGAAATTGAATCACAGACCGTATTTCTCAACTGAGGGGATTATGTAATTGCGCAGCTATTTTAACACGCTGTAACTCGCAGGCTAACCAATAGCTGAGTAACGAAATATGATTGCTGGGTTCCCAATGGACCCGTTGATGTTACTGCATAGGCGCGATGTAATCACTGTTGCCAGTCACTTTTTATAAATAATCTTATTTTTTAAGTGCACCTCGTAAATTAGATAGTTTCTAGGACCGAGCTGATGCCAGTGGTTTTGGTATCAGAATGTATTGGTTAAAATTTGTTTACTTATACCGGCCAATACTTTTCCAGTGTTCAGGTCTTTGCAGGGTCTGCAAATATGGCACGTAACACTTTCACAGATTCTAATTATACTGCAATTTATACAAAATCCAAAGTTCCTATTTATGCCATTCAGGCTCTTCATGGAAGATTTGGAATTGGAGTTGATTAGTGGTTTATATTGAAACAGGAAACACTGAACATTTTGTGACAGGTGCTTGCTTCAGCTCATCCAAGGTGAAGGCGAAAGCTGACACAGAACAACATGGCTGTAGCCAGATTTGTCATGGATGGGATACACAAATATTCTTCACATTTAACATCACTAAATGTGTGTAAATTAGAGCAGAGGAAACATTGGTGGACTTTCTATATTTAGTTATGCTAGACATTATTTGTATTTTTTCTATTGCTCATTCATTATTTATTCACAAGGTATTATTGTTCCTGAAAATTACGTATTTAACAAAATACCAAAAACAGTATACTTACGATTTGTGAGTATGAATCGTTTATAAAACAACATTTCGGGAGTCGACTGCTCCCTTCTTCAGGTTCTGTTCTTGGCTAGCGCTATAGCATTTTGTCACGTCAACTTGGTGTAAAACAAGGTGTAAGGAGATCTGTTTCACTATGGTTAAAACCTTATGGTATGAACAAGCCCAAAATATAAATTGAGATTATTGTTCCTGTTTTGCAGGACCCAGCTGCTATTGCAGCCTTAAAGAAGTGCCTGCAGTTACAACCAGGGAATTTGGCTGCTCTGATGGCCCTGGCTGTGAGCTATACAAATGAATGTTATCAGAATCAAGCATGTCACACGTTAAAGGTAAGTCCACTTTTGCTTGATTTTTTTTCCTTTTTGTAACAATCCATTGCAAGATATTGTTGCTTCCCAAAATGAAGAAACTTTACATTTCAGGCATAAAGCACAATACAATGCAGATTTTTGTTAGGTGTGGGATTTTTTTTTTCCCTATCTCTGTGAGAAAATTATGTAGGAAAGCAACATAACACTTTTCCCACTGTTGACAATCATTGTCATTATATTTAGGGTACTAACCAGCAAATCTCGGGGAAAACAATTCTCTTGTGCAATGTCATGTCGACCCATCTGTCCATGTCAACTATCGATATCTCTGAAACTACTAGAGGCACACAGACAAAGTATTTGGTGGACTAATAGACTCAACAAAATAATACATCAGAGCAACATATTTTCTCTAAGTGGTTAGCACAGTGGGATTTGAATCCCAGCCTGGGCATGGATGTTCTTTATACACATCCTCATGATCGTAGTTAGCCAAAAGTAATGCCAAATAACTAAAATCGTGCAAAGCAACATATTTCCGTATGTTTGTGCTTTAGGTCCAATGTTCATTTTTAAATGACATGTTGTATTTATGGAACTAATAAATCTGAAAATTAAAAAAAATGGAGGTTGAACACTCAACAAATATTACTTTGATTGGTTCATGTGCAGAATTGAAAATCATTAACTGATTAATTTTTAATGTTATTATATCTTTGAAAGTATTCAAGCGTGAAATACAATCTGCAGCAAAAGGAATCGCCCGCTAGTAATAAAGTGTAAACATTTTCTTTGAAGCAGTATTTCTTCATTTGCGGATTTATTTCAACAATGTAATATTTACAACAGTTAGTGTTTGATATTTTAAAGTACATACTATGTAGATGAAGGAGGGAGTTCTTACATTTTCCTACATTTCTGCACATTATCATCTCGGCACACCTTCTTCTCATTGTTCGTTCAGATTCCTTTTTCCCGATTTCATCGCTCCAAATGTCAGCTAATGGGCGGGTAGACAGTTTACGGGAAAGCTTGTCAGCTTTTGTTAGACTTTTCAATTTTCTGTCATCCGTGGGTGTTGTAACTAGTTTCCCTCCACTGCCTTTTCTACGGTTTGTAGTCCCAGTCTGTGTATTCCGCCGAACAACATTTTGACAGTTTTTGGATGAATATAAAGTCTTTGTGCAATTTCTTTCTTGGACACATCATCCTCTAGCATTTGAAGTATCCTTCCTTGCTTTCTTGGACTAAGATCTGTAACACCCTGCTTTCTGCCCATTTCGATTTACTGTACATTGTGTGAGCAAGAAGGAAGACTTCTGATCAAGAAATCTTTCAGTGAGATTAGGAAACCAATTCCTAAACAAATGTAACAATTGAACTAACTATACATCAAACCAAACTAAGATAACTAGACAATAGCAGAAGGCAATACAGAGGTTGTTCGCTTTATATCCGACCATTGTCCATTTGGTGCTGCCACCTGGCATATCATGCTGGAACTATGGGTCTGCTGGCGGGAGCAGTGTTGTGTCTGACCTTGTAGGTGCGCGAGTGTTGGTAGTGAATGTTATCAAATGGCACCGAAAATCAACCGGTATTGGGAGGGTTACGTAATAGCCCTTTTCCATGCTAAGTTTTCATACGTACGCATTGTGAAACACTCGGGGTGACTACTGCGAAAGCTATTGTGGCCCGTTACACACAACAGGCTCTCCTTGCAAAACATTCACCCACAAAAACCACCAGGAGAAGGGCTGCAAGCAAAGTGTCACATACCATGTTCCCATTGCACAAGTCAATCATAAGAAGAAAAAGAAAAAATCAGACGTGCGCCTGTGACATGAATCGATGATCCGAAATCTTCAGACTTGCGCCTGTGACATGAATCCATCATTCGCCATCATAGAAGTTCTGAAAAACCTTTTTGCGTTATGCAATGACGCAGCAGCTTTGTTCGTCAGTACAGGGAAAGTTTCCCTCGTGGCTTTGTGGTTGTGATGGGATTCGGATAGGAGTGTAAGTTGATGATATGCAAGGTGGACAAAAACGTGAAGGTGAATGCCAGATACTTCCAAGACTCCATTCTGACACCTATCTCTCGGAGAGACATCCCACAATTGTATAGAATGGACGCGAACCAGGTGATGATCCATATGGATAAGGCTTCGAGTCATACCGCCAGAACATCACTATGTTTTTATCAGGAAATGGCAGAGGAATTAGGAATTCGTGTCATTCCATTTGAAGACATTCCTGTGAAAAGACCAGATGCCAGTCCAATGGATTTTTGCGCATTTGGACTGTTGAAACGACGTCTTCAACATCGCCGCCCACGCAACCTGGATGGTCTGTGGAAAGCTTGCAGGGAGGAGTGGGACAGAATTCCCATGCCTGTCCTGCGCCGGAGCTTGCTGCAATGGAAACTGTGATGCCGGGAGATAGTCCACAATGCTGGGGGTCCAATAGAACATGATCGGTGGTGGCACAGTATCTTAAGGTGAGTACCCATCACAAAGGGTCTGATATAAAGCGAACAACCTTCTGTATAGGCAATAAAGCTTAACAATTTAATCAACTAACTGCTTTCTTTGTTGTTTTCTTCGATATTACCTTCATTGTTAGAGTACTAAAATATCAGAATTAAAATTACGTACAGTATGTAGAATTGTCAAAATTATTACAAAAACATAAGACATACTGCTTGAAAAAAAATATTAGATTTTATTACTCAACTGCTACAGATACAAACTTAGTGAATGAAAAGATGAACTCAATACTTACTATCTTTTAAATTAAATCTTTTTCTTAAATAAGACAACCTTGATAGAAATTGTTATAATTTGCAACTTAAGCCATCATTGAGTAAAGAAAAAATGTTATGGATAGTGCAGCAACTAAAGCATTACCTGTTATTTTAAATTAACCCTAACACGAACTAATTCTGTGTTTCAGGAGTGGCTGAAGGCTAATCCAGTGTACAGCGATTTAGTGCCAAACGAATCATTGGATGATGGCGATAAATTAGGAGCCATGTCCTCAATAATGACAAGGTGAGTAAAACTTTACACTTGGAAGTTTTAATGGCTTTCAAATTACGAGATACTTGTCTTCACTGTAAATGTTTAGTTTTAGGCAGGGAAGGAGAATTATCCAATTTTAACTAAGATAACCAAGGCAGAATTTAATGATGCTGATAACCAATAAAGTGGAACCTCGAATTTACATTTTCCTGCTTGGTACATTCAGTCTTGATAGTCCCAACATAGCAAAATGTTATAAAATTTTCATCCATTTGGCTCCGGTACCCCTTTCTACACCCTCGATTTCAGGCACATTTCAAATATTTTCGTGAAAATATTTATTGTAATATAATTAAACCTTGTTTCCATATTAAAAACACTAAGTTGCTGACCAAGGCAGTTTATTAAGATAAAAAAACACTTAACAGGTAACCTTTCAACCCTGTATCAGGGTCTTCCTCAGATGAAGACTCTTGCTAATATTGACCTGTCAGTCACCTGTCAGTGTAGTAGACCCATTAGTCAACAACTGGCAGGAGGTGATATGTTTAATTCCTTTGGAGAAATCTTCCTAGATAAGGACTGTCAACTTGATTTGTTGTTGTGTGGCTAGTGACCCTGCTATGCGTATGTAATCTTTCTGTGTGTAGTATATTTCATCATTTTAGTTTAGTTCTTCGTCTGAGGAAGACCCTGATACAGGGTTGAAACGTTACCTGTTAAGTGTTTTTTTTATCTTAATAAACTGCCTTGGTCAGCAACTTAGTGTTTTTTTGAAAATATTTAGTTCCTCATAACAAACAGTGTTTGCAAATAGCGCGGAAGTTAATTTTTTAGATCTACGTGCTACGAAACTTACGTTTTTTATGAAATTAAAATTCATTGCGTAACGTCAAAAAGGTTTTTTAGAACTTCTATGATGGCAAAAACCTGCAACCTTCGCAGTTGGGGCTTGTGAGATCCGCATAGCGCGATGCCCATTGTGGCCCACCTGCCTTGGCTCGTCCCCAGCGACAGCCTCGCAGCCTGTCTGGAAGGAGAAGCTTCCCTCCCCATCATCCGGGAATTAGAATGGTTCTCACTGTACCATGTAGAAGGAATGAATTCTTGGTTTTCTTAATTTTTTGGGATCTGCTTCCCCAACGCAAAATGTCACCACATGCCACTGTTGTATTGTAAGGGGGACACGAGCAATATTTTGTATGCAGATAGCTGCATTAAAAAGAAGGCTCCTTCGTGAATAGCCCTGCAGAAGCCCTGAATAGCATGCCTAAGGAGGAGTTGATGGGGATCAACCCCCCCCCCCCTTGGCCCAGTATTCCTAAAAAAAGAACGTTCTACACAGGAAAAAATGGCAAAATTAGGGCTGACTACTAAAAAAAAGTATACTTTAACCCCTCGTTTTCCAAAATCCTGGGCACGCCATTGGCCCTGCACAGCAGTTGCAAATTAATTATCTCTTGTGAGAGGAGATTAGCGACTTTTTTCACTCGTTCCTAAACTAATATCAGATAACAGAGATTGGCAATTTTTTCTTACTTTTCTCCTGGCAAAAGAAAAGAAAGTTTTCCAAGAAAGTTCCCCCCTCTCCCTCTCTCCTTCCCCCTTCTACTAGGAAGGATTATGTAGATAAAGAAATGGGAATAGGGATTGAGCCATGTTCTCAATTGTCCACGTATGTTTTTGTGGGGGGGAAACACAACAAAGACACCAGAGTCACGCTTTTAGAATGTGTTAAAACGCTAGAGAAAGCAGCATTTAATGACTATCGTTTTGGCAATAGTTTGCTTGTTCGTAAGGCAGGGGTTCAAGGTCACATGTGAATGAATAAGATGCTACAAAAGTAAGGAAGAGGGGAGGGAGAGGTTGACTGACATAAGACACAGGCTTCCGGCAATTTTTGTCATCGGTGGGGTTTGGAAAACGTATAAAGCGGGAAACGAGAGTTACAGCAAACAATAGATCGAGATAAACGTCCTAATGTTCAGCATGTTTTTTTGCAGGGAATGGGCTGAATGGATTAAGCGGGTAAACCTTGCTCTTACCCCTTTCACCCCCTGGCACGTTCAATGTCTATTTCTCGTGAATTTGTGAATTTACAATAACGATTTAGAACAGATTAGTGCAATACAGCAAACTTTGGTGTATATGTAGTATTAATTTTCTTTCTTTGTGTACTTAATTTTACCATTTTAATTATATTTCAGTAATACGTTTTTCTCAGTTATAAGTTTTTACCCTTCTGTCCCCCATAAAACGTATACCTGAGATTTCACTGTAATTTAAACTAAGTGGACCAATAAATCTGTCACACTCCTAGTTTTAAGTGAAGATAACGTTTGTTTCCAAAATGTACTCTCCATGACACTGTAAATTTGAATTTCTGGTATGGCCAAAATTGAATGAAGTTGAATGTTTACTATGCACCCTATTCGTCACTTTTATCTATTCACCAATCATTCTCATATTTGCAATTATACTAGAATGAACAAGAGAGGTGAAACAACAGTGTGAAGAAGTCTGTAACATGATATATCACTTCCTTTGATCTTTCTTATAAGTATCAGAGCCGGCCCCCATGGTGGAGTGTTTAGCACATCGTGCTACGATGCCAGGGGTGGCGTGGGCATGGATGTTTGTGAGTGTCCATTCATCAATTTCATCATGTCATCACTCATCCCAATCTTTGCACAAATTATCCAAAAGTGGCACAAAAAGCGAAGTAAAATAAAGCAAATCAATCGATCAATTAGAAGTATCAGACAATCCATGAAGAAAGGGAGAGTGAGAGACTAGACTACTGTATGAAATTTCATGGATTTTTTTTTTCTTACACACATGTAATTGCACACATAGGCAATTGTACCATTATGAAATGTCAGCTTCTTAATTAGTGAAGAACCACCATGCTGCCATGGAGTTCAGAAGTTTTCCAAGGGGCACTTGTGTTTTAGAGGTAAAATTAATGGCTAGAACTATGAACAGACATCACATACATACTCTTGGGCTGTTGCATCAATACAAACAAAAATCTTTTGAGGATGTGGCTTTTGAGCTTGAATATGCCAGGAATTTTACCCCCTTTTTTATTAACAGTAATAAAGGAAGTGAAGTACACTTGTGTTCAAATTACCTCTGTCATGTGTGCTACTTGAAACATAACTGTATGCCTATTCGAATACAATTTATTTTTTCGTGCAGTTCCTGATCTCTGTCAATTTCGCCACCTCTGTGGTAGCTTCCTCAAGCGTGTAGTGGCTTGCTGCAAGGGACACCCACCACTCACCACCCATGCCTGACGAAGCTACCACAAAGGCGACAACGAAATTGATACGATCAAGAAACTATATGGGAAAATGAACTGTAAGTTGTTTGGAATGTGTTACCTCTCTCCATGTAACCAACAAATGGATATCTTTAGATAGAGTGTAGAACTTTACAGGGTTTTAAAAAAAATTTGTTATGGCAGTGAAATTGTTGAGATATAGTAATATCCTTTTTGGTTTGAACCTCAATTGTCACATTGGATTGTCCTTTTACTTGCCTGTTTTTATTGCTAAAAAAATGCAACGTAGAAGCAAGGAAACTAACATTGAACTCTTGGTATGAAAATTGATGGTATGTATTTGAATAACAAGATGAGTCTATTAATATAGTTAACATTTTTACAGCCGCATTCATCAAGAAGTCCAGGAGTTGTACATAGCAGCAGCACGTAGAAATCCTTCAGACACGATGGATCCCGATGTCCAGTGTGGCTTGGGTGTATTATTTAATTTATCAAACGAATATGACAAGGCAGTAGATTGTTTTAAGGCAGCACTAGAAGCAAGACCAAATGTAAGTTGTACTTTTATGCTTTTAATCGTATTTTGTGAAATTAAAGAGAGATTTCTTTGTGCAAAACATAAAAACCAGTTTGAACCGATACAAGTGCCAATACTTGAATATTGTAAAAATTTAAAGTAGTTCAGAATATTTATTAATTTTGATATGTAATCATTCCAATCAATACAATTGCTTTAAAATATTCATCCACAGTGTTACTGCAAAAAGTAATGAAAGTTATACATTTTGAATAAAATCCAGGATATTGTGATTTGCATTCTCTGTGAAATGTCCAGACTCTGGGAAAAGTATTGCTTGACAGCAGTGATTAAATCCAGTAGCTGATACCAACACCACTGGTATCTACTAAGCCCTGATAAAAACCTAAAATGAGGAAAAATTGTCAAGGTGTGTAGTATATATATGGCTCTGGCACCTGTACCCACGGTCATTGTAACGACCGCCATGTTAGGCAAATTTCAGTTATATTATGGAATTTATCTTATTCGTATGCTTTCAAGTTAAAAACTTAAATTATTTATACTTAATTGTTTTCATAATTCATGTATATATTTGTGTTTTATCTTGTTATTATATTATTCGCATATTTTTGCATCATTAATTCATATTTTATAGGCTAATAATTATTCTTCCTAGTTTATGCAACGTTTTCATTATTTGTCAAATCCAAGATGGCTAGGATTATTTCTATCTTTCATGCAAATGATGTTGTTTAAGCACATTTCTACCTAATATCGATATTTGTTCAACAATAGACAAGATCAAAGTAATTTAATTTAGTCTTTGTTATAAATCCGTAAACTAAATCTTCATTTAATCATTTTATGTGCAAGGGTAAATTATTTTATAAAATCAGTTTCATTATTTCTATCTGGTTCAATATTATAACATTATAGCAAAACAATTCTCTCTCGCTTTCAATAATGCGTTATTCTGTTTATGTTAGGAATGGGGAATGACGCTATGTGTTTAGGGTGACGTCAAAAGTTCCACGTTGGCATTCTTAATTGTTGCCAACCATAACCAAAACTTACTATCGCTAATTAGCATTAATCTGACATATAAATTATAAGTTTTTCTTGTGTTATTTTTATGTTATGAGTTTGTAGGATTGTAAAAAAATAATCTGTTAAGTTGTGCCTTGCACCTGAGGTAGCAGTTGAAGTCTTGCTGTTAACGGTGAAGGCGGTGCACAAATTCTGTCGTGCTAAATAAGTACTAATCACTGCCTACAAGCAAGCAGGACCTAACATATATTTTTAATTTGTGCAAATAAGTAATACGCGTGTGATTCGTGATTTAAGTTTTTGGACATTTTTATTATAATATTTGGTTTGATTTGACGTGATGTGCTGCTCGGTGGTTACCTTCCTTGTAGATTTGTGATTGCCTTAATCCCGATCCCTGGATGAGAACTCGTGCTTCCAATTGACTAGCCAGAGCAAGGAGCGGTGTGTTACCAATTCGGATCTCCATACCTTGGAACTGCGATTGTGCTGGCACATTGCATCGTGATCTGTGAGGGTGAATGTTGCCATGTTTTTATTTGTTCAAATACCCCTCTACAGCCTCAATTTTCATCCCCATGTACATGTAGGACCTTTAGTTTAATATAAGGTTCATCTATTCCATTTCAAACAGTTTGTTAATTTGTAAGCCAGTGTAATGTTTCATTGCTTATGCTGCCTCGCTGGTCAAACACATTGAGTGATTGACTCAATCTCACCACCAGAGATTCCAGGTTTGAGTCCCTGCCTGGACATGAGCTTATTTTTTACTGTCCCTTTGTCAGTTTCATGTAATAATTATTCATCTTCATCATCATGATTAGCAGTGCTAAGTCACAATACAAATAGAAGGTAAATATTATTATTATATTTATTAGTTCAGTACAGCATACATATCCCAATTACTACGTAGAAATTTTCTGTTCAAGTCCTGGTCGAGCCTTCATTTTTCGCTGAAAATTTCTACGTAGTACATCTCTTGTGTGTGTAACTCACAGAATCTAGAATATCCCAATTACGTTGAAAAATAATATACTCTACACTAGAAAAGAAAGTACAAAATGAACATCTATATCCACATAATATTTACACTTTGCTATGCTCTTGTTGATGATTTTTTTCTTCAGTGTACTTCCTGTTTGCGTCAGGGTGTTCATTAAATACTTTTTCTAAATGAATTGTGTTGTTTTCGATTGCAGGATTCTCGTCTATGGAATCGACTTGGAGCTACTCTAGCGAATGGAAATAGATCAGAAGAGGCAGTAGATGCTTATCACCATGCGCTACAGCTGTCTCCAGGTTTCATAAGATCTCGTTATAATCTAGGAATAACATGTGTCAACTTAGGTGCATACAAGTAAGTATCAATTGACACATAATGTGATAATGTACCATTGCTTAAAAGTATTTATTTCTGCAGTTGAGCAACAAATAATCAATATCAAATCATTTAACCTGTGAGAAGTTACTTTATTTTATCAATTATGAATTACATCGTCTTTCGGTTGCCAATAATACATCAACTACTGTACATTGCCAGTACTCCTGATCTCATTCGATATTAGCATAGATATTTTTTCTGTGCAAGAGCTGAAGCAAGCATTAGTCAGCAGCTATTCTTCTCTTCATATTAAAGTCCACGGCTTCTAAATTCTTGCATCATTTCACCCCTAAGATATACATATCTTGTCATGACACTTAGCACTTCCTACAAGGTATTTTCTTCATCTGTTACAGCAACCCGTTGTCTTCTTCTGTTGGCAAAAGCCCCCAACAAAGTGAGCTAAAAAGTACAAACATTCCCAAGTAAGTGTAATTTGCTGACCATCTGGCTTCAAATCTGAATATATTCAGCCATCTAGTCTTCATTGTCTTTTCATTTTATGCATGTAATGGGAACACACCCCCTTCACAAAGGAAAATATATGCAAAAAGGCAGGATTAAAAAGTAGGTGGGAAAATATCCTTTATCATGTATTACTATGTGATAACAAAAAATTAAGCCCAGTATTTTCATTTATATTTTCAAAAACTGCCTTTTTTGTAATATATTTAAAAATATATGTATGGCATATAAAGTAGCTTTACGCAAATTGTGTATTAACTTAGGTTTGGTTCTGGTCACATGCAACTGGTCAGTTAACTGATTACCATTTGTCTCCAATATTTTTTGGAGTTAAGCAGATTGTTTTGGTGTGTAAAATGCCTTTGTTTCCCCCTTCCACAGTCGTAATCACAGTCTTAGTAATTAGTTTGTAAATTGACGGTTATGTAACTTACATCTGTCATATGCTGATGTAAAAGTTTATTAAGGCCGTTATGTTCAAGTAACATTTTTCCATTGTTGAGATTTTGATGCAAAATCCATTTGTATATTTTGTTGTGTAACTGTAATATACTGTTATGAATTGCAGCATTAAGAAAATAATGCATGCGTGTGTTTATTTCCCATATTGAAAATGGTATTGTGCTTTGTACAACTTAACAAAACATAGTTGACTGCATCTTTAGAAAGCTGAGTTTACAGTTCTGGTAGAAGAAATCAAAACTCATCAGAAACAAGAAATAATTATATTATATTGTATTTTTTTTTCCTTAAGGTAGCTGTATGTGTTCAGTCGTGTTTGACTTTAAAGAAATTATGAAAACAGCAATAATGATTTGAATTATTAGTGATATCTAGTTACACATGCCTTTCTATCATCTGGAACTAGAGTAGCACGTAGAGTTTTCTGTAAAAGGCAGTTTCCAGTTGTTATGTAAACCATACTTCACTAGTAGAAGGCCGAAGTGAATCTTTTTATTTCATTTTGAACTGAGAAAGGTCATTGTGTTTTCTTCCTTAGAGCTCCACATATATAATCTGCCCTTTTTTTTCATTAATCATGGTGGCATATTATTTTGTGTTCTAGGGAGGCAGCAGAGCATCTTTTGACTGCTTTGAACCAGCAGGCTGCAGGGAGGGGTTTCCAAGGTAGAAAATCATGGAGTGCGATGTCAGATAGCATTTGGTCTACTTTACGATTGGTGATGTCTTTGTTAGACCGCCAGGATTTATATGGAGCTGTAGACAACAGGTACCTTTTATAATCAAAAATCATTTGATGTAAGCATAAATTCACAACACCAATATGGTAAAAATTTGCTTCTTAGATAAAATTTGGTTCAAAATCCATGTTAGCCATGCAGTATTTATTTCTTTTGTCTATTAATTTTGATGGCAATATATAAATCATTAATTGTGCAGATTATATCAATTTACTTTTAAGATGTTTAATTGCATAAAAATTCATGGTCATGTTGCTTTTATTACTCAGAAGACAATGTAGTTTCATTCATTATTCCCTTTTCTAGCCTAGATTATTTAAAATTCCAGTTACTAGTTCATATCTATTAACTTTGTTTCAGTGTTATTGTCATAAATCTGAGAAATTACAGCCTGGGCATGGGTATTCTTTGCGAGTGTCTAATATATATTATAAAATATATTATTATATATGGTGAATTAGCAGTTATGGCCAATGTACATAGTCTGTTCATAGCATCTTATGAATGATTTAAGTTTTAATAATGTAATCCACCTTGTTACAAGTTTTAATATATTTAATTATGAAGTTCCAATCTTGAGATGTTTATTTCTGTTTATGTCATAAATATTAGGACATAACAAAATGGCGACTATACGACGCACGCTTTTAGAAGCGATATCGGGTGGGGTCACGCAGAGGGTGTGCGTGGCGATCAACCAATGGCAGGAGTGCAACGTTGTACAGTTAGGAGACCGCGGCGTGCGAGTTAAACGCCGTGTTCTGTATTTTTGTTGCGCGCAAGAAGTTTCCATAAAACACGTCACTTTAAGGTTCATCATAAGATGGGGAAAGACATTTTGAATCTGACTGTCCAAATCCCATGAATTTCAGTCGCCTACAGCCGGAGTTATCGTTACTTGAAGAAACACGGGAAACAACACCTTTCATTACCTTCAGCCTGTTTTTTTTTTTTTTTTTTTTTTTTTTTTCGTTTCCACTGTGTTGACGCAGCTGAGTTGTTGTGTCTAGGGAAAACTGTGGGTGTTAAATTCGCCTCGATATAAACAATGACCCTTCATTTTTCTGGGCATTCTCGAACATTGAAAGTCTGGGTCAGTTTGAGTTCAGCGTTTTCGTAGCAAGGCCGATGTAAAATTATTCGCTTATCGTTCACTCGTGCACCACAAAGAACAGTTTGTGAAAAGATTAAATACAGCCCTTTCATGCGATAGTGTGTGTTCTTTTTATTTTAAATAATGTCACTCTCAAAACCTAGCACCAGTAGTACAGGCACCAAGGGTGCAAAATCTAATCATTAACCTAACCTCCAGGAGAGTAACTCGGAAATGAGTGAAATCAGTGACACGGAGACCGAGGAAGACGACGAGAGCGGTGATTAATAAATAAATACCTTCAAGCTTCTTTCAGGTATGGGTTTCTCGTATAAGCTACAGTGATGTGATATTATAATCCTGTGTAGAAATATTCACTATATTATTTCACTGTACACATATATACTGTGCATGCATTATCAAAATAATGGACACATCGCGAATTTGCTGTTCTTCCCTTGCGCTAGCAGTTAGTTTGCCAACAGCGCAGTGGCACTGGCTGGGTATTGGCCGAACTCATGTTCCTTCTAAAAGCGTGCGCCGTATAGGATTAAAGAAGATAATTACTATAATTCTACTTACAGTAGTAATTATTTTAAGTCCAAGTGAGCTAGTATGAAAAAACACATAAGTTTTATACCTGCATTTGAAGCTTATGACCCAAGCCAGGATATAAATTTGTATATTAAAAGATTCAAGGCTTTTCTTGAGGCTAACGATATACAAGAAAGGAAACAAGTGTTTACTCTTATTTCTGTAATCGGTAGTTTACCATATCAAAAACTGGAACACAGATTAAGTCCAAAGGATCCACAAGATTGCACCTTGGAGGAACTCTTTGCTACATTGAGAAAAATATATGCACCACAAGTTATTGAATGGATTCAACGATTCGCTTTTATGCAAATAAAGCAAGAGCAAGGTGAGACAGCTACATCGTACATAAATCGTTTAAAAGTTGCTGCAATAACTTGTGAGTTTACAACATATGAATTAGACAGTCTCATTAGAGAACAACTAGTGTTCGGACTACCCGATAGTATACTAAAAGACAGATTATTGCTAGACATGCCCAGCACATTCGAAAAGGACATTTCTTGGCTGCATGTTTTGAAAGAAATAAACAATGGAACTGACCTGCAGTCAATTTATCTAATATGTATATAGGAAATTGTGAAATGAGAAACAGTAATTTAGATACCAAAGCTAATGGTTATGGAGAATACAACTCTCAAAAATAGCTTATTATCTGTGAAAGAAGTTAGTACATATACTTTTTTAACTACAAACATGCGACAAATGTACAATAAAAATCAAACTAATCTATTTCTAATTTGCAACATGCATATGATCAGATTTCATTGCGAAATGAACGTTTACCTTTGTACATTAATATTATAATACAAGACCAGTCGTTAGAAGCTATTGTCGATTCTGGTAGTTTTGCTAATTTCATTTCCAAAGATTTGTTAACTAATCTTATAGGCAACTTCACACTGAGTCAGTTATTAAATTCATATACGTCGATATCAGGTGAAAGCTTGTGTTTATTAGGTCAATTAAGATTACAACTTTACTATCATGGCAAAATGTACATGTTGCCTTTTGTTGTTGGAGACAAAATCAATACAAATATATTAATTGGTAGAGCTGGAATGAACATATTATTTGTTGATTGGTGCAGCAAACTTCTAAATGAGTTTCCTGAAACTGATTATGTTCAAAAGGAAGATTCTACACATGCATGCTTAGGTCTAGAATCAAAAAATTTGCTACCAGATGCTTGTTCGAAAATTCAGCGTTCAGGCTTAATGGATACTCCAAGGGTACATCAACAGAAGATTGATGAGATCGGTGAATGTTCACGAATATCAAATGTGCAAGGGCAAAATAGCAAAGCAATGATTCTGAACAAACGTAAAGCAGACGTAGATAATTCAAGTAATATGAAACAAATGAACATTGAAGACTGTCATTCACAATTGCTGACATCTTTTGCAGAATTGTTTAATGAGGATATTAGTACACCCATTAAATATTTCAGGGTATCAATACCTTTACAGAAGAATGCTAGGCCCGTGTTCAGGAAAGCGTACAGAATATTCATTACGAGATCAAATAAAACAAGAAATAGATAATATGTGTAAGCAGAATATTATAGCTCCTATAGAACATTCAGAATGGGCTAGTTCTATTGTGCCAGTTAAGAAATCAAATAATTCTATACGTATCTGTGTAGATTACTTGAAAACAGTCAATTTTCAAACCGATGGTTTAGTGTATCCTCTACCAGATTTTCCTGATATTTTACAAAAAGTTAAAATAGGAAAGAACTACACCAGGCTTGATTTACGTTCAGCATTTTTACAAGTTAGTTTGCATCCAAACTCACAAAACATATTGTGTTTAAATTATGATTCTCACTTGTACAGAATGCAACGTTTACAATGTTTACCATTTGGTACAAATGTTTCGTCTCAGCTTTTCCAACAGGTAATTGATTCAATTTTAACAGGATTGGAAAGAGTTGCATCATTTAATGATTATGTTATAATTTCTTTAGATAGTCTACAAGAATGTTTTCTAAGAACAATACAAGTTCTGTAATGCTTTAAAGATTATAATGTTAAAGTCAATTTAAGTAAATCTGAATTCCTAGTGCAAGAAGTGATTTACTTAGGAAGACGTTTTACGGCAAATGGAATCACATCAACTGAAAAGTGTGTGTGTGTGCTATTTTAGAAAGTTCCGAACCAAAGGATAAGGTTCAACTACAAAGTTTTTTAGGGATGGTTGCATTTGAAAGCAGTTTTCTACACAACTTGTCATCTACAATACCACACCTATATCGACTTCTGAGGAAAGGCGAAAAATGGTTGTGGTCTAATCAATGTGTATCGGAATTTAAGGCTGTTAAAGATAAGATTGTTCAGACACCTGCAATAATTCCTTTTGATCCTTCAAAAGAAATAATCCTAGAAACGGATAGTTCTTGCTACGGTGTTGGAGGTCGATTGGGGCACAAGATAGATGGCGAACATCGAACAGTGGCATGTTTTTCAGCTACAGTTTCCCCTGCTCAGAAGAATTACTGTCTGAGAAAGAGAGGCATTAGCCATTGTTTCGCCTGTTAAAAACATTTTTACTTACATCTGGCAGGTCAAAAATTAACAATATACACCGATTCAACAACTGCCAAATCATTACTTGATTCGAATACACCAGTGCCAATGTAACACAATGCGCATTGGCAGAGGTGGAAAATATTCATGGCATCTCTGAATTACGAAAAAGTGTATTCTAAGAAGGTTCCAATAGCAGACGCTTTGTCAAGATTACCACTACCTGAAGAATTGCAATCAGATTTGTTTTTGACAGCGTATGCAGATCTAGAACAAAAGTTACAACTGTTACGAATATCAGAGATCAAGGAACATACAACACACGATGAATTGTTGTCTAAAATAACAATTTACGTTAAGAATGGTTGGCCAAGAGGAATTGATCCACAAATCAATGAGGAAGCAGTAGCTTTATGGAAGAAACGTCTGGAAAGATGGATTCTTCAACAGAAGATTGATTGTTGATGTGGGGAAATAGAATTGTATTGCCAGAGACACTGCGATGCAAGTTTCTATTCAAATTCATGGTCTGCACAGTGGCGTAGTGAGATTAAAACAGATTTGCAGAGACTTAGTTTGGTATCCTAAAATGACTTCTGACATTGAAAGTTTTGTTGCAAAATGTGATGCTTGTCAGACGAATGCAAGAGCTCCAGCAAAAGGACAATTTATATCATGGACACCGACATCACAACCCATGGAATGTGTACATGTCGATCATTTCTATTTCAAAGTTTATTTATTCCTGTTGTATGTTGATACACAAAATTTTTGAATGTTCGGCAATGTTCTAATTTAACGGCTCAGGAAGCAATTAGACATTTAAAAAGCCAATTTTACATACTTGGTTCTCCAAAAGAGTTAGTCTCAGATAATGGACACTCCAAAAGAGTTAGTCTCAGATAATGGACAACCCTTTGCAAGTGAACAATTTAAGATGTTCTGCCAAAGCTTGGGCATTGAACTAAAGCATTCCTGCCCATATAAACCTTCGAGAAACAGGTTGGCTGAGAGAACAGTCAATACCGTGAAAAGGTATCTAACCCTCATAGGAGGTTTTCCAAAAGGGGATGTTAGAAAATTAAATACTGAAGTAGAATCATTGCTGCATACAATAATACACTGGCATAACAATACTCCATTGCCATCAACTGGAACATCTTCAAGTTCATCAATGTTTTCTTACGACACTGCAAGTAATATAATCATTAAAGATGAACTAAAAATGTTCATTATGAATATGAGAGCTTTTCAATTGTAAGTAAAGTATATTATTAATGCCCTGAAAGAAAGTATATCGGAAAGGAGAAATTATTGAAAGATGCAGTTTTGCTGTTTATAGAGTAAGAGATGTGGAAAGTGGCAGATACAGAAATGTACACTATTCATTTTTAAAGATTCTTCATGAAACTGGAGGAGAATCAAATCAGTCAGAAAGACCTAAGGAATATGACAATAGTGCATGTCATGCATATTTATATCCTCCAATTAAAAATTAAATGCATCGGCAGGAACTAAGCGACAGTGAAGAACATAATGCTCACAGTTAGTCTCCGAAGCAAGAAAGTAGCTCATCTTCGAAGGGAGGAACTAATCTAGGTCTTGGAACCAGTTCGTCTTCAAAGCAAGGGAATAGTTTTGGTCTAGGACGTAGTTCGAGGGGAAGAAGGAAATCTCAAAGAGTAAAAAGGACAAGAATGTTTTACCCCTCATAAGTTTGTTTTCTCAGGAAGGGGAGAAGATTGATATATATTATAAAATATATTATTATACAGGGTGATTCTTTATGTAGTTTACAACTTCAATAAATTATAATTATTTATTGTAACCACATACAGATGGTTTATATGTCATTATGCAGCAAAACACTTCAAGTTTTGACTCATGTAGTGTGTAGTTGCGGAGTTGATCACATGCGGCGCCACCGGTCTATCATTGAAAATGGCGACTTTCACTGGTGCGGAAAGAGCTAAGTGCGTGTTCTGGTTCGAAGAAACCAAGTCAGGAACGAGTGTACAGCGAAAGTTTCGCACAGAATATGGCAAGGACCCGCCCAGCAGACCAACAGTGTACAAATGGCACCAGACATTTATCGAAACAGGTTGTTCTGTGCGACACACAAAGTCTCCAGGGCGTTCCCAGACAAGTGGATAGGTCGTGGTGGACCAATTGCCTGGCCGCCACGGTCTCCAGATTACACTCCACTCGACTTTTTTTGTGGGGGTTTGTGAAAGATAGGGTGTACAGTGGTGGAAAAAAGTTCTTCCCCATAAGACTTTAATGGCAGTAAATAATACCGGAAGGGTAGGCAACACACATTGCACCATTAGGTGATCGGGTGATTCTGTCTGTCTCAAGAGAAACTCGTCTTTCATGCAAAAGCCAACAGGCACAGGAAATGTAGGAAAGTCACGTGACTTGTCAGGTGGAATGTTGTTCGTCAGAAAATCGCCTTTTCTCAAGCCAGGTCGCAGAACCGACAAGAGCTACACGTTATATCTCCGAAAATGATTCCCCTAAAAACGTTGAACGAAACGCTAAAACAATTCTTGCCTTAATTACTGTATGTGCCGCAGTAGCACAGTCGTTAGGGCGTTTTATTATCATGCGAGAGATCTGGGTTCGATCCCCGACGGGGGATAATCGGGATTTTGTCCACCTGTTCAAGCTGCTTCGGTGGCAACCCAGCATCGTATAAAGTGGGTACCTGGAGGAAACTCTGGGGAAAGGGGGGGGTAAGGCGGCCAGGGACGTGGTGCTGATCACATCATTCCCACCTTTGGCCTGATGAAGAAAGCGTGGGGCCCCAACTCCACTAACTCCACACCCCCTATACTCCTTCATGGCTTGGTGCAAAGCACAAGGTAGCACTTTGCTTTTTAATTTACTATACATCCCGTTTTTGTAGGAACAGAACTTCCCAATCCCTACGTGGGCTTTCTTCCAAGTTCCGTAGGGATGTGAATAGGCTCCAATATTTCTTGAGACAATTCATACAAGTTATATTTCCTTATAAGAACAACAGCCGATATATTTTGTGTGCGTGTGTGTAAGGGGGTATAATCCAAACATGTGAGGTGATCCTATTCCCACTACTCAGAAATAAATCTCAATTCAACACACTGAAAATGCAGCACTTTCTACATCTTAGCATGCAAATATCTACATAGTAGCAAAGTAATATGTGGAAAGAGAAAAATTAACGATTTGTAACGGCACTCTGGAAATTTTTTAGTTTATTTTTTTTCAATATGAACTGACATTCATAACATTCATTAACAATCCCAATATTGACAAAAGAATAGCTTAGTCGTTCTGCTACTTTCAATTCTTCATTATCGTAGTCACCGTAACTCTCTCTCTCTCTCTCTCTCTCTCTCTCTCTCTCTCTCTCTCTCTCTCTCTCTCTCTCTCTCTCATCCTTCCCGATGGCGCTGTAGTAGAGGAGTCGCCTTGTAATCAAGGAGTCACCGGTTCGATACCCGGTGGAGACACAGTGGTTAGGATCCCACTTTAAACTGTAGATGCAGTCTCGATTAGCCTTTGTGTGCATAAGGTGGACTTAAAATACCAAATGTAAATAAAAATCAAAATCACCGTAACTCTCTACAAAGCCAGAGGATCCATTTTTGAAACCTGTTGAGGCTTAGATGTAGCATTGCATTCGTATCATTACCTATCATCTTCATGGTCGCGATTATCGCAAGAGGTAAAAATTCGACACAAAATAACCAAACAGAAGCTTGGAATCAATCTGAATATTGGTTACGTTGGATACGTGGTAGAATTGTTTTAAGTATTACTTCCTGTGATGTAATAGGGTTTTTGATTACAGACCATTTGTATAATACATATCGTTGTTGCGAACAATAAGTAGTTTCACGTTCACCACACTCTTCGGTTGTTTAGAAATCGTAAGGAAGAAGGATCTCTAAATTTCCGCTTTCACATGTCAATGAAACTTTAAAATACGTTCAGTGTAGGTCACAAAAGAGAAATCTAATTCTAATAGAATACGATACTACTCCTTACGTTCTTGTAAATGTTCACCATTAGTCTGGCGAAAGAAAGTAAGGAAGATTTCCGTGTTTCCTTGAGGAAAGATAAGGCGCCTGCTTGTAGGAAGCAAGCACCAACTGCTTCGATCATTGACCTTCACTCCCAGAGTGACTCACAGCTGGCCTGCGCTCGTTCCAGTGTGCTTATAAAATAGGTATTTTATTTCGTTCGTTCTAATCCACAGTTATATCAAGCTAACATTCTAATATTTTCGTAAAATATGTAGTAAACAAGTTGTATACATTATGGTCTTCCAGAGTGTTGTTGCCTCCTGCTATTTACACGCGGGAGATGGGGGTGTTGTAAACATTTCTGAACCCAAAGGTCGAGCACGAAGGAAAAGTTGTGTAATCATTGGAGGTATTAACAAGGTAATAGAAGTTGAAGGAAATGCTGGAATACATTATATCAGAAATTGAGTAAAAACAGTTTTCATCACAAATAGCGGAAAGTAGGACAAATTATCTCAAAATGTTGGACACGAACGCATTTGCAGTAAATATAATAGGTTACTAGGACATCTTAGCATATAACGAGAATATGACACATCGTCAGCTGAAAAATTAATGTTGAAGTGAACGGTTGAGTTCAAAATTCCTCAACTGCTAATTAATAGCACGGCTGTATGTGATTTCAACTTGTGTATGTAAGACAGAACGTTTTTCGTCGATGTGGGGCCAGGAAGAGAAAACAATCCATGAATTCGGGAAGGAAAAAATTCACAATTTCGTAAACAAAGTCTGGAAGTTCTTGTTTATTAATATGTAAAAAACTACTATACACTGGGAAAAAAAACAGAATTGTGTGCCTTATTTCTCCAATAAGTAGAATAATTACTTGTTACTTCGAACAAATTACCGACACTTATATCGATAGAGTCCTCCTCCGTAGTCGAGCGGGTTAAGGCGTTCACTCGTCTTGAGATCGTTCGCTGCGCGACGGCGTAGGTTCGAATCCGGCTCTGGTCGGAATTTATTCGGCCTGCGTATAGGACCGGTGGCAACCCACCATCGTGAGGAAATTGGGGAGCTCCGAGTGAGTAAGCGTAATCCGGTCACGGAGACCTACTATAACGTCTGGGGATACGTCGGGCTGACCCCCCGACCATTCCACTACTGGTTGAAGATCTCCACACTTAGAGGTGACGAAGGAAAGCGTGGGAGGGAGACGGGCAGTCGGTAGGTAAGCCAAGGCCCTTCATGGGCTGTCGCGCTAAGGATTATTATTATTATTATTATATCGATAGAACTTCACAAAGTAAGCATTTTTATACATATATCCGGACTTTTCCGGATCTAGAAAATCATGAAGTAATTTCTGAGCTTTTCCGAACATCCAGTAGCAACCATGCACACTCTTTGATTTAAGCATACTTCTCCAAGGAACCACGTTATCTTAGACTCCCCTCAGTTTTTCTGTTTCTCCATCTAATTTGAAGTTACGTGATGCCCAAAATACGTATAAGACATTTGAGATTTCTTTCAAATTCCTTCCGGAGGCCAGACACAATTATAAAATGTAGGACACGTCCGGAAATAAGAATGATTCTTATAAGTCTTTTTATTTTCTTATTTAGCGTCGTTCTTCTTTCACCTCTTGCTAATCGCGACGACGAGGATGAGTGATATGATGAAATTGATGAAGGGGCACTCACGAAGAACACCCATACGCACGACGGGATTCGAACCCAGGACATCAGACATCGTAGCGCACTGTGCTAACCACTCTGTCACGGACGGAATTCTTATAGCCCTAATCGTTCCTCAAGCATTTTTCCTATCTTTAACTACACACGAGACATAAAGAACAATCTAAATAAACAGGTGCCAGTTCACACTCTAACCGTAATAAAACATATGCATGTGAAAATGCAAAATAATATTTATTTTTAGGTAGTTGTTTATTATTATTGTATATTAAAGAAATATATTAGTGATAAAATGACGGAAGTAGAGGAACATCTCCAATGAAACACTCATGCCTTATGGATATTTGTATTTCTTGCCGAACAAGGTTCCGAGTTCGAGTTCCGACCAAAATGGGTTCATTTTGTGTATGTTCATTCTTGTCTTTAATGTAATCATAAATCGTCGTCATGAATAATTTAACTTCAGAGGAAGAAAACTGAGGTAATTACTAATAAAAACAATAACAAAACAAATTTGATCTTAAAGCCCTGGCTTTGCGCTACATCTTCCATCACGGGGATCATAGACGTGCGCCCAGGGTGCCAGGGGGAGGGCAAATGCCCCCCTAATCATGGACGTCTGCAGATTTTTTCCATGAAGAGACAAGCAAGGTATTTTTCCATGGGGCATATTACCCCGATAATAGTGTTGCATGATCGCATTCCTGCATCCTCATTATAATAATTAATGTAAATTATTATGACTGAAATCAAATTATACATGTGAAAACGTACTTTTTGGTTGACATTCGTTTTCTAAGGGTAAGATGTGGCAATACTTGGCCCCCTTCCAGGCATCTATGCCCCTATATTATTATATTTTCACCTAGAAATTTAGGATAGATGAATCCTATCGCCGTTATTAAACTATATTATACTATTAAAGAAAATTAAGTATTTTCAAGCCGATGAAAGTTCAAAGCAACTACGGGGGAAGGGGGTGCAGTGGCGAAACCACAGCCCCCCACAACCTTGAACTGAAATCAATTTTAGGGGGCGAACATGGAAGTAAAGGAAAGCAAGAGTAGCAGAATCTAAGAGTAGCAGGACAAAAGGATACTCAAGATGGATTTTGTTTTCACGTCTTTCTTGCATTATTTCTTCCAGACTGCCAAGAGCACCTGCGGGGGGATGGGGGGCAGAGATGCAATTGCTCCCTTGATTTCAAATTTTATACAAATATAAATACCTTTTGTAAAATGTTCTTGCTCGCTTCGCTTGCAATGTCTGCTTTTCTTGCAGTCTAGTCAAGTTCAGAGCCGTAGGTAGGGGTCGACGGGAGTTAACCCTGGACGCCAAACGATCTAAATGAAAAAAAAATTGTAAAAGAGAATAATATGGCGCTCCATGATTTTTTTCCCCCATATTAAATCGACATTGTTTTCATTTTGCAAAAATTTGGATCTGAAAATTTATTGGTTGCTTCGCTCACAATTTGTTTTCTGTAATGCATTTTAAATTACCGAAGAGAGAAGTACTGCTGCTAAAAGGTTTTCTCTTAAGTGCATGAACAATTGTTTGGAGGAAAAGGAACGCGAAGATTTGAGAGACAATTTATATGATTTTTACTGTTGGTATATAAGTATATGTTGTGTGTGTGTGTGTGTGTGTGTGTGTGTGTGTGTGTGTGTGTTGTATGTATATATATATATATATATATATATATATATATATATATATATATATGTATGTATGTATGTATGTATGTATGTATTTATATGTGTGTGTGGGGCGGGGGGAGGGGTGTATATATAAACACACCCAACAATGCAATAAAATGTAAACAAGTGAGATGAAATTACGTTATTCTTTTCCGGCCTGAACTATCATCAAGACTATCCCCCCTAATCAGAGGGTCTGATCACCCTATGACGGGGACTGACACTTTACGTAGGTGTAGACACGCTTCGTACAATTTGATGATATCGCGATTACGTAATGGATGTGCAGCCACTTAACTGAATTCCCCAAAATTCACTTTTTATTACTACATTCTAAATTAGCATAATATCACATATCATAATATGCGCCGCTTTGGTACACTTTGTGGATTGTGCATTAATCAACATCAGGTTAATCGCGGCAGGCAAAGTGGAGGGAAAATGACAATGAAACACAACGAGGAAGCCCTTGGTTCCCAATTAATGAAACTTTGTCTACATGCAACTGCGTCGCTGCGTGAAATCGCTGAAAATGTCATTTATTAATTTCTTAATTTTGCTTATTTTATATTGCTTCTCTAGCACTTGGCGTCAACAAAGGCGATGAGGATGATTAATGAAGTTATGAAATGGATGATAGGACATGATGATCCATGTCTTACACAAAATTCTAAGTTGGGACTAATGAATAGCGATTCGTCTTATCATTAGCCACGTAGTTGTTTTTAATTCCAATATTTTTCAAGGACTTCTGGGTTGACAGCATGTGTGTTGCGCGATGATGACTCGACGAAAACCACCATTTCAGTGAACTTTCTTGACAATGGCTCTAATATCAGTAAAGAGAATATTTTCTTACGAATAGCTGTTGTTAAGAAACCAATTCCTGAAACTTTTTCTGGTAGTCTCACGGCACCCAGCTGTTGTTTGTTATGGCTGGGCCTGGTGGTATGACTCACGCTCCTGTCAATACTCAATCATTCCCGAGAATCCAGGTCCGCCAGGCAAACCCAAGCAACAATTTTGTTATTTGGGTTGCATAGACAACAGGCTTTAAGATGTTACGATATCGTAGGTCTCGTGGCCCAAGAACTACTTTCCATGACTGTACACCCCTCCCCTACCTCATAATCTTCATGAACTTCAAGATCGCATCACAACAGCCATCGCTAATGTTACCCCTGAAATGCTGGTTAATGTTTGGCAGGAAATTGATTTTCGTTGGGATGTGTCCAGGATGACCAACGGTGCACACATTGAACCATAACAGATTTCTAATAAAAAACTTGAAGTGTTTTGCTGCATAATGACATATAAACCAAGTCTGTATGTGGTTCCAATAAATAATTATAAATTATTGAAGTTGTAAACTACATAAAGAATCACACTGTATATGGTGAATTAGTAGTTATGGCCAATGTACATAGTCTGTGCATAGCGTCTTATGAATGATTGAAGTTTTAATAATGTAATCCACCTTGTTACAAGTTTTAATATATTTAATTATGAAGTTCCAATCTTGAGATGTTTATTTCTGTTTGTCATAAATAGGCACATATTTTTGGTAAATAAAAAAGCAAAATTTCGGTATAAAAACTGAGTCAATTTCGGGTTCAAAAGCGGTAAATAAAATAAAATATCGGTGTTATAGCGGTGAAAAATTGGATTAAAAGTGGTATATAAAAAGACATTTTGGTTTTAAAATTGTGAATATAATCCTAAATTTGATTTAGAAACTACACTTATTCCACAGAATTAACATTTCACTTTTAATAGCCTATTTATGTAGTTATCCGAGTATTAAGTTTATTTCTGTGTAAAGGAGTTGATTTTTGTTTCTCCAATATTAACAGCAGAATTAATAAATTTTCGGGGAATTGCATAACACTCAGGATAATTCAGACCTCAGAAGGTGCCACGTTGGTGAATAAACCCTAAATTTCGTGTTGAAGAGTTCATTTTGCTTTTTGCAGTTCATTTCGCAATATTTCATGACAAAACATGGTCACAAAATGCATCTCACACCTTTCAAAAACATGAAAAATTAACACTACAATGTGTTTTTCAAATTTCGTTTTTTCGTCAAAAACGAAATATGCATGTCCCTAGTCATAAAAATTAGGACATAACAGTGTTCCTTTACTAATTTCATTATATCATCACTCATCCTCATCTTTGCAGTTAGCAAAGTAAAATGAACCAATTAAATTACACTCAATCCTAATAGTTTGAGCCCCCCACAACAAATTGTCATGGATGTGGTCATTAGGAAACAACTTTTTTCTTTATTATTTAAAAAAATAACTCTTAGAACTAAAAATAATGTTTGTAGTTCCAGAATCAAAAAAAAAAAAATTTAAAAAAGCTCTGTATCAAAGTGAATTTCTTCACTGGATTTTATAATGTGCGTTGTTACAAATTAGAAATGGGACAGATTATTCTCTTCATTTTGTTCATATGGGTCAATATAGACATATCAATTTATTGGAAAATTGGTGATAATTTTACCATTATTTCCACACATAGAGGATTCCCACAGTTCTGCAAAACCTGGAATAGTCTGACTTTCTGTAAGTTTGTCGAGAACTGCATGGTGAATTCTTAAAAATGTATTTCCATTGTTTCCTCCTGATATTATATTTTTCTCTTTCACGGTCATCTTTTATTTTCAGGGACCTAGGGAGATTAGATCAAGAATTTGGTGTAGAGTAAAGGGATTGTTAAAAGACGTTGAGATCAACGAGGCTTAATTGTAACCCAATTGGATAGTGAGTCCTTTGGAGGATTCAACAGATCAGCATGTAATGACCAGTTGAATTGAGGGGATTTGTTACTGCATGGAAATCGAGATGTGGCACTGACATACAGTTGTCTCACCTGAACATTATCCCTCCTGTTTTTTTGTTAGCTGGAGTAAAGTCCCGGTGAATTGTTTTAAGTCACTGTGTTAGAGACAATTAGTTAATTTTTAAAACCTTCATCCCTTTTTCATATTTTTATAGAAAGTAATCCAGAGAATGTAAGAATATAGTTTATGAACATGCTAATGCGTGAATATGCATCTTATTATTTGTATGTATATTTGTGTCTCTCGTGTTTAACTTAACTATGAAATATGTAAATTTTATGTGGGGAAACTGGAGTTTGTGATTTTCCATACTTATTATATGGTTGGAAAATTATATTGTTTTAATACAATTTTCAAGTTAAAGTTATTTATAAGAGGATATACATAGGTGTCAAGATAATGTCTTTTTGTTGGTTACTTTTGCATGCAATACCCAGTGAATTTCTCCACAGGAAATTTTGGTTGGTAACATCAACCTATGTAATTTTACATGCAGCCCATACATTAAGTAGTTTACACACTGTCCCTGTCTTGAATGCTTTTCCGTTCACAAGCAGTGAGTGATGCTGAAGTCAGTTTTGGAAGAATTGACTGCTTGCAATTTAACTGGTCCAATTATGCTGCAAGATGGCAGACACTTGCAGAGAAGGTTGTGCTTTATCTTGCAAGTGAGCCATGCAATTGCAGCTTCCAAGAGCTGCACCGAGGCTTGCATCTGGACAGAAGTCGATTCTTCAAGCTTCGGTAGGCAGATGCCGGATCATTTGTCATGCAGCTGTCATATTGATGGCAGATTTTTTTTTAATTTTTTTGAAGAAAAAGAAAATTTGTAGCCATGTTCTTTTGTAATCGTAGCATTTGCATTACGCATGTGTTATTAACTAGAATAATTCTACCAGTCAACATAGGCATGTGTTTGTATGTGTGTATGTTGAGCCTGTGCAAAAAAAAATATAAAACACTTCTGCAGTTGAAGAGTAAGCAATTTGTTTTCCTTTTAAGGAAAACTAACTATTGACATATTTATTTTGAAAATGGAAAGAAAGTATTAAAAGATATTGTTCACACTGCTGCAATTATTTTCGCAGAATGATATCCAAATTGTACAAATCAGTTAGATATTTCATGAGAAAATTATGATAATAAAGTAAGTACACAATTACTAAGATAAACATAAAAATTACTCTGTTAGTAACTAACAGATCTTTTTGTATAAAAGAAAACTTGTAACTGTGCCCATCTAATACTTCACACATATTTTGATTGATAAGATAATATCATAAAGCATAATACAGATTGTGAAAAATCTGTAACAATAAATGCAAATCTTCTAATGGTTTAATATTATACAAGATTAAAAATTGCCTGGAACCATGAAGGTTTCGGAGATTTAGACAGGCATTGCTGTTTCATTTGTAATCATTCACCAAGCTTTTGTTTTGAAAGATGAGGATTGCAATTCCTGTGGTTACTTTTACGGCTGTCGAGTAACTTAAATGCTATTCTACTTCTAAATCTTGGTTGTTATAATTGTGTGTGTTTTGAAAGAAGGAAGCTATCAGCAATAATTTACTTACTTTTTCCTTTCTTGTATATACACATTGCTTTCATTGTAGAATTATCTTTCTTGCAGTTTACGGTTCTTACAAGCATAAAAAACACAAACGTCATAGAAGTGTCTCATTTGCTTGAGCAAGGCACCAGAGAGATTTTTGAAGAATATCTTCCAATCGTTCTCCATCGTCGTCTAGTTTATCCTCAGTAAGTACACGCCATTTTACCCTTTGCTTCTTTTCGGACACACACTCTGTGTGGAGCAGGAACATCTGGGAATTCTGCTGCAAAATGTCTTCTAACTTCCCTACAGGAATTTGTAACGACGTAAGAGTCGTACATAAAAATTCATTGTTTTAAATCGTGCGTATTATTATTATGGCATTATTAGAATGCAGAAAAGCACCAGTAATACGTAAACTAAAACAAAATAATCTAAAATACTTGTGAACACCTTAACACTTCACAAACACGTACAAACTTGACACCAGTTATCTGGATACTGAAGCACTGACGCGTCCAGTGTCAAGGTCAGCCTACAGCTGGGGGTGTAGATGCCAACGGATGTGCAATCACTGCCCAGCCTGCTAGGCAACTTGACCGTGAAAAGCACTGTACAATGAATCTTGTGAATGTTACATTTTTGTAACATAGTGAACTTAACAAAAACAGACTGCTTGTTTATTGTTATTATTTTATATGAAGATTTTTTTCAAATTTCAATTTTAGAACCCAAATATCATCAGGCAATTAAAAATCATGATCTTTACAAAGATTCTTGATGTCTTCCATTACATTAACTTTTAAAGATGGTAGTTTGAACCACTTGTGAAAAAGAAAACTCCATAGCATATATATATGTCACCACTCTGTTTTTATGCTTGTAACAGCCATAGACTAAGGGAGAAATAATTTATTACTCAACGTTGCTCGAATTATTTCATTCTGTGTTGGAATGGGTTTGTAAGTTTTCTTCACTTCTGACTGAAATATTCAAGTAATGAGGAGGCAACATATATATTTGTTTTGTATCAAAATGTTCTGAACGATTCAAATTAGCTTCTCTTTGTATATAGTGTTTTTCTTCTCTATTTACATGTGGGACTTGGGAAATATAAGCGTAATCATATTATTCCCCTTACAGAATATTATCGATATTTTTTCAAACATTCTGATATAGTTTGGATTTTCACAATATGTAGTATAGATTTGAAATATGACTTTGTTATAGTTTATCCAATAGAGTTTAGTTACTATTATCTGTTATTTGCCACATATATTTACACTTGAAACTACAGTGCATTTTCTTTTTGGTTAGGTTGCAGTTTTTCATAACTAGCTGCATTTATGTTTGTTATATTTCGTGATTGACAAGCTTTATAATTTTATCATTGTGTCATAATGTTATAATTATGGTGAAAATGAAATGGAGAAGTTAATATTGTATGTAAAGAATTCTGTTTTTTTAAGTACTTTAATTTCAAGTACATTAGCTGGAATCGTATTGGATTAGTAATTTATGTATTACATTTTGCGTAAACTAAATGCACATTTTATATAATGTGAAGCATGTACTTTAGGTTTATCCCAACTTTTTTTAGTGTCTGTAATACTACATTACCAGATTGTAACGTACAGTCTTGGACACTTTGGGATTATAATGATGCCATTTACATTCAGTGGAATCATTACAATCCAGAAGTCTCATGACTGTACACATTGTAGTCTTTTCTCCCATTGATATTTATAAATTTTGATAAACAGACATTGTGGGCATATAGTTTGTGTAGGTATAGAAGGTAGATAATAGTGGAATATTGCTTTAGCCAACAGAATTGGCATATGGTATGTCGTGGTGCATCACATGGATGTGTACCCAAATATACACTGTGCATGTGTAAGTTTGCAATATATCCTCTCTCCTCCTTTCTCCAATTACAAGGTACAACTATTGCTTAAAAGGAATAAATGTAAAGTTATGCATTGTCTTACGGTGAATCTCAGAAGTGTGGAAATACTGCTGTTGAAAAATACCAAGGACTGAAGCCATTTATAGTGCACATGTGTGCTTATATTAATTTCAATTTGTGTCTCGAGTAAATGACATGAGAGTAAAAGAAAGTCATTTCTTTATTTCTTTCTTCCATGTGAGGAATTTTGTTTCACAATATTAATTTTGTTATTTGTAATAGATACTTTTTTGTAAACCCACATTGTCAGCAAGCAACTGTTGCTTCATTCCTTACAGTAGTTTTCAATAACCAGAGGAGCAAGAATTATTTTAATGATAGAGGGAATCGTTAATTATAATTTAGCTCGTAGCGATTTAATGGATAGAAGCAATCCATTGTAAGAGTTTTGTAAGTGTAAGTGTAAAAAATCCAAGAATTTTCGCTTATCCTGAAAGCCATTGTGATTGCTATCTAGCAGTAGACACTTTTATTGACTTAACAGGATCCCCTGTAGAAGAAAAATTATCCCCATTGTGAATTTATAAAGTGCCACAATGTTTTTCCCTCCCAGACAAAAATTCAATTTAACTCTGAGCCCCCCCTCTCTTTCCTGTAGTTCAGTTAGGTGATGCCCTCCCCCCATAGTTGAATTAGGTGATGCATTGCCTAACTAATCAAGTTGTTCTTCGTTGAAGCAGGAACACTTGACAATTCAGGAAAATAAAAGAGCAAGCCAAAGTGCCACAGCAAGAATGGCATCTGTTCTTACCCCCACATGATTAAGGCTCGGCAGATGTTGCGCGAGTGAGGGGAAAATTGCAGAAAATGAAGCTTAAGGTATTCGACAATTTAGACCATGACCTTTCTAGCTAAAAGTTCTGGTTACCCAAACAGTAAATAAAGTTGCAACAAATTTATTTTTAATAAATTGCAATTATGCATTGCATGGAAAAGACACGGGGTATTCTGCTTCAAATGATATAGAGGCATTGTGCAGTGGTACGGTTGTTGTTTCTGAGTTATGAATTCAGCATTAGCATTTTTTTAAAATAAGATTTACTTTCGTTATTAACTAAAAGTCCTCTGCAGGGAAGCTGAGGAAATGGTGATTCATGGAGAAGATGAACCATTAACAGTTTAATAATGTAAAACTCGGGAGCTACATAGCAAGGAACTAAAATATGTATCAGTGTATCTTTGCATGAATGCTCTAAAAAAATAAAAAATAAAATAAAAAAAAATGTAAATATGTTGATTTTGTTAAAAATCTACAGTAGGTTTTCTACTGTTGTAGGCTAGGATGAGGTTTCACGGGGAAAGGAATGTATGTTGTACTTCTGTGTCCTTTTCAAAACAAGATCTTGTCAAGTAAGCAGGCAGTTTGTGTTTTTTGGATAGTCTCGATGAGCATTTTCCATAGCTCTTTGCTATAGCTTGTGTTTGGTTGAGCAATTTGTTGATTTGGAGGCTAACATTTCTTATATAGGAATCCAATATGCACTATTGAGAGAAATATGCAGAAAACTTTATTTAATAAATAATATTATGCAGGGAGAATTACCAAAATGATATTATCGTTCAAAATTATGCATATTTTGTATTAGGCACATTGCCTTAGGACCCCTGGTTACTGGAGGATGTTCATGTGGATACAAAAATAGCTTGTCCCGTTTTCTAGTTTCACCATGTTATGCTGTTAACTTGTGATATATACATATAATTAGGTTTCACAATGTTGCAGGTTCCTGAAAAATGTATAGTAGAAATTCCATTGTATTCTTAGAAAAATTACAAATTATGAGGAATTGTGGAATTAAGGAAATATCAGTGTCATGTGCACACGATTCTCTTCCATACGTAAACCTTAAGACTCTTGTGCCGCAGATACTCAAAGCTTCGTTCTTTGTGCATTGTAAGCATTTGACATTGTTATTCGATTTTCCTTCTTATTACTTTTAATATTTTCCTCCCTTCAAACATTACCTTCCAATCCCTACAAGGACTTTGCATGTTTTGTTTTTTTTTTGTTTTGTTTTTTTGTAATTTTTCATCCTTGATCTATTCACCTATACAATTTATTAGATTATTCAGTAATATTATGTAACACACAGCTCATGAAGTTCTATTATTATGTTGTATTTTCCATTTATGCTTTTTGGATTAAAGAGTTTTATTATTAAAGTTTCTTCAGTATCCGAATGTAAGGGACCAAGTTTCACAAACATATTCAGAAGAATAGGAAACAGTTTTCAGTGATAAGTGAGAAAAATAGTATGTAGTCCCAAGCTTAATTTAAATTTTATTGTCATTAGTCATTTGAATTAAGTTATCTGCTTGCTAGCTCTTTGCATTGGTTTTCGAATACCATGTTTGATAGGTCTCTGTGTGCGCGTGTGTCTGTCAAACATTTCTCAATGGAATTTATGCTCTCTCTTAAAAAAGAGAACTCTTTTATCTATGAAGAATAATTTTTACAATATTTGCATATTTCTCCCATCTTCATTTCAAAGCAGTTATAAGAATGAATATATTGCAGAAAATAGATTGCTCTCCTAAAAGATTCACAGCATAGAATTAGTTTTGTTGAATCTGAATAAATGTCCACATTCATTTATACTCTGGAAGTTAATGCATTGCACTCTGAGCACGAAGTTCCTAAGATCAATTTCCACATAAGTCATGGGTTCATCCACTTCATGAAGGGCAATCATAAAAGCATACAAGTCTGTATTTTAACTGCTGAGCTTTATATATGACTAGCTGATTTCCCGGGTATTGATTTATCCCAATCTTGTATTAGACAGGAAAATAATGTATTCTAACTAGTGTAAAATGTAACTAATTTTAAATTGATCGTGAATATCACCAATTAGCTTAGCGACTCCGAAAACTATGGATTCGACACGAATGTAGTGGCATTTTATTTTTCACCCCTCATGCTGATAGGTGATGAACCACATTGGGAGTGTCACGAAAACTATGGATTCCATTCGCAACATAGCCTGAATGTTAGACAACCCGAGAAACACTATCGTTGTGCAGATTGTATAGAGTCACGGATGTCTGTTTGTGCGGAATTTAATATTGGTGGTTCTCTATTATTTTTACATGTCACCCCACCCCTAGGGGTGTCTTGCCTACCACAGTATTTATTTCCAGGTTGCAAGTGATACGTGTACAAAGTTTGGTTGAAATTGCTCCAGGCATTCGAGAGTTATGCCGGAACAAACAAAATATACACACCCACATCCATTTTTATATATATAGAAGATTATCACAGTCAATTATAATTTGTGCTGCTATTTTGAGATGGAGTAAATTCTTATTGCATTGCTATTATGAGATAATTCTTATTGCCTTAGTTAACATACATTATTAAATTAAATAATCCATGATGCAAACAGCCCGTAAGTATAAGAACCTACCTACCGACTGCCAGCCTCACTCCCATGTAGCTCATCTGAGGTGGGAGATATCCAACCGGTTATGGGGTGACATGATGAACCCCCAGTTGTTGTAGGTGACACTACTCCTTCATAACTCCCCAATTTCTTCATGATGGTGGGTGGCCACTGGTTCCATACACAGGCCAAAATCTCCAGAGAAAAGTTGTTCACTTTCTTTCACATTATTAAATATGTGATATAAATTTTACGTTGAGAAAAAATTGAATCAGTTTGAGGAAGTTTTTGCAGGACTGTCTACTTCCCTAGCTACTTTCTCGGGGCATCATAGAGGATGAAGAACTCATAGTTTTGAATCTACTACAGTGATGTCATCTTCTGACAGCTGTGTTTATGTATCTTCATAAATTCCCTTCATTTCGTATATTTTACTATTAAGGATTGAACAAATTGACAATGAATTTTGTCAAAAAATTGCATATCAGTAAAATTGCTGATAATTCTAGAAATAGTCTGTTGCTTCTGCAATTTTGTAGACTATTTTTTATTTAATATGAAAGCAAATGTCATAAAATCTCATAGTAATTTGTTCACATTTGTATTTATTTGTATTCAATGTTGATGTTAGAAATTTCCATAATCACTGTTGTATATTAAAAGTTATTGTATTATTTTGATTTTGTACTCTTTATCACTAGATTTTGCAGAGGTAAATATTAAAAAATAACGGGACCTTGATATCTAAATGGTTTATGCAAATTGCTTAATGTTACTTGAACAGATCAGCTTGTACCTGCTTAAAGTGTGAGCGAATTTTCTCTCAAAATAGGTACACAATTATGGGAAATTGGTTGTTTTAAGAAACAAAACATGTTACAGCAAGGAAAATTCAAGGATATAATGTTGTTTTGAGAAGTTTCATTTGAAAGTGCTTTATTTACATTATCAGTGCACCCTTCTCTTCTTTTCAGATGCTAGATATAGTGCATATGTGGTATGTGGCATGTATCCACTTCTAACTTTTGTGATACAAAATTAGAAGCCAGAGTACATGAACTTTAGGTACATCCTGTAAAAGAAATACTTATTGCTTTTATAATAGTGAATGGGTTTCGTTATCTTGAAATCACACTCAAAAAGTTGCAATTCTGAGTAACCAGATGGGTAGTTTAGACAGTATGATTGTAGAGGTATGCAAAGAGTTGTAGCATAGAAGGTTTGATGAATTTTTAATGCTGTGCTGCCCCAGAACACTTTAAAGAAAAGAACATGTAAGTGTAATTATTTGCTCAATAATGGTCAGGTTCTGACAAATATAAATTTATCCTGTAAAAATTATTGGTAGTATTGCAGGCTAGGATTGTTACATGATGTATACATACACAGACACTGTTTCATCTTGTCAAAGCAAAAGAATAATCGTAAGTAAATTACACCAGTATAAGCAAATGACTGTCAAATAAATGAAAAGTAAATATGTAGTAGCATGTGGGTGCATTAGAAGAGAATTATTTTCAAAATATATTTGAAGGAATATCTGCCTAAAAAAATAAGACATTTGACATGTGACAGAAATATACCTTGAAAGTTGTAATGAATGTAAATTGACAGTGATATGGTTTGTTTCCCATGGCACAGTGTCTGTGCATGCATAATAAGTTCTTTTCTTAAGCAGAATTTCAGAGTGACATAGTTCGAGTTGCTAGTAACAAACTACAAACATGGTCTACTAATTTCCAATTGTTGATTGGTAAATTAATAAGTAATCCATTTTAAAATTAATAAGAAAAGGTGTAAAACATCCATCTTATGTCATATTCAAATGCATATACTACATGGTTCGATGCAAATTCTCGAAAATCATATTGCATAGTCTTATTGCTTCTAACACAAGTATTGATTCATGATGTTAATGTAGTTGCTTGTTACATTTATATGGTTTTGTACCTTTTTAAACTTGTCATATTGTTTTTGCAATTTGGTATGCAAATATTTAATTGACCAAGTAGTGGGGAGTATATAGTATTTGAATTCTTATAGAAGGTATGGAAATTCATTTGAAAGTAGCATGAAAATTTCTATCAAATTTGAGGATCAATTTCCATATTCAAAATTACACATGTAATGAGTGCATGTAAGTTTTTGGATACCACAAATTAAAAAAGTAACACAGTACTTGTAGTCCTTATTTCAGTCCTTTAGTATTTTATTCTTAAATGTAACTGTGTTTTCCATGTGGCTACATTTTTGTTGTAGTCACTTCTGGGTTAAATTTCAATGAAATCTTTACAACTCGGAAATGCCCATGGTTATACAGGGTTTCACTCATTCTTGGCCCCTGATTTTCGCTTTTAAAAATCAAACTATTGGTCATAATGTAATGAAATTTGCTATGGACATACCTTGGTGTATGAGAAGCATGGTGACATCACAGTGAATGTTGGAAGTGGTCGCCATTAGCATCAATGCATGCCTGCACATGGCTCTCCATGTTACAGAAGTTTGCCACCAACACATCAAGAGTTAGTGTGAATTGCCTTTTTTGGCAAATCGTTGACATGTGCTTATGGAAACTTTCTTGTGACAGTCTACCACAATGACTTCTTTGGTGAGGTCAGCAATCTGTTTTAACTTTCTGCACCATTGCTTCTGGCAGTTTTGGACATCCTCCTTCAAAAAACACTAAGATGCTGACCAAGGCAGTTTATTAAGATATAAAAACACTTAACATGTAACGTTTCAATCCTGTGTCAGGGTCTTCCTCAGACGAAGAACTAAACTAAAATGATGAAATACATTGAATTCCTTTGGAGAAATCGTCCAAGATAAGGACTGTCAACTTGATTTGTTTTTGTGTGGCTAGTTACCCTGCTGTGTGTGTGTAGTCTTTCTGTGTGTGTATTTCATCATTTTAGATTAGTTCTTCATCTAAGACCCTGATACAGGGTTGAAACGTTACATGTTAAGTGTTTTTATATCTTAATAAACTGCCTTGGTCAGCATCTTAGTGTTTTTAATATGGAAACAAGGCTTAATTATATTACAACCCTCCTTCATGCACATCCAACAATGTTTCCAGTTTCTTCACCAAATATTGAATGGAAGATTTTGCATGCATCACATCATCATATAACCGATGTACCAATTACCAATTACCAGTTACCATTACCATCGGTCTTTCTATGCATTTCTCCCCAAGATTTCATTTTTCTGCTCTCTGAGAAAAGGACAGCCATCTCGAACAAACCGGCATTCTTTTCCATGAAGCCCTGCATATATCACCGCGCCTACTTCGAGATATAGAAGCCAGTGTGTTCCCACAATAAACTTTGGTATCCATCCAGTCCACATTCGGCTCACGTCACAATCAATTCAAGTTCAGCATGATGGTTGAAATTTAGAGATGCAGCTAATCGCGGAACTTCAGGCATTTTAAAATTTAAAACCCCCAACGAGACTCTCGCCCTCGTCCTGAACAGGACCCTCTGTTATCACGGGAGTACGCAGCCGGTCAAGTCCCGAATCAAAACAATCGTCCTACACATAACAGGCCCTACAAGCTGACATAATTTCTACGAGCGCACCAACCAGTCTGGCTCTGTGACAGTGAAGTGACAAGGGTAAATAATATGGAATCTTGAACTACAACCCTGCCCGAAAATATCTCTTCGCCTCAGTGAAGTTTAGACAGCCACAGAATGCATAACTTTAACAAAGTGTCGAGCTATGAGCAGTAAAAGTTAATTGGAGCGAGGTACTTTTCGTCCTCGAAATCAGCTCTCAAACAAGGTGTTATTGTGCTTTTGTCAGGGTGGCGACAGACCTGGAAAACCTGGAAAACCGGGAAAAGTCAGGGAATTTGAGGTGTCAAAAAGAGTCAGGGAAATGTCAGGGAATTTCGTCTTCATTGAATATTTTTTTTTCCGTTATGGAACTCTGCACGGGAACAGGACATCTCGTTCGTAAGTTTCGGCCTCAACTTTTAGGACCCTTTTATGCGCAACACAACCACGGCGCCAGAAACCAGTGATGGCAGGAGGAGAGAAAGAGAAATTTTAAATTCGAACACTCTTTGGAGGAAAATTATTATAACTCAGGCACTATGGGAGCAATCTACTTCGGATAACTTTTGTTCTGCAGCTAAAACATCAACGCATGAAACCGTGTACAATTCAGAACGCCGAACTAAGGAAGGGGGTTTTGGGGTCGTGACCTCCGAATTTCAATGAAAAAACAACAAAAATCTGGAGTTTGCACCCTCTTCTCCCGCTTTTTGGGAAGAAGGCGCGAACTGTAGTATTCTCTTCAAAGAATGGACATTTCTCAAGAGAATGAAACATTTTTCATGTTCTTGGGTGCCATACAAGTTGAATAATAAGCCAAAATGTGATTTTTCTCTTTTACGAAAAATAGGTAATTTGCATTTTTGGAAAAAAATTGTTATAACTCGGGCACTATGGGAGCAATCTACTTCGGATAAGTTTTGTTTTGCAGCTAAAACATCATAGCATGCAACCGTGTACATTTCAGAACCGAGGAAGCTGGTTTGGGGGCGCGATCACCGAATTTCAATGAAAAAAAACCATAGAAATCTGAAGTTTGCCTCCTCTTCTCCCGCTATTTTGGGGAGAAGGCTCAAACCTTAGTATTCTCTTCAAAGAATGGACGTTTCCAAAGAGATTGAAACATGTTTCATGTTCCTGGATGCCATACAAGTTGAATAATGAGCCAAAATATGAAACTCTGTTCGGAAATGTGGCATGGATATGTTGCGTAAGGGGGCGGGAGGTTGGTCATCAATATGAATTTCCCAGGCTTGTTGCAGACCTGTGTCAGAGTTTCCACCCAAATATAAGAGTATGAAGGTCCAAAAAGCACATTCATTTCGTAATCAGCACCATGATACCATATGGTATCATGGGGAGAGTAAAGGTTAAGCCTCTAAATGTTACGTGGAAAATGCATTGAATTATCATTTTTTTCTTGTCCGTATTGGAGTAGTAAGGGGACTTGTCAACAGATGGAGGGGATAAGAGCGGGTGGCGCGTCGAACGTCGTAGTAAGGCATTTTGTTGGGCAAACTGAAGGAACATGGAAACAAATAGGTTCCATTGATATATACGATTTTTGTCGAATATCGCCGCCCGACAAAGTATCTCACTACAACATGCGACAGAAATTGCATGGACTGCAACATCCAACAAAAATCGCATGCATAAACAAGAAGAGCTTTAGACTGCAAATATGCTCCTGGAATTTTATTAATCTTCTGGCTCACTTCACCTTATTTAATGTAGCAGTGCTTACGAAGGTTTTCTTTCATCATCCTGACGTATTACTGGTTTCGCACAAGTTAACATACGTTTACAATGACAGTGCACTATTCTTAGATATCAAGAAGAATCCACCCAGACGGGATATATATTGAATACTATCACGAAAAAGTTAAACAAAAAGCTGCATTGGTGAACGTTATAAAAATTTTCAAGTGCATGCTCCCAACCTCAAATTTACTGTAACACTAGTATTGCAATGAAATCAACGCCACACTCTGTCCTGTCTGTTTAAACTCCGTGAGAGATGGTCATTAATCTCTCACTGAGTAAGGTTAATGTCCATTATTATGAAATAAAGTAAAGTAAAGTTCTCCCCTGTGCTTAGCACCACGCCATGAAGGCGTATAGGGGGTGTGGGGGTATCGCCCCACACTTTCTTGATCTGGTCGTGAGTGGGGTGATGTGATCAGTATCACGCCCCTGACCGTCTTTACCCCCCCAGGGTTTCCCCCAGATACCCATGTCATTCGACGCTGGGTGGGCGCAGGGGCCGCTTCCAACGTTAGAAAAGTTCCCGGATTTGAACCGACCGAGGATCGAACCCGGGACCTTTAGCATGGTAGTCAGACGCGTTATATATTATGAAATAGAATACTAATAATAAATACGTAAATATTTTAATATCATATTTGCTCGAATCATTCAATCATAAAAGCAAATCACTTTCTTCAAAAATTGACGTTTCTCTGCCAGCCCTGCTGAATTTTCACTTTCTATCTACTGATTTATACGAGGGGTGTCCAGAAAATAATTTCCAATTAGTAGGGACATTGATTTTTCGCAAACGCCAAAACCGTGAAAAATTTTAATTGCTGCGAAGTTATGTTTAGGAATGTGCAGTGATGTCTGGACACATTTTTCGCCCGTTCGAAATATCGAATAATGCAAATTTGGCATAAAATGCGAATTGTTGGCGTTTTTAGCGATTTTTTTTAAAGAAATGTCCTAAAACAACGAAAAATTTCATGAAATCCAACATTCTTGTCTTTTCTAGGCCATGTTTGTGTACATGACACATGCAAGTTTTCCAACATTTTACTCAAGAGTAAACTATAGAGTTATACGTACATGGAATAATTCTGACAGTCACATTAACTCATGTATTTCCCACGATTTTTTCAACTTCTATCAAAACCATTTGCATCATAGAGCAAAGTGGCAGGGTTCTAACAGGAGATCAAGATCGTATCTACCGTCACACGGGAGCCACATCTTCGTATTTGTCGCACGGGATATGTTTTGAATTACCAAGCTAAGTGCGCACCATCGGCATTTGTCGAGCGAGTAATAACGGAGCTCAGTCATTAGGGTGTCTGACTACTATGCGAGAGACCCGGGGTCGATCCCCTGCGGGGGAGAACCACCTATTCAAACTGGTCCGACGCCCACCCAGCATCATATGAAGCTGGCACCTTGAGGAAACTTTGAGGGATAACGGTAGCGAGGAGCCTGGTGCTGATCACATCACCCCTACCTTCAGCCGTGATCAAGAAAGTGTGGGGCCCTAACTCCACACCCCTATACAGTATACACCTTCATGGGAAAGTGCAGGGGAGCACTTTACTTTTACTTCCTCAAAAATAGTTTAAAAGCACAATGGAGTATTAAGTTTCAGTATATTTGGCAGATAAATGGTTTAAAACAAAAACGCGAATTTTGGGAAACGTAACACTAACAAGTCAAAAAAAGATAATGCCAATTTTTGGTGCCATATATATCGGTATCTGTCACGTGAGATTGATTGATTTTAATTTTTTGGGTGCGTCGCCACTTACGGCCATTATGCACCCTTCAGTATATACGGGGAAAATTGCATTATCTTAATTCCTTACCTTAATATTAAAAAAGGGATATGGAAAATAACTTTCAAGATATCAAACTCTCACGAAGAGGCGTAGGCCATGTGACTTACAATTTGAAACAGTAGTTTAAAAACACCATGAAAGTATAATTTCAGATATTTGCCAGAAAATGCGCTAAAATGAAAATATGAATTTTGGGAAAAATAACACCGTAAATAAAAAATAAGAAAATACACCAATTTGAAAAAAAATATATTAAGGTCCTTACCGATTAGGCATAAATAAAACAAGAATATCAGTTGTAATTTATTGCATTAGTAACAGTGAGTCGTAACCTAATTTTCGGCATAATCACCACCGTTGTTCTGGCATTTGTCGTAGCATAGCACTAAATTTTGTATGCCCATGGTATATGTGTCTGACAGCAAAGACTGGAACTATTTCTATCGCAGTGTAGCTGTCAAATCCTTGCCCTGCCAGAAACCTCTTCAGTTAAACAAAGAGATGAAAGTCGGTACATTCAAGGCCAGGGCTGTACAGGGAGTAGTCCAAGATCTCTCACCTGAAGTGATGCAAAGGGCCCGTGTGTACTCAGCTGTATGGGGTTGTGCACATTCGATTGGCCTTCCGTGAATTGTCTGCACCATCTTCTGACCATACTATCACTCACGACGTCCGGTCTGCACACCTCACACGATTGCTGGTGGCTCTGTGCCAAATTCTGAGCATGTAATGTAGGCTACATCGCAGTCGGTGGGAGACTGTATGAGAGCTGCAATCTTTAAACTAGAACTGTCCTAAAACGGATGCATTGCAACTGTACCAGATTACAGCTACATGCCACTTCTTCCTGCCTGCATGTGTGTGTATTGCTCTCCGACCACTAGTGCTGCGTATATGCACCATTGGAGCTTTTTTCAGGATGCCCCTCGTATATGAACTTTCAGAAGCTTTTATTATTAGAGTGTTTCTGCTTTAATGTGTGGTTAGCTAAATCAGGTACCTATACAATGCAATTCCATAAATTCCTTGCGTTAAATTTCTAATACCTACATACCCTTTTCGTCAGCATTAATGATATAACTGCATGTTGTCAGTTTCACAGTACTTCACTTGGATATACTGTACTGAAGCAGAAATCGCATTGATAATGTAAGGAAATATGACACTTTATTTTGTTCGATTCAATTGTTTCACTTATATGCAAGAGTTAAGTTGTTTGCTTTACAGAGAAGAAAGAAGTAGCTTTAGGCATTGAAAAATGAGTCCGCACTCATGGTTCTTGCAAGCAGAGGGTTCCAAACCTCAGTGGAAATATCAACATATAATACCAAGAATGTATAAGGAGACTGATAAATTACAAATTGTATTTCTTAATCATTCACTCTTCACTCTTATTTCATTTAGTCATAACTTTAAAAATAATCAAGTATTTTATTTTAAACTTACTGCTTATGACAAAATTCCATAATCCTTCCCTAGCTTGTGAATTGTAATAATTTTCCAAATTCACTATTTTGCAGTTTGAATTCAAATCATAGAGAATGAAGAAATTAAGTCAATTTCATAGAAGATAATATTGGTACTTAACAAAACCATGCGTGGATCTGTATGAGTTTTTTGTTTCTATTGACAAAAACATCGATTTAGTTTAGTTTGTAATTGTCAGGGAAAAATGTAAATTTTGTCCTGGAAAACCTGGAAAAGTCAGGGAATTTCATTTCTGCTTGTTTGTAGCCACCCTGTTTGTGCTACGCGATTCTCACACCTTCAGTGTAAACATGACCACATGTGGGAGGAGTTAAAAGTTCGACGACCAATAGAGAAAAGGGACAATTCCTCCCGGATCGAAGGAACTTGAAGGAAAAAGAGGAAGTAGAAACTTGAGAAGGACACACACACACTCGCTTCAGCACCTTTACGTATCGGAGAGGAAAATATTTTATCCTCACCCGACGAAGTTTAGACTCTTGGTTTTGGAACTCAGTTTACAATTTTAATTTTTTAACTTGTTAAGGAATGATGCGTTTGTAAAGACTAGTGTTTGTATGCAACGCTGGCGATCAGCGGTCTCGGCTGCTAACTTCTTTTTACCCAGAGATTTATGGGTCAGTGATCGTGTTTTGTCTGCATGGTGTGTGTGGAGATGAGTGACAAGGCGTTGTAAGTATGTCAACCACAGTCTATTAAATACTATGTCATAATATGTTTCAGTGTTCTGATTTCTTCTTGCAATAATAATTTTGGCATGAACTTGGCTCTTGAATGAAGACCAACGTATAAGGAACCTATGCATCCTTCTATGTTGGCCAAGCTCTGGACCGTCGACGCGATGTACCATCCCATGTCTTAATTGTTTTGGTACATTTATTTCTTTTATTTTTATTCAATCACAACATAAGTGAACATCCGTGCCTAATAATGTTAAGCGTAGATTCGAACTTAAACACCCACTAATTTAAAATATAATCAAGGCCAAGAACTCAGACTGAAAGCACACGTCTGTATGTTTGAAATTTAACGGCAGAATCGCCGAGACACATGCGCATGCTCACACAGTGACTAGAGAGACTGTGATTCCATCTCCAATGACATCACCATGCTGCTTATACACCAAAGGTCATAATCAATACTATGCTATCGGGGAGGCCCCTTGTGCAATTAACTTAGCTAGCCTGGGTCCTCGTGCTTACATGGGAACAACATTGACCACTAATGTAGCAGGGAGACTCGCTGCTGACCAACTTGCATTTCGGTCACTGCTATCTTCGTTGGTTCACATACAATACAAACACATTATGCTCACGTAGGCTAATCGGAGCAATGTTTACAAGAGATGACCCCTCCCCAAAGTGCATTTCAAATGCATCTCCTGAGGTAATATGACTTATATTAGTGAATTTTGGAATACTTTTCATGTTATGTCCAGGAGCCGCGAAAGTTGACGTCCACTTTATACACACAGGGTAATTGGCAAATTGGTACTGTATGTAGAGTTTAAAGTGGGATCCCAAGGGTCATGGAAAAGGACAGGAAAAAAAGTGACTTTCCAGGGTTGCTAGCAACCCAAGTGCAGCGTATCCAGTGACCTTCTGGGGTTTTCAGGAAACACCCCAAAGTATGCCTTATCCAGATCCAGTGACTTTCCAGAATTGCCTTGAAGTACCCAAAGTGCACCGTATCCTCATTCCAGTGACCTTGCATGGTTTCCATGAGGCAAATAAGATGTAGCGCAGAAATTGGAATTTTTTCTGTGTTGAAATTACATCTATTAAGGTGATTTGTTAATGAAGGTCAAATCCATAAGGTGTATTCTTTATTTTATTAATTATTTAACCCTACGTCTTATTAATAAATTGCAATATTAGTTGTTTATCTCTACGCTCCATAGGACTCCACGAAGCCTGAGAGATTGACCAGAGGTAGCAATTGAATAGCTATAGATAGGTGCAGGCACTTATCCAGAGGAGGGGCTCAGGGGGCTCAAGCCCCCTCCGAAATTTTTCGATTTACACTAGATAAAATGAGGGTTTTGGCTTGTGTGTGTGAAATAAAATATTGTGATTATAATTTGAGGAGAGATATAATTATCGAGGAAAGGTGGAGAATGTTCTAGAACCCTGAGGGATAATCCTGTTATTGATAATATTGTATGTAAACTTTTCTTGCTCTTTCGGTGTTGTCGCAACGAACTTGAGCATTATTTAAAGATTTGTCAGCATTTGGAAGTTGGACAACAAAGCACTGTTGAAGGTAGTGCCATGAGTCGTGCGATTCGTTGCATTACTAATTCTCTGAAAAGCTCGAGAGGGAACGTTCTTGAATAGGAGGTGGAGTCGAACTACTGGCAGTATTAACAAAACATTTTATGTGCGGAACGTTCCAGAATATAATATGGATATAAATACGCGGATTCAATTTCACAGTTGGTCTGTACAACAGAATAATTCAATAAGACTTCAGGAGTAAGTGCGACAGTCGATTAGTGATCAGTCAGTGTCCATTGACAGTTTTATAAGTTGTAGATATTCGGAGGGGAGGGGGAGGGAGGAAGAGAACTAGTGACACATTTTCCTGGAAAGTGCTGAAGTCTACCACTAGTACAAGTTCGGGTCCAAAGCAGAAGACATTGCCAACAGTGTAGTGCTAGTTTCGGGTCATGAGCCGAAGAGATCGAAGGTGTCTAAAGTAAATATTTCAGCAGTAATGGGAATTGGAGCATCATTTTTCTTTAAAAAAAAAAAAGAAATAAACTGCACAGATCGACTGAAATACTAAGTTTGAGTGACGATTTATTAGTGACCGGACCAAGTTTCGTGTATGCAGTCCGAGAGTTTCGTGGGTTAAAAAAGGACTTTTAAGTCAACTGTTTTGGAAAAACACTCAAACACTAACTACCACAAAGGGCAGCCATAAAGGCCGAAAATTTTATGAATGTCGAGAAGAGAAAGCAAGATGTTGCATATGTGGAAATTTTAGCGGAAAGAGTAAGCTCGATCATGACTCCAAAACCAGGGTCTCTGGCATATACCGTACCATTCTTTGTTCTACAAAGTGAGCTACCGAGTCAGCCTTGGCTTCGCTTGATCTTTTGCTGTCGCTGTAGAGCAATGGCACGGTATGCCTAGTGGAGCCTGCATTTTCCGCTAAAATTTCTGCATAGCACATCTCTTGTGTATGCCCAACCGTAAGATGTTGCCTGTTTAATTGACAAGCACAAAAAAGGAGATAATAATAAAACTAAGGGACATTCCCACCGGTTGACAAGATAGTTTTCTTCTGTGGTCAACACGGGCTGCCGTTTCAAGGTGACAATGAGATTGACCCACCAGGTTTCACACCGAAGCTACAAGCTATACGTGTCGCTTGAGGATTTCACAAATCGAACACTACGGTGTGAAAAGTTTCTGTCAATTGGCTCACTCATTACAAACGACGTGTGTGTGCCTTCGGTCTGAATTCTTCCTAAATCTTGAAGATCCAAGTCACAAGGATGGAAAATTAGGATTTTTGTTAAGGTTACTTTTCGTAGGCAGGCGACAACACCATAAAGGATCATATCCAAAACCTGGGAGAACACATTCGAATGGATTGTCCATTGCATAACAGCTTCGTGAAACGGACACACATACACATACAAGGATCGTTTGGGCACAAACACAACGTTCGTACATTGCAACAGAGGAGTCGAGTGATAAAAAATATCTGGATATCACGTTCTGAAAAGAAAAAGAAAAGAAAAAACAGCAGCTTAAACAGTGGCAGATTTAGGAGACAGATGCTCTCCATTTTTGGCCCCGCACTATGGCTTTTCAATGCTAACCTTTGTCTACCAAGAGAAAGTAAACTTTTCTTGACCTCCCCCCCCCCCTCCGTTTTCGAACTGAATCGCCACCATCGACCTTAAACCTTGCGAGGTTGTATCTATACCCCTGGAAAAAAAATGATGTTTAGCCCCCCCCCCCCCGAAAATAATTTCTGGATACGTGCCTGGATAGGTGGTATCAATTTCATTGGCTATCTCTAAAGAGGATATTTAAGACGCCTCCAATGCTGGATATAACATGGATTGCCACATTTTATCCAGAAATGGTCATCCATTTTTTGGATATCAAAAAATGGAACGATAATATGTATGTAACTATGCATTAAAGAGCTCAGTTTTTCCTTTCATTAATTCATCATTTTCCTACCGAAGGTTCCCCATTCGAGTCTCGACCTAGTAATGGTGTCCCTTGGTCAGTGTCACTTAAGAATCATTCATCTTCCTCTTAAAGGGACAGAAACGCCATGTAAAGTAAGAATTTTTTTAAAAAAAATGTTCCTACTGATTTCATACGCCTACGAAGAAATGAACACGATTACAAGTTCAGAAAATAGATTTTACACTATTTTCATTTTATTTTAAATTCTTTGGGGGTTTTCGCCCACCCTGCCTGCCTATCCGATAATACCCCCACTGCATTTGATGTTTGTCTTCTTGTTATCGATTTCTTTCGAATGGAAGATTTCCTACACCGCATGTAGACTGCCGTGCGCCGAAGCAAGAGTTGAGCTGGTTGGTGCTGACATCTATCGAGAGAAGATGCAATTCCATAATGGAACGACGTTTCGCCCGCCATCTGCTTACCCTTTCTGAGAACTAGATGGCTTTGCAAATGTCACTTCGTGGAAAGAAGATAATATTGCACATGGGCAATCATAATGCTTTGCGTAAGAATCGTGGTTTCAGGATGCAAGACCACACAGTTCATTGTCTTTGAACTCTCACGCACTCAAAAAAATGAAATCAGCAAATTGTACTCTCCAAGGGCAGAGAACGAGCGAGTCTTTACAAAATAGAACTTATATCTGTGGAGAAGCCGTACAAAAACTTAAACCAATGATGATTTATGAAAAAATGTTTCTCAGAATTTGGGGAAAACCCTGCTTGTTGTATTTGTGACTTCTCGCTCTGAAGGACACAAAAACAAAACAAATAAAAAAGGCAACCGCTATTGTCGGATACTGTAAAGACAATTTTCTACATGAACATGAGCTAAGAACCTTGAATGTGAGTCACAACTCTAATTGGAAACCAGTTTCATTCAGAAAGAGTTGTTTCATTGCTTCAAAGTTGTTTAAATCGTCTTAAGTAAATGAACACTGCTATCGACATTCAGATATATGAAAACATTTTTGTAAACAAAAGAATTGAAGTGTAAGAAATAATGAAGAAAGCTAGCTTACTTGTATTATTTACACTATATCATTTACTTTTTAAAGGAATGAGACATATACTTTCGTCTGCTTTTGTTGGCGAATACAATTTCTTTTCAATGTAACAGAAAAATAATCCGAAAATAATAATAATAATAATAATAATAATAATGGAGTGCGTGTGTGTGTGTGTGTGTGGCCGAGAATGTTAGGCTATGTATTGGCGATCATGGCCAGTGGCGTAGCGTCCGCCCTCGTAAACCTAGCAGTGTTCTCTATGCCCTCCCGAAGTTTTGCATAGTTCCAGAAAATCCAGCAAAGGTTACAAAATGGAAAAGTGAGATATTTGAAATGTGGTAAAACATTTTTAAAAACTTTAACTAACCATCTAACATAACTTGGCGTTGGCCGGAATGTTATAGCTTAAATTGCAAAAGGGGAGGGGGGGGGGTTAGCTCACGATAATGTTACCCCCATGCATCCAAACAAATAAATCCGGGCCTTATGTCCTCGATAAAGTCGTGTAATCTGCAATTGCTCTGAAGAAATGGGTGTCTGGTATGAGTTAATTGTCGTCATTATTTCTGTGTATTTTGTAAAGTTGTTGACGTGGAAATAGGTCATATACAATGCCGAAATAACTTTTCTTCGGCATGGAAGTATTAGTGACAATTCTATCAAGCCTGTTTTTATATTTGCAGTGTGTCATAATGAATGTTTTGATCACGATCTATTTTACCAAAAAAGGCCTTGTTCCGAAAAATATAAGTGTATTGGTTGGTATATCGAAAAGAAAGTGCATTGTGCATATACCGAAGTCTACTAAAAATAAAAGTTATCTCTGTGTCCGTGTCGCAACAATGGGGACAGGGGTTTATCCAGGATTTTTTCCTTGGGGGGGTGCTGGAAAATTTTGGGGGGGTGTAAGTTTGGGGAAATTAAGTGCATATTTTGGACCTTTTTTAAAAATGTTCGCCCTCATTCAATTTCTTCAAGGATGTTTCTAGAGATTAACGCCCCCTTCCCTTCACGTAACATTTCAGAAGAAAAAAGATGTCAAATACAGGAAAAGATGGAAAATAGATTAATGTTAACATTGCAGTTTAACGTTTCGAGTATTGCTTTCCTTCCGATAATGTTTAGTACTTCATTTAATCAATCGTTGGACAAAAAACAAGGGATGACATTAAAAACACAAAATTTTAAAATGTTATTACCAGGAATCATTTCATGCAATTCTTAAGCTAGTTATGAAGAAATTAGGAACACTTGCGCAATATTTTAACTGTATTTGTATCGTTGTTGCCGTAGGTGTAACTCGGAGTTCAACTTGGGGGTGAAGTAGTAGTAATAAATGCAGATATAATATGACTTAAATAAATTATGACACTGCCAGCAAAACGAGCAAAGAAATTTTTAGAACAATTTCTTTGCAAACTGATTATGCATATTATTAGTTAAACATAGCGACAGTATCCCATGATGTTTACTCTTTACAATCTTGCCTTGCTCGTTCGTTGAAGACTTCAATATGAAATTCCTTGACCGATTTCATTCAAAAGAAATATCAGGTATCCATCAAACGTGCATCCCAACTTCCCACTATATTTTAACGTCTTCATGGCTATGCTCTAAATATATCGAGTTTCATTACTTTATTTCAGTTTGTGAATCATCGTTTAAACAGAGATTTGAAAACACCAGCAGAATTTGGAACTCACTCACTACATAGAACTATTAAAATTATACATGCATATTTTCTAACTGTTAGAACAGGAGGCGGGAGGGGGCATGTGGTGAGGTAAAGAGGATGACGAACGAGCTAAGCAAGATTGTATAGAGTAAACATCATGCGATACTGTCGCTATGTTTAATTAACAATATGCATAAGCATTATACCCTTACAAAACTTTGGAAAATACGCTTGGTGCTTTTGAGAGTAGAGTTTATCTTTCAAATACTAAATGAGAGACTCTAGGGAATTAGGAGAAACGTGCCTCTTTGCCTTAAAAGAGAACGAAATAACATGTAGAAATAAACGCATGGCATGTTAACTGCAAAAGGAAGGCAAGGAATTTTCACTTCTAAATGGAGGCACTGCTTAATTTTATTTTCAATTATTTAAAAATTGAATAGCATTTCTTTCACTATCCAACACAAAGAGCACAATGAACCAAACAAATTTTCTCTCTCCACGTTTTTTAGCAGGCAGTGGCAAGTGTCGTCGTGCCCTCACTGGTGCGCCTATGGTCAGATATAAATTTGGGACTTAATGTAAATTAAATTTCTTTTATGTTTAATTCCTTACACTCAGGCCCGTAGCCAGGAATTCTTTGTAAGGGGGGAGAGGCAAAGTCAATCATAGAGGGGGCAAATTTTTAATATGTTGTGTCGCATTGGCAGATAGCTATAGCAGGGTACACAGAGACACTTGACACCTCCCCCAAAAGAGATAAGTAACAGAAAAGGGATGATATCTTGAAACTGCAACGGACAAAAAAAAAAACTTCGAGCAACATCAAATGGCTTTTTTTCGATAATGACCTTTCCAGATTTGCAAAGAATATAAAGTTTAACATAAATAGGCTAATAGGGACTGTAACTACTTGATATTTACAAGTTGATAATGTTAATAGGAATAGACGATTAATGGGCCTCTCTGAAGAACTGATTAAGGGAGCCCTTTATAAATCATGCTTCATAATGATTCCCTCTAGTTTCAGGTATGCAAGATTTATCCGCACAAAGGAATCAAAGGAATCTAACGAGAATCCAACAACACCATTGTGTTCTGTTATGCAAGATAAATCGAATTAATTAAATAATAATGGTTACATATTATCTACACTTTGAACTATGAACTATGTAAAAATTTGTAATACATTTTTTTTTGTACTTGCTAAAATATGGGTGTCCACCACGGACTCTATTTCCTTCAAAGGAGAGACTCTTGCATCACTACAGACAATGTTTGCCTACTGGTTACGTTAACCATTTTGCAAAATATTGTGTGAATTGTATTATATTATAGTTGAAATACATGTTTTGACACCTGACAAACAAATGGGAATCCCTTGATTGATCAATGACTTCTTGGATTACAGTGTCATCATTAATATTTCATATTAAGTTTCATAGAAAGAAATTGTTTTAATAGGGCGCTAATAATTATACGGGGCACCATGGCATTCTCTTTGACATTTTTTTCATATAGATCGTTTAGCTCCCAGGGCCGACTCCCGCCGCCCCATATAGCTATGGCTGTGAACTTGAACTATAAGAACAGAAGGCATTGCGAGCGAAGCGAGCAAGAAAATTTTACAAAATGTAGTTTTATTTGTATAAAATTTGAAATCTATAGGGGGTAATTGCCCCTTGCAAGTGCCCTTGGCCGTCTCGAAGAAAAATGCAAGGATCTCGTAAAAACTAATTCCATCATGAGTATCCAATTGTCCTGCTATTCTTAGATTCTCCTAGTCTTGTTCTTTTTACTTCAATGTTTGCTTCCCCTAGAATGGACTTCCGTCCAAGGTCGGGAGGGTTGGGGCAGGACAATGCCCCCTGCCACCCTGTGGTTGCGGCACTGTTTATGAGTGTCTCTTCATCAATTTCACGCATCATTCATTGTTGCGATTAGCTATAAGTGGCAGAAAAGCAACGTTAAGTAACAAAAATCAAACATCTACTCCCTCTCTCTACCACATGAATCACTATTACCAAAAAGGAAATTTTTCCCTCCCAATCCTGATACGACATTATACTGAATCCCCCACACGTTCAATAATCACAAAATCAATAAGTGTCTTTGTTATGTTGCTAGAGTAATTGTAAAGATTAGTGAGAATTCTAGGCGTTCTGTATTTTTCACAGCGGGGGCAACTCTCAGGCGGGCAGTTGTCCTCTGCCCCCTCTAGCTACGGGCCTGCTTACACTTCCTTTGCTTCCTCTGAAAAGTTGAATAAACTTAAACATGTCATTCTGTCAGGGACCGACTAGATACAAAGAGAAGGACAATTTTTACTAAAGCTATATCTTTGCAAACTGACAATAACTTTAATTTAATAGGGTGCCAGTAATTTCACAGGGCACCACGATGTTAACGTTTTTCTATTTTTATCCGTTTTGCTTGTTCGGCACCCCATTTGTACTTAGCGCCCAGGCAAGCACTCCACGTGGACCCTCCCCCTTTTACAACTCTCTTTCTAATAGTATATAATTTATTTTACAAAGGTAAGAACTCTTGGAGCCACAAAAATGGTCATCAACTATAGACGTGAATGAATCACTTAGGTTCTTCGTGAAATACTTGCCATTTTATATCGAATACTCGGTCAGTAAATTTTATATTGGTACTTTATGAATATCCGTTGGAAGAAATTATACCTACATATAGTGTCACTGCTTTTCTACTCACCACTTTCGGTTTCTTTCTGTCTGGTTTTTCATTTTCTCTATCTTCTTCGACAGTTTTGCAGTCAAGTTTCAGACATTGTTATACACTAAACAGAACGACAACACACGAACGGAGATGCTACACTGAGACTGACCTAAGGCATTTGATCTGTTCTTTTCTCTACTACTCCAAAATCATTCTTCTCGCCAAGTTACAGAAAATAGTGTTGCTAACCATAGTAACAGAATTCACTACAAGGAGTCGAACCTGTATCTTTGAATTTCTTCCCTTACTTTTATCGTACATTTTTCACATGAAAGAATCGAAAGGAAAATGCAACAAAATGTAAATTTCATTGACTCAGGGGTTGAATAATTGAATTTATGAATCTGTAACGTATTTAGGAAATATAAAGGTATTCAAACGCTGAACTGTCAACACTGTGCGCGGAATGTGCTCCCTGGAAGGAGGGCGAGAGGTCAGTTTGACATTTTCCAGATGGCAATGTCCCTTCCCTAGAGCTGACCGAAGTCTTGTCAAGGGAGCTCCTGTTTCCAAGAAATGGCCATGCTGCACATTCCACACTCCTTCCTTGATACTTTGGTTTTAGTTGATCGAAAAGTCCATTGGACTACGCTTCTTCAGCTACAAATGATTTATTTCTGTTAATGTTGAAGTATTGTCATTGTATTGTTGATATAAACATCCATATTTACACCCCCCCTGTAGGGGGGTGTTCCACTTTTCTGCTTGGGGGGGTGTTCACCAAAATTTGGGAGGGTGTTGGGGAGGTGTTAGGGGGGTGTGGATAAATCACTGAATGGGGATCTAAATTTTTCCAAACAATCCTCATTGAGTGACAGTGGTCAGTGAATCGAGTCCACCGCCGCTCTATATCTGTCTCTCAAGATAAGATCGCAACTATCGCTTGCAAGTAGGTTTCATCCCAATTGTCCTTATGACAATGCAACAATGGTCAACACGGACAATTTGGGATATCTGGGATAGAACCCAGGGTCAATAATGAAAACGCTAACTATTTGGTTAAGCGGGGAGGGACCCTGCACGACTTTCCCCGCAGTAAATTAAGAAGTGCCGAGAAAAATTTAAGAAGTTCAAGATCCAACACTCAGACGATAAGAAGTTTGCTTGAACAGTCACTATACTAATAGTAGTAGCTATTAGTAGTGATCCCTTGATTACAAGGTGACGAAAAAAACTTTAACGAAAATTGAAACACCACGTATATACTTTGGAATAAACAATTTATAGGAGCATTATAAATAATAATATTACATAATGTGTTATTTACTCAATATCCTGTCCCATGAGTCTTGTCGCTACTGGTACGAGTAATTTTCGACGCGAAAATACAGAAAGATGTAAGATCTGTAGAGATTTTCAATTTTTTAACACACACAACAGAAAATAAGATGTCTGTCTTTTCGTCACGGTGCAATTGAGTTGAGTGTGTTCACAGAGTTCGAACTAGGTAAACGGCAGAGAAAACAATATTAGCTATTCGGAGTGAAATTTCTAATCGGTAAGAAGTATTCAATATAATTTTAAAATAAATTATTGCGTGAAGAACCAAGGTAAAAAAAAGAAAATGAGTTACTGTAATTTTGACAATGACGTCAGATTGGAAAATTATTCGATGCCTATGAAGTAAGTACATTTAGATCTGGTAGTAAGTATGGGTAAAGTGAGGGTTAGTAGTGTGATGCAGAACATTACAATCCACCAAATGGAATTGTTGGAGTGGTGGCTTTCTGACATTGTCCCAGGGCGCCACATTTAAAATCCGCCCCCTATGGATTCCCGGAAAATGTTATTTCCGGATGAGACATTTTCTCCTCGTGCGTTTGTCGAGATTCGAAATTGTCGCTATGGAAAGCAGTGCCCCTGGCGTCCTTCATTGTTCAGTTGAGTGATGGAGAGAGATTTCAACCATTCTGTTCTCCACGAAACAAATTGGAAGAACAATAGTTGCCTCTTCAATGGCTTCATGATCGTTACGGAATCCCTTAAAATGTTACAGGATAGATTTCCGATTGAACTTCACTTTGACCTTGATGAAACTAATTAATTGGTTGAGGGTTAATGAACTGCGAACATCCACAATACAGAAAAAGAATCGTTTTGGATTTTCCTATACCGCGTTTGTTACAACCTGTCCCGTTTCCCGCGCTAGCGATCGCTCGACAGTTTCGGTGCCAATGAGAAACGAGGAAACAATCGTCTGCTGGGCAGCGAGGAGCGAATGGGAGACACAAGAGAGGCGCTTACGTAGACGCTGTTGCGACGTTGCGTATTTTAATTGGCTGCCTGGCTTTGACTTTCCCCAGCACGGAGAAAAGCCAGCGACCAGCTAGCGCGGGAACCGGGGCAGGTTGTAACAAACGCGGTATAACTAGGAACAAGCACGTAAACTTTTAAAGGACAAATTGTCCCACTATAGCAGACGAATATCTTCGTTACAACAGTAGCTCCGAACAGTGGCGTGCCCAGGATTTAAGAAATGGGGGGTTACGGTATGCTTTCTCTAGTAGTCATCCCTTGTTTTGCTATCTTTTCCTGGCTTTGACGTTCTCATTGTGGGTGTGAAGGACTCGACGTCTTGTGTATGTGTAATCAGAATAAATGTTAAAAGGTATGGTTAGTTACCATACATGCAGAGCTTGCTGTTGCACATGAAACTGAAATTGTCAAGTATAATATGCAAGGGTTATGATACACTAATATATGTGTATCTTATGTTAACATTATCAAACTTTATTATCATGTATTTCTATTTGACATGTCCTATACTACAGATGTACCTACTTTATGTGTATCTTATGTTAAAATTACCAAACTTTAGTATTATGTATTTCTATTTGACCTACTTGTACAAAATTGTAGTCCTTGGATGCAAATAAATCCTATCATATCATCAATACTGGACCAAAGTCGGGTTATGACCCCCACCAACCCCCTTGGGCACGCTATTGGTTCCGTAACCGGTAGAAAGGTAGTCTACAAAAATATGAGAAAAAATACTAATCTTTCACAAGTTAGGAAAAACCTGTACATCAGTTTTACTGACGTACAAAATTAAATAAATATTCCATGATATCTAGCAGTTTAAATAATTTACCTCAACTGAAAATTGAAAATTTAGCCCCCACTCCCCTCCTAAATTACGTAACATATTGGTAAAATGTTATCTTTTGCTATGGTCGCAATACATACCCTAATATTACTGTGAGTTTAGGTCCCTTCACGTAAAAAATGTTTTGTCGACGAAGTTTTGAAGAAAATTCAACACCACGGTAGAGTGCCCGGAACAGGAAAAAAATAGGTTTTTCGTTCGCTATTTCAAAACTAGCGATCCTATTTTCATCAAATGAAATGCCATTACAGTCATTCGCGATATCTGACTCCAGTGATAATTTCAGCTAAATCACACATCATTTATGGCAGTTATCGGTTTAAGAACATTTGTCCCCCGCCCCTCCTAAATATTTCTAAGTTTTTGTTTTCGAGTTGTGTAGTAACTGATGACGTAGCAACCCGATGAGTTGCGAATCTCAAGTTAAAAAAGCGTATCCTACTCAGAGCTTCAAATATTTCAAAAATGGCCAAAAGTTGCAAAAGTGCAGTGTTTTCATTTGGTTATTGTGCCGTTCGAACGCAGCCTGTGTAGCAGCTGGAAGCACGGTACTTGCCGGCGAAATAGGATGTACGTAACCGTAACATACATCGTTACTCGAGATCGGTGCATAAAACGTGGTCCTGGGTTGCCTCAATAGTGTATTTTCGATTTCCTGTAGAAAATACACAAATAGGGTGATATTATGGACATATTTAAGAACGGCAAGGTGTATGTGAAGTGTAGTGTAGTGTAGTGTAGTGTTTTCTAACTGCAATTTGAAAGAGTTGACTGTGCAGATATATTATCTTTCAACGGAAGCTTGTATGCAGATAAAGTTACACATGGAACTTGTTTGATTGAAAGCAATTTCAATTTCTTCTCATTCTTATTTGCAATTTATATTTATTTAAAATGTTATTATTACTATTATTATCATCATCCGAGTGACTTCGTTTACAGTTGAGGTGGTGAAGGAATGAAAAATGTGAGCAAATGTTACAGATTAGTATGCCACCACCTTGGGACGTACAGCAAACGACATTCAATCTGTTTTTCGCAATGTGATGATCATGCATTGTAATGAAAGCGTCAATATGTCAATAAGCAGAGGACAACATTGCTTAAAACAACAAGATCAATAAATGGATGAATATAGCAATGGACAATTGCCTACTATTATCTTTGCCACTTTGCTGTACTATAAATACACGTGTTGAACTAGAAAACTGGATTTAGATTTATCCATTCTTTTAGGGACCATGAGCTTGAACTGGTATCTTTTTCATGAGAATGAATTTGAACTAGAACATGTTCAATTTTTTGAGGAACTTCCAAACGTAAATTTTTCAGCAAATCCATTCTAGTTTCAGCTAGTTTCGAAAAGTGTACTACAGTTACGTATCAGGAATTCTATACTTTCAAATGGAGCGTATCGTTAAATCTGTCATCCCGATGCGCTGATCCACTCGGACTCTTTTTCCCGACGTACGACGCAGAAATTCACGACGTAGAAAGCAAATAAACAACGCTGTCGGGAGGAAAAAAGGGAAGAGGCTTTCGCAAATTCAATCTGCGGTTTGCACGTCACTGTACTCCTCATCTGTTTGCGCTTAGCATTAATCTCGGACGTGTGTTTACCTAAAACTCGCTAATTTCCCGAACACACAGCTCCGTCCTTCCCATGCCTAGCAAATGTACGTCATTTGTTGCGTGGAGACAGTCGACGTAAGCACGCGGGATGGGTCTTTTTTAACATGTCGCCTGCGCCCTCCGCATGGCTGTTCGACATAACCACAGAGGGAGAGAGTGAGGGGGGGGGATGCTCGATACCAATGCTCTCACATGACGGGAACATGCTAGTAGTGTGGGAAAACAGTTTGTTGCGGAAAGGGGTAAAATAGATCATTGTTCATTTTTAAGAAAAAAATACCGTTTGTAATTCGAATGGCACTGTTGTCAGTATTTTGCTGTACTTAAAACCTATTTCGATCTGCAATATGTTATAGGTCCTCCCTGATGTCGTAGTGATAACGTGTCGCCATATAATCAAGGGGTCCTTGATTCGATACACGGTGGAGGCACATTGCACAGTGGTTCGGATTTCACTTTAAACTGTAAGGCCCAGTCCCGATTAAACTATATGTGCATAAAGTGGACTTAAAAAAACTCAATCAATCAGTCCAATATTTTATAAGGTTGTACGTACTAACTTATTTCAGTTTGATACTTTATTAACTTATTTCAGTCTCCACTCTCCACTATGATATAGGTTCGTACTTTAATAACTGATTTCAATATCCAATATTTTATGGAGACCTGTGCTTGAAGTAGAAATTCCTAGCTGGAAGGAAGCTTGGTCGAGTTTGGGGAATGTCGGGAAGGGGTCCTTGTATGGATCAACATGGAGGCAGTGCAGTGGGTGGGGTGAGGGATGCTTATGCAAATTATCCCAACTGGAAGATGCTTTATTAAAATTTTCTTAACTAGTAGGAAAACATCCCCTCCACTTCGAGTAATGGTAGGGACCGAAAACTAATTAAATATTCATTTTACACAACTTATTCCGTGCATATCTACAAGGTTTAGCGTCTAATGCAGGGTGAACTTTGGGTAAAGATTCAATATTCGGAAAAGGCGTTGAAGGGGAAGGGACATAACTGCAAAGTTATGAGTAAAAAAATTATATAACAGAAGCTACATCCGTGAGTGAACGCTGCGGCCTCCCTCATAGCGTAGTGGTAATTCATTCGCCTTGTAATCAAAGGGTCCCGAGTTCGATTCGTAGTGGAGGCGCATTACAAAGTGTTCCGGGTGGTTAGCAGACACCAGGAATCCCGGTCTGGACATGGGTGTTCTTTGTAATTGTTCCTTCATCACACCATCACTCATCCTCATCGTCGCGATTAGCCAAAAGTGGCAGAAAAGCGATGTAAAATAAAGAAAATCGATCAAGCAAACAAAACAAAGTGTTTCGGGTTTCACTTTAAACTGCAGATGTAGGCTCTGAGCATAAAAGTAGACTTAAACGAACTCAAAAAAAAACTTTTGAGGTTGTCAAGAAAAAATAAGAGCAAAGCAGAGGGAAACGTTAATAATTCAGATACTACGACATACAAAAGGAAGTTATTTTAATGAGTTTATTACGTCCCGACAAAAGCTTCTTACAAAAGTGAAGTTTATGCATGTAGGCTAAACGGGACTGAATCTAGTTTACAGTTGGATTCCAAGTACCTACCTGCTGCTCCCGCAGCAGGAATTAGTTTCAAGGGACATGTTTCTTTAGGTTGTCCACAATCACTAATGAATTGACATGCTGAACAGTTACCTGTACCGAGGAGAAATTGACGAAAATAAGGAGAGAGTACAAAATCGAGGGGTAGAACAGGATATGAATTAACAAAATGAAAGAGAGAATTGAGAGAGGGAGATGTAGAACAAAAGAAAAATAAAGCGTAAGGCGGAATACAATCTAATACAATTAGATTAGAAGGAGATAGGAATCGACAAAGAATGAGAGTTACAGAGGGGAGGAGAGAAACAGATAGAAAGGGAAGAGAGAGAGAGAGAGAGAGAGAGAGAGAGAGAGAGAGAGTAAATTCAACTATACAAATCGAACAGCTCCACACATCACACATGCATCCTTTACTCAAGGTCCATGAAATGTTTGAAGTTTTGAATTCATCTTTCTTCGACTTGTAAGTAGCTTCTTTACTGAAGATATTAAAATTCCAACCTGGACATTTCCAACTCATCACGTACTCACTTTGAATTTAAATCAAAATTAATGTGGAATGCTATTCTTAATATTACTTAATTTATTTTCAAACTGGCAACTTTTTTTCGAATAAGTAATCCGAACCGTCGGTATAAGAAATACGTATATTCCAGGACGCAAAACAGGTTACTGGATAATGCTATCGGCTTGCAATGAAGGGGTTATGGGTTTGATTTCAGTTGCGGGCACATTTCCGTGCAGTTAGCGTTCCTATCTTAACATTAAGTGGACTTAAAACAAACTCTGCCAGTAGACAAACCTGTTGGTTTTGATTTGCTGGAAATTTTAGGTAAGACGAAAATTCTCCTTTCAAATTTCCGAGAACACTTTTTCGCTACTCTCGATCTGTGCATGACAAATGGCGTACACGCGGCGAAGCGCCACATCTATCTTCCCTGTGCGTGCTTCAACGCGGAAGTGCCAGACAGCTGCGTCTATTCATAGATCTTCTTCTCATTTTCTGTTTTGGGGTCAGCCCTATTACGAACCTAGTCAAAACCCTTTGGCAGAGTTTCTCGTTATCCTTTATATAAACAGTACCCTGTGTATATTTGGAGAGGCTTGAAAAAGTGAATTTAATAGTGAAAATTTACATTTTTATTTTAATTATACTATTATTATTTATTACTGCAGATTATTGTTGAAAATACGGGTTGGTAAAAAGTAGTGGAAACACATCCATACATGACAAACGATTTATTGCAGAACCTGCAGAATTTCACATTGCCTCGATGTAATCCCCAGCTATATTTATGACTCTGGCACATCGCTGGAAGACGCTGAACACCAGTAGCAGTGAAGTTTCTACTCATGTCCATGAACGAGCGACCTATTGCTTGCAAGATGGCGTCCCTGATGAAGAAATGCTGTCCTCTCAGTAGTTCCTTGACATTGGGAAAGAGATCGAAGTTGCAGGGGTTCATGTCGGAGGAATATGGAGGATGTTCCAGTACCTCCCACCCCCACCATGGGAGAAATTCCCTTATTACACGAGCAGCATTGTTACAGCGAGCGTTGTCATGAAGGATGTGTTTGGAAATGCTGCCGTTTCCTCCGCAGAGCAATACGAAGATGATGTTCCAGTTCCAACAACCTGTGGTAGTACTCAACATACACAGTCTGGCCTAGAGGAACTGCATGATGGAGTACCCTCCACATCATACGCCACTATCAGCATCACTTTCTCGTTCCCCGGTTTTGGGCTGCGGGGACAATGAACTGATGTCTCAGTTCAGGATCACAGTTCAGTGAGGCGTCGGAGCGACCCAACGTTTCGTTTTGTGTATGATTCTGTAAAGAAACGCGTGAACTTCGCATGACATTCCGTTGCTTTTTGCCACGACCTCTTCAATCATAATCCATGGTCGCTGCTCATTCCTCGAAAATATCGCTTTAGAGCGGTCCAATTTCACAACACCACTTCACAGCTCCGTATTCGTCCGTCTGCACACACTGCACTATATAGCGACAATGAGTGCGTTGAACAGTTATGCCTTTCCTCTAGACGTACTGAGAATAGCAACGCCCTCTCTTGATCATGTGCGACGGGACGACAGTGTTGCCACTACATTCTTTCCAACCCTCGTATAAAGAGATGCTGAAAATCGTGATTTGTTCACACATCTATAAATTCTCTGAGGGCACAAATAATTATTTAATAGAATTTTCCTTTCCATCTCACAGACACTCACTCCATCCTCTTCGTATTTTAAATCGATAATATTGATTGATTCATTTGCTTAATTTTACTTGTATTTTCTGCCACTTTTGGCTAATCGCGAAGATAAATAAAGGAATGAATTAAAGATTTTGCGAAATGGCCAAGTGTGCAGACACACCCACCCTTCAGAATATATGGGGGGGAACCCTTATCTAAAATCGTTACCTTAGAGTTAAAAGAGGGGGAGGTGTAAAGAGCCCCTTGAGAAGGGTTAAAAGTGCATTAAAAAAGATAAGCTACTACTAAAAACATCCTCAGATAGAGTTTAAAATGCCTGTACTTCTCAGAAAGCTAAACACATTTATTAAAACACTGTCATCATCTGCCAACATGGAAGATAAACAGTTGAGAAGGTTCAAGGTTTGGATTAAAATCGGGCCACTCGATAAGAATATGACGAACAGGATGAAAAGTGAAAAGATGAGATGGATAAAGTGACAATCACAAACATGAACGACAAAACACGAGCTCCACAGAATACTATACTGTGGATGTGAGTACAGACGCCAGGGCCTCGCTAGTCTTCAAAATTCAGTCCAGGGTATACTACGTGGAAGAGTGCTTGAAAGAGTGCCAGTCTCTGTAGTCTTCTCACACAAATCACATATCATCTTCCAGCTTTATTTTATTTTTTCTGCGATACAAAGCTTATGATCCCTTGTCAAATGCCATAATATATTTTATTCCATTGGTTCTACAAGTTTTGTTAGAAAAGAAATATAAGTTCACATTGGCGATGGACATCAATAATGAAGGAAATGTATACGGTGTCTACACAACTTCACAACATAATAACATTTATTTTTGTAATTGAAATACAAACACATATTGTGACTTATGTGATACACTAACTCAAAAAGGGGTTTCGCATACATCATCTAATTAATATTTCAACTCTGTGCATACTCGACGTGGCATATTCCCGTCAAAAGTGGAAATAGCATTCGTTATTTTGGTTTTCAAATCATCAATATTATTCGTACAAGTTTAATACACTTGATCTTTGATTTATTAACCTCACCAAAAGTCCACGAAACATTAGCTAGCTAGTAAATGTCGAAGTTGACTAAACCCAATAGCAAAAGCTTTGAGTTATAGTATCATATAAACTACAGCAGGTTCCCATGTGTCAATTAACAATAATTAAACTCTACACGAGAAAGGGGAAAATATGATATAGGTATGTTAAGTTTGGGCTCGGCCCAAAATCAGCATTTTCTAGTCAGAGAGATTAACTCCTACTGCACTTGACAGGCATTGTATCAAATTAAGCCTCTCCAACTTACAGTTCACACAATAATTTATTTTGAAAAGATTAAACTCACATCGATGCTGTGCTACATTAATGGGCTGGGAAGTGTTTTGTTCATTGCTTTCTTAGGGTTTATACAGGGGTCCGTGTGCGTTGGCAGATCGTGTACACTATTAGGTCTCAGTATCCTTCCTTTCCCTGCGGTGTTCATTTTAACTTTTTTTTTACATCTTGCGCTGCAAAAGGACAAAGTCCCAATGACTTTGCAACAAACGTTGCTGAATCATTCCAATTAGCGCGGACAGCTACGCAAACATTTTATGTCGCTCTTTTCAAACATTTCGCAAAGCGGTGCACGAAATAAACATCCCGCCCGCCAGAGGCGTTTGATGTTCGTTAGACCATGGATAACGATGTTACCATTATAATTACGAACAAATGAAACGCGACGCAGTCGATGAGGCGGAAGAACAACGAAGCAAACGAAATAATAACTCAGTTGGGTCACATTTCAGCGACCTCTTCTATGTAACAAAAGCGAAAGTAACGGCAATAGAATAGATAATGTCATCGAAAGATATAACGAGAAAATTCTTCTTTGCGATCCTTACGTCATTGACGGTATGAGATGTCGATTGAAGCAGCATCAGTCACGGTGGAGGAAGGAAGAATTTGCAGTTTGTCTAGAATTCATGTGTTGTGCCAGAATTTGGAATCTAGAGGGGTGTATGGGCTGCAGTTGCCAATGAGAGGTTGCCATGTTTAAATGATCGAAAAACATCCATGCAAAAGAATAGACCAAATAGTGGGTAACAAATCTATCACATAAAAAACAAGGAGCAATTCTTCTTGCCAAAGAATTCAATGTAGAGATACGTAAGTTTTAATTGAACTTGCATGGCTAGGGCAGTGTCCTCCCGTTTCGGCTTATCCCATTTCGCCTTATTGCGTTTTCAACTCCCCCAATACAATTTTAAATGATTTATGTGACACGAACTTCCTAAGGCGAAACGGGACATCCAAGAATATAATTGGGTGGGGACCAGGGGGTCCGGACCCCCCTCCCCCCGAAAGACTTACCAAGTACAAAAATTTAAAAAATATATGCTTTGTTTTTGTTGTATAATCGATGTTTTTTTTTATTTCAACTTATTTCAAGGCAGTAAGTATTTAGTTATTATAATAGCTTTATTTAACAATAATTTGATATATGTGTATGTCTAAACAAAAGCTAACGTAGTACAATCACTCCTTTGGTGCATAGCAACAACATAATTATTCTATTGGGAGACGCTTGAGACTAAACTATCCTACCGCACTGTCAGGGACGTATTTTGGGGCGAGGCCCAAGGATTCGGACCCCCTTCCCTTCCCCTGAAAGACTTACTAAGTGGTAACATTAGTTGAACAATGAAAGTATACGTGTTTAGTATTTGCTGTATAATCGAGGATTATTTATTTCCGGCGAACTTTGAATGACAGTACCAAAGATATTAATCAAACTAATTTTCGTCAACTGGATCTAACATTCTTTCTTGTTATTTAATAAATATTCAATGCTTTATCTATTTGGCACTGATATACTTGCCAGGGCAGTTGCTTTCATACAATTTTTAACGATCATAACTACATGCTAGATAATGAATACATGCTTTTATATCTATTCTTATACCGTTTTTACCTATTAATGTAATAATAGCAATACTATATGAATTTAATATTTATTAATTAATATTATTTTAATTTTGTTTTTGTTTGAGTTAGTGTTTTAAGTCCACTTTATGCACAGTAAGGCTAATAGGGACTGGACATACAGTTTAAAGTGGGATCCGAACCACTATGTGTCTCCACCGGGAATCGAACCCGGGACCCCTTGATTACAAGGCAACAACGCTACCACTGAGCCATCAGGCAGGCCCAATATTATTTTAATTTAATATAATTATATTGTAATTGCAATGTTGTTGTTGTTATTATTATTATTATTATATCTGAGACACTTGGCTCGGACCCCCCCCCCTCCGAAATAAATTTCTGAATACGTGCCTGGGGACATCCCATTTCGCCTTACGCACAAAAAAATTTCCCACCTGGGAATATCATCGACTTGAAGGGTAATTCATAATGGGAGCGCAGAGCTTGTGATGTTGCCTACCACGGCCAATCTCCCTCCGTGCGGTTAGGTTAGTTTAGGTTAGGTTAGGTTAAGATCATCCAAACGTTTTTACCTTTGTTGAATTAATAAAATCAGAGCAGGAAGAAAATGAGAGTCATATGGTGATGCTGGAAATTGGACATGCACGACCTACACAGAAGATGAAGTGGAGGCGTCTCAACCAGAGACTTCAGCGTTTGAAAGAATTGTTTACAAGAGGAGACACCTAATGGCGTATTTAGATGCTGCATCATACTGCATCCACCTAGAAAATTGAAATAAATTATACTTGTAGTATGAGTCCAAGAAACACGCGATAAATTTACATTATATCAATGTAGCATGGTGTTTTATTACATTAATAATAATGACCCTTCATGTCGATAATATTCCCTGGTGGGAAATTTTTTGTGTGTAAGGCGAAATGGGATGTCCCGTTTCGCCTTAGAAAGTTAGTGTCACATAAATGGGTGTTTCTTGTGAGCCCCCCTTCATCATCATCTTCTCATCCTCATCATCGCGATTAACCAAAATTGGAAGAAAAGCGAGGCTAAATAACAAAAATTCAATAAAAATTATGAAATTTAGTTTTGTTGCTGTTGTTTATGTGGCTACTAAATACATTCCACCCAACATTTTTGGTTAATTTGAATCGGGCAGTTATTTTCTGTGTAAACTAAGAAATTGAAATGCATCCCTCACACGTGCCTATTTCATGTATTAAAATGTATGGATCCATGGACGTCCGGAAGGGTGGCAAGGGGGTACGCCCCCCGGAAAATGAATGTTTCCATAAAATGTTATATTACACACATATATTTCATTTCAGCCACAGTAATTTGTGTTAATTATTGGAAGGGTCTTGCAGGAAACATGACAACCTCAAAGTGAATGTGTGTTTTATGATAGGACAACACTACTACGGGGGGATATGCTTCGTTTGCCCCCGTCCGGGGAAGAAATGACCTTACATGTCCCTCTCTGGGAAAACTCCTGCAGACATCCATGAGGACCTTGTTCTTGTAGCATATGGAAACAAACACAGCCAAAGAAGCAACTTTACTCCTGAAGAAGATAAATCCAGAGGATGCTAGCAAGTACAGAATGTTCTACTTACACCTCTTTGATTTACCTGAGGGCGCCTGCGCACAAGCAACACCAAATACAAAGAGAGAGGAAAGGAGGCCATTTGAGCCAGAACCTGTTCGTGATGCTGCGCAGATGCAAAGCTGAAAGCAACAACTCTCTTTTCAACTTGTTAGTCAACTGCACTTGCCCGCCAATCTCGCAGTTTGACCCTGAGAGACAGGTTTATGCCCGAAACTCCCTCCTCCCGCCTCTCTTAGGTCACCAAGTGGAACTCGGCATAATCTTGTAAGCCACCAAGTAGGTCTGCAACGACAGCCTGCGGCTTCGCAGCAATTCCCAGAAACACAGAGTGAAAAGAGCTTTCTGCCATGTTCGCGAAATCCACTCGTCAGAAATTCAAGTGCGCTGACTGTGCGCTCAATGCAATTCGCAACGCTTTCATCTGAGACATGTCGATAGACATTCAAGCGTCCATCACGGTGCTTGGAAGCGATTTTAGGGAATGATGACCTAATCAGTCCTTCTGTTACGCGTCCAGTGCTTTAAAAGGAAGTCCAGCACATGCGGTGGAGCGACTCGCTGGAAGCTAAACTCCCAGACGCTGTCCTCCTCCACGTGAACTGGAAACGTATAATCTCTCCTACCAAATATGCCAATGAGAAGTTAAACATATGCCAAGAGGTTTTTTCTTCACAATAGGCACTGTTTTCCTACTGTCTAATTTCAACAGTGGCGTGCTCATGATTTTCGAAAGGAAGTGGTTAGGCATATTTTTTTTTAGTAGTCAGCCCTCATTCTGCCATCTTCTCCTGCCTTTGAAGTTTTTTTTAGAAATACTGGGCCAAAGGTGGTTATGACCCCCCCCCCCTTTGGGCACGTCGCGACTCACCTCGGCCACCAATGTGAGCCAAGTGTAAAGAGAATCGGGTCTGGTACGGGGCACCCAGCTTGCAACAACGCCAAAACTAAATTCTCCTGGCCGTCCTGCATTATTATACCTAAGTGGCATTGTAGGATACGAACTGTTAGGTTAGGAGGGCCAAATTTAGTTTTGGTGTTTGTTGTAAGCTGGGTGTGCCCCGCACCAGACCCGTAAAGAACCCAGTTGCCCTCGTAGCTGAGTGCCCTGAGCAGTTGACTCGCCACCTCAAGGTTTCAAGTTCGAGTCCTGTCCTTGGAATGATTATTTCTTCTCGTAATCACCATTAGCTAGAAGTGGCCAAAAGCGACATCACACAGAAAACTAAATGCATCATATCGATTGATGCACCAGAATGCATCGATTGATGCACTAAAGTGTGTTTTATGACTTCTTCAGAGAATCAGATTCACATTTGATGCATTTGGATGCATTTTTGTATGTCGTGAAAGAAACACCAAAGTGCATCATTTGATTCAAGTGAGGATTCCTTACAGTCGAGATGCACTTCAATGCATCAGTTGTTGCGTTTTGATGCACCTTGATGCGCTTTGATACACCAGAATGCACCTTTTTTGATGATGCACTTAAACGTTTCGTCTGAGCTACATAAACTCTGTAGCTCAGACCAAACGTTTAAGTACATCATCCAAAAAGATGCAGGACGGTGCATCAAGGAACATCAACTGATGCACTGAAATGCATTTCGACTGAAAGAAATCCCCACCCGAATCAAATGATGCACTTTTGTGTTTGTTTCACGACATACAAAAATGCACCCAAATGCATCAAATGTGAATCTGATTCTTTGAAGAAACCATAAAACACACATTAGTACATCGATCGATATGGTGCATTTAGTTTTCTGTGTGTATAGTAAGAATCCTAGTATGGATTTCACATGTATGCGGGTTGTAGTGTACACCACCTAAAAACTTTCGCAGCGTGTAGACATCAAGGCGTCGCTGGACCATTTTGTCGTGCGTCAACAAAAACTAGTTGGAAAATCCTTCTCCTTTCGAAAAACCGCTATGATGCTACAAGTCCTAAAAAATGCATCTATTTAGAATTCCTTTGAACACATTCCAGTGAAACTTCGTGTGGTTTGCTTTTGTTGTTGTCTAGATATCTGCAAAAGTTTTGTGGTACCGTAAGCCTATTTTCTATCGTAGATATCTAACGTCTTGTTCGTTGATCTTCAGACCTCGTTTCCAGACTGCGGATTAGGTTCGTCGTCACCGGCTACCCAACCATGTAGCATACGTGGGAAAATTCTAGGGGTTCGGGAAGTCACAAACCCCGATTTTCTGTTGCTTTTGCTTTCATTTGTCACATTGAATCAATTAAAGAAAATATTATAAGTACAATTTTATAATGTGTAAATCATCTAAATGGTGATGATCCAACATGTATAGTATGTCTGTAATGTTTCATATTAAAATAATATACATAAATAACTGACTGCTGTAAAGTTTCATTTTTGAGTTAAATGCTTTTTTACGAACACCCTACACTTATTCAGAATAATTTATAGTAGAGCAAGAATCAAACGCGCACACAGAGGTATACAAAAAGAGAAAGACAAGAATTTATAGAGAGAAATAGAGAAACACAATGAAGTGACGGAGAAACAGAAGATGAAAGGGAGAGAAAAAGATAGAAGCGGATAATCGAGCAAAGAAGAGAGAGGAAAAGGAGGAGAAGAAAACAGAAAATAAAAATAAAAAAAGAGTGAAACGGTGAAAATCAAGAGAGAAACTGGAAAAGGAGAGAAACAGGGAAGAAGTGAAGAGACCGAAGGAAAGAGAAAACAGAGGAAGAAAAGCATAGGGAAAGAGAGAGAAAATAAGAGAAGGAACGAAAGAGAGAGAAATGGATAAGGAAAAAGAAACGAAACAGATGGAAAATAAGAAGAAAGAGAAGAGCGGATGAAAGAAAGGGGAATTTTTAGTTAGCCGAATCAAGTTAACCGTAAAGTATTTCGTCCACTCTTGTGCTCAGTCGAACTAAATTCTTTGGTGACGCCACAACCTCTCTCTCTCTCTCTCTCTCTGTCGTTCACTCTCTATCTTTCTGTCTGTCTATCTGTCTGTCTCTGGTTGCATACACACTGGATAGAAAAATCCGTTATTCGAGCACGGTGTGAAAGGTTGTTGGTGACGTAGAGTGCAATCCTGTTACTTTCGAACCTTCATAAACATGTCCACTGCAAATATGTAAACAACGAATGCAGCACACACGCGCAGATTCTACTATTGCTTCAGGGGATATTTTATACTCAATTTCTAACATTGTGGTGCTCAAGGGAGCAGAGAAATTTAGCAGAAATCTAGCTCCTTCTGACATCTCTGCAAGCTTGAATTGAACTCACGTTGACATGATCTTACAACCCAACCACTTCTCCATTCTGAGAAACCACTGACGTTTCATTTCAATCTCTGATGTAAACCCCTTGGCTTGACATCCCTTTGAGTGTGACGAACCCCTCGCTAACAAATCTCATTCTCATTCCAAGAAAATTCTCCCCTTTCCATGGACGGAATTTGAGGACAACAAAGGAGGTACCGACTCCCACCCCCAAAAGTAATGAGAAAATAAGATCGAAATCGCTGAATTTATAGTAAGTGTAAGTCAAAGTTAAATATTTCATGTTTGAAACATCATGTGGATAAATGTACGTATTTTTGAGTGCAGTGGAGGAGGTAGAGGTTGCCATTGAAATTTGCTATTAAAATTCACTTATCGCCCTAGAGTTAGGCAACACACATAACGCCTTTCAGGGAAGCGAGCATATCAGGATCTAGATGTCCCATTTATATTGCCGGTGACTGTACGTAGCCTACATTAAAATCCATAAATATCTGATTTCTCTCCTATTCCACCCTTGTGTTATCCATTTTGCTTTCATCAATTGCTTCTTTCCACACCACTTTCTAACTCGCCACAGAAGTTTCCGGGTTCGAGTCTCAGCCTGAGTTATCTTTGTCCCTCCAACATTTTTTTCAAGTCATCACTCATTCTAATCATCGCGATTAGCAAAGAGAACCAAAAACAAATAAAACAAAATTACAAACGACTCTCTAGACGAATGGGAGACAAAATATATATAAGACAACAAAGTACAGTGTAATGTAGTGTAATGTATACAAACATAGAAGTCCTCAGTGGCGATGCTAAAGAGGGGGTCAAGGGTGGGCTAAGGCTCCCCAGTAAATCGGCTGTCTCCGTCGAGGTCCCTAGTTTGTAGAAACATATTTTGACAGTCGATATATAATGGCATCATTATATTAACAAACTACGTATATTTGTATTAACTTTCCGAACTTCTTTAAAGTTTTGTGTACCCCATCTGCCACTTTGCAACCCCTCCCCCTGCCACCTCCTGCCCTTCTATTTTCTTTCTGGTGTCCTACTGGGACTCCTGATTAGTTTGGTACGTGTAGTTACAGTTATAAACCGTCAAACACGGAGGTCAGTTCAAAATACTCCGGGAAGGTTACAATTAATTTTTAAAATAAGTCGTTCACAAATTGTAAAGCGTTATGCTATGCAATTGATAGCCATTTAATTCATTGTTGTTGGGGAAGATCCGAACCCTGGATTCCTTCCCATTGAATACCGTCGTGAGACCTGGCGATACATACAAGATTCCTACTTACCGTTGTAGTACATACCGTAATGCTTGCATATTAGAACACATGAATGTTTTATTGCTGCTGACCACACTCGTAACAGCTTGATGTCAGCTTCGGCAAGAGGAGTTTCATTTCAGTCACGTGTGTCGGTGGGGGGCGGCGGGAACATGGGTGCTGGCTACGTATCCGCGACAAGACGTGAGCGGCCAAGCAAATCAAGGGATGTTTCATCCTTTCTTCAGAGGCACCGCGCGTCCTCTACATGATCAGAATGGTCCTTGTCTTCCTGTGACGTCTCCGTATGCACGCAATCACCCACGGGAATTTCCGTTTTGCGAGGAAGTATTGTGTGTGAGGTTTTTTTTTTGTCCTGAGACGGGGTTTCCCATTCATTCCCTGCAGCCGCCGTCAGCTGTGGCCGACTTGGCTACGAGTCCGAACTTTCCGTTGGAACCCAAATATGTGAGCGTCAGCCAAACTTCCCTGTAAACCTGATACGAATTTTCGCAACAAATTTACCATCAGCACAAAAGTTAACTTCCGCGCATTTCACTGCACCGTGAAAGCACATAGAAAGAACAGCCGTGTCGGAAGTGGTGTGATCACCACCATGCTCCGGCCGTCATTGCCTAGATGCAGAATGAACCCCCGAACAGCTTATGCAGGGACGCCAACTGGAAATGTTCTTCCCCGGGAAATGAACCCAGTTCTCCGTCTTGCTTTCGGACGGGTTACTGACTTGACCATCGCAGACAATGCTCTAATAAAAAGTATAATTGTTTAAATTGGCACATAAAAATAAAGAACTAATGTTAAACACACACTCTCTCTCTCTCTAATCAAATTATCAGCCTGTGTTCTCACATTTATTTGAGGTACTGCTTTCAGCAAAGGGCTAGTACTGTAGTAGTGTTGGGCGATATATTGTCTTTGAAAAAAATATCGACCAGGCGATTTCAACTACACGATATATTGTCACGATATTTTGACGATATATATGGTATCGACGATATAGCGTCACAATATTTTGACGATATATATCTTGTCGGCGATATATCATCACGATATTTTGGCAATCTATATCGTGGAGACGTATATCGTCGATATCACGATACGGAAAAAATATCGTATCGTATCGTCTGTGACGATATATCGCGATTTCAAATTTCCATCCCTAGCTAGTAGAAGAGATAATTATGAAGGAGAGGGTTCATGGACTAAACAACTTTAAAAGTACTAAAATTACAGCAAGAAGGCCGTTAATTGTACTAAAAGAGTCGGGAAGGTGTACCTAAAACAGACATGTAAAGATTTGGTAGCATTTTAAAACGCACAGAAGGAAAAATTAACTGAAAACAGGCAAAATGAAATAAGATACATAAAATATTTCAACCTTAATTAACATTTCGCTTTGAGGAACTGATTTCTTTTTAAAAATCAAATATGAAAAACAAAAGCAGGTAGGCAATAATTTGCACTTACAGACATTAAAGGGTTTTTTTTCTTTCGCTCGTAACAAAGATCTAACTATTCGGCTGTACTTGAGATCTAACATACATTTAGTACATTTAGAAAGAGGAAAATATTGTAAAATAGTACAAGGAAGAAATTACGTCATTTCCCTGACAAACATCCGCAGAACATTTGAGAGATGCAGACTGTAAAGAAATCATCGTCGCATCCAGACAGACTACATCAGCGGGAAAAGGCTATGTTTTCGGTCAGAGCAAACAGCTGGCAGCTCTTCCACTTGAAGAGAAAACCTGCCAAAGAAGCCAGGAGGAATATCATTGGTTGCAGAGGAAAACATGCTAGAAAAAGAGAGAGTGAAGAAGAAAAAAGGACGAGGTTTCCGTTACTTTCCCTGAACGTCGCAGAAGTTATTCACAAGACGAACCAGAAATCTTTTCCTAAAGATTCTTCAGTTTGTTTCCAGACGTAGTTAAGATTCTGAGTACGTTTCCTAAACGGCATCAGGAAAGTTTCGTTGCATCCCCAGATAACTATTTCATTGGAAAAGAAGGAATACAGTGGCACTTGTTACGCAGGGAATAGCGTGCAAGAAAATAATTTACTTGCAAATGGAACAGTAATGACCTTCATACGAGGTGGAGTCGAAAAGTACGTGTCTTCCTCATTACGTAGTCATTGTTGCCAACTTGATCCTTTTTTAGACCGAATCTGGCTCTTTTGGGACTCCTAGAATCACGAATTTCTCTCTCTCTCATTTTTTTAATTCTACGAAGGAAAACTTGCTCCAAATTAGATTTTCTTTAGTGTACGGAATCCTTGCACTATTACCAAAAAATCACATTGAATAACCTGATTCGCGACGAGTCGTTCACGTTCTAATGTATGTTCTTACATTATTTTACGCTGTATATTTATCCTGAGTTAACGGGAACAAAACGTATAAGTTAATAGCAAAACTAGTAGGGCAATATTTATTTTATTTTTATTTGCACTTTCCTTGTTCGAGGCATGCTGTAGTACTAGCTACATAATTTTATTTTACACACTCTGTATTTTCCCTACTCTCAAACCAAGTGTTCTATTCACTAAATTAGGCACACACAGGAGATGTACTACGTGGTACTGTTAGCAAAAAATGTAGGCTCGACCAGGACTCGAACCCGTGTCTCTGGCATTCCGTGCCATTGCTCTACCACTGAGCTACCGAGCCGGCCTGGCTTCGCCTGATTTTTCGCTTCCGCTGTTTTACCTGTTATATTCTATATATTCTATTACATCGTCTTTGCGTTTGGATGATTCAGGGTGGCCACTATTGAGTCAGCGACAAAAATGTTTTTCTAACTAGATGGTATTATGAGACCTGGCCACTCTGGTCCAATCTTGACGCCGCTTCTGTCAATTAATGGGGATACCACCTAGAAGATTTTAAAGAAATAGAGAAAACACAGAAGCATATACGTATGCTTCATAGAAACCATAGCAGTAATATGCTCTTAGGAAGCTTTTAGATCCAAGCGACAGACGGCAAGTGACACGTGTCGCTTGGAAACCAACCATCAGAAATAAATGCTACCTTTCGAATCGTAGCAACACAACAATCGGCACGTGTCGCTCGGACTGGGCTGTTTCCTCAATATCGTGCATCGTGCATAGCTTGTCGCTCCCTGAAGGAGCTTTCAGACCGAAGCGACGGGCGACACGAACCATTAACAGACAAAGGTGATACGATGTACGCTGTTGAGAAAATTGCCCACTCCTAGCGACACGTGCAGCTTGTCGTGTCACTTCGGTTCGAAATGTAGTATTTATTACTGAGGCTTTGTTTCCAACAGACACGTGTCGCTTGCCGCTTCGGTCTGGAAGCTCCCCAAGGAATGCTTTTGGTCCTAAACGAACGTGTACATCCTAACAACGTTTTCTGTCGCCAAAGTAGTAGTGTGGAGACAAGATTCGATCCATTTCTCTGTAGACACAGTCGATAGCTATGTGGCCAGCACCAGGCTTCGGTAGCCTTTGTAGGTCCTGAAAAGTGCAAAGTTAATTTTCCAACATCATTCTGGGGCCTAGTGCCTTATTTATACGTATACACAATGGCACAGCTGGCAATACATCTTATTCCATGTCAAGTCCTTCTTCGTTGACTAAATTTACTTAGGAAGTTTCCAGATTACACATATCGTATTGTGAGTCATGCGCGTGTGCTAAAGGATACATACACATCACTCACTTAACGGCGCCAAAAGCTGTTACGTCATGCTTCACTCTCTCTTTCTCTGTCCTGATCTATGCACCGACTGCTTTCAGTGTTGCCACTATTACCAATAGCCACATCCTGAATAAATAAGACAACGGTACTCTTATTCCGGCTATCCTTATTAATTCACGATTTGTACTTGGTCAGCTGTGACGGAAAGAATGGATGAATGATGATAGATCATACAGAGACAGTATTTGTGTATGTGCTGGGGTCAGGTTTACGGTACATAACAGTCTGCATAGTAACGTGCCCAGGGGATTGTGGGTAATTCTACAAGGGTTGCTAACTGTACTGCGACGATAGAAATGGATGATTGAATAGTGAAAAGAAACAAAAACAAAATGAAAATACTGTCGTGGTTATTCAGGGTTGTAATCAGGGTCGGCCCTATCTGGGTCATAAAATATAAGCTTGTAAGCAAAATTTTTCATGAAACTGAAGAAATCATAGATTTTTGTTGCTTAGTCTGAAGTACAGGTGACCCATATAATCACAATATAAACTTTATTGCATTTAATAAACAATTAATTGTGTTAAAGCAACAAGAAAAATATCTTTGAAGATTAAAATCAAGAATTATGGGATGCTAATAAAAGTTACTAAATTATTGTTTCTTTTCATTTCCGATGTGCCACTGGCACGACGTTTATTAAATTGTATTACAAAACTGAGTGTGTTCAATATCAAACTATTGTTGCACCTATCAAGTGGGAATTTTAAATCGTATCCAATAACATGCTCTCGAGGCCGAAACACTGCCGCTCTTACAAAGACGAATTATTTTATTATAATCACAATTCTCTTTTATCTATTTATTGAATCTTGACGCTGTGGTGAATTCGCATTGTATCGTTTAAAGTATATGCAATTCATGATTTCATTCTATAACTAAATATATAGTGTATATTAATTATTCTTGCTTGAAATATTTGAACATGATTTTTATTTTATGCATTATCTTGTTTAGATTTTCACTAATTTCTGATATTTTTAAGTATGTCAAAACAATCCATGCATATATGAAAAATCAGATTAGTTGCTTAATTGGAAGCACCAGTGCCCTATAAACTCGTAATATACGATAGAAAAACAATTACTTTTATCTGGCACTGGGCCCCCTGAAGAGTGGGGCTTTGCAGCGCCCGAGTTGCCTCTACGTAGGGCCCTGATTATAATCCGAAACTTCTGATGTAACGTGATACGCTGTTCGCCAGATAACTGACGCCATATATCTTCATACATGACATGTTTGACAATGCATTAATCTGTTTTGTGATTTTATAACCTCTAGAAATGTGCATATAAAATTTTACTTTTTGTCACAAATAGACTGAGCGGAACCAAAACAACATGAAATGTGTCCCCCACCACGTATTTAGGACAGTGCTATCAAATTTTAAATGTGCATCTGTGCATCTTTGTGAACATCTTGTATTATTATCATCATGGTTGTCAGCCTAAAATGACAGAAAAGATACATTAAATAATGAAAATACAAAAATACAAGGCTCAATTCACCGTAGACTGAACCCTGTCATCCATTGTGGTCCTCAATCACAGAAATGCAATGACAAACACAATAGCTTGAGTAATCTCAAGAAATAAAAACGTGCACTACTGCTCGACAATGCAAGAGAGCGATGTTGGTTTGGGACTCCTGCAATCAATATCTTGATCAGCGAAAAAGGCTGGACATGACAGGAAAAATGATTTGGCTTAGCCACTTGAAAGAACGAGTTAGCAGTCCGTTGCTTGCTCGTGCATCCAGGAAGTGGGGAAGAATTCCGCTGCAAGCATTAGCACAGGAGCTTACCTTTTCTTCATTAGCAACCCGTACTGGGAGTTAATTAGGCAGAGTTTTCCTAGATACTGCTCACCTGCTGAAGCAAGGTTCCTCCCTACCGCTCCTCTGTCGCTTGGTATTCATGGGAGAACAGAACATCTGCAAGCAACATCCGTTTCAAGGAGATTCAAACTTTCAAGGTGAAAGCATGTCGTGGATGGGCCGCCCTTAGAGCCCTGGCAAGTGGGGCACTGCTCAGGGTAGCACTTTTTTTCTTTCTTTTACAGTGGCGTATGCTGGTTCTAAAGAGTGGGTAATCTCCGACCCTTGATCCTCAAACTCCTAAAAATTCCGTGCAATTTATGTCAGGATCCATATTGGATTTAGGAATGTTGTGTCGTAATGTTTGTTATTGCTACGACCACAATCAATTAATTCTCGTTATTGCAGTTTAATATACGTGTAGAATTTCAAATAATAAAACAAGACAGTATTATAAAGCTATAAAAAAACAACTTGTGAAATATAAAATGAAAGACGTGCACTAGTGAAATAAAAACCCGCAATATTAATTTAAGTGCAAAATTCAACTTACTCTAAGACCCGATTACTTGTACCGTACCACATCCAAAGCATGCTGTTTGTCCAGTTGCACGTCAATACGTGTCTGTGCGAAAGATTGCAGCTTAACAAAGGAACTTATGTGACTTTTGGATTTTTCATATTTGACACAAGCGTTGCAAAGATTACAGTATCCGCCACGCGTCCATACATTCTTTTCAGCCCCGAAAAGTAAGCACGGCCAACAAAAAAGCAAAGCTTATTAACACTTATACTTCCTGTCAACCATGGTGTTTTGTCATAATTTGCTTGCGAAAATGCCACACATATTCCCGATTTTTGTCTTTGTGCGTAGAAATAAGTTCAAGCGATGACACTGGCCTACCTGTATTAACAATTTGCAACTTCTCCTGAAAAGATCTTGTTCCAAAAGGTTTCACCAGCAAATCTTGTATCACATCCATTACCCTTTAACACAGCACTATCACGACAAACACTAACACCTAAATAAATAATAAACACGAAGCACAGCACGAAGCCAACGACTACACGCATTCAGTTTCACGCGCCAAACTTCTGTTGTTGTGTTCCTGGCTGAGAATGAAATTCCCTATGAATGATGAAGAAAATCCTTTTCCGAGCTCGAAATGACAGGTTTTAAAAGTTCGAATCATTGCAGGCCAGAGCCAGAATTTTATTTCGGGATGGGGATCATCCCTTATTAGCAGCCGCCACATAAAGTTGAAACAGTGGGGTTAGAAGTCCAGAAGATGAATCTCAGATTATTACAACGTATTATGCAAGGTATTTAATCCTGCTAATGAAGTAAAATTAATTACCACTATACACTTTTTAAATTAGATATTTGTAGGATTTCGGGAAGGGGGGTTTCAGCCCCCGAGTCCTCCACCTGACTACGTGCCTGATGTGTTTTTTTTTTCGTTTTTGTTTAATTCGTTCATCTTCATCACTATTAATCTAAAGAGGCGGAATATAGCAACTTAAATTAACTAATATATATATATATATATATATATATATATATATATATATATAATTTATTTTTGATATCTTTCCCTTTAAAAAATATTCAGTTCCGTGAAAGAAGTATTCACGATGCTTTTGAAGATTAGAGAGGAGAAACAATCACTATTTTTGTAAATACAAGGATGGGGGAGTCAGCATATAGGTGCTTTAATTGCTTAAGCTTTGAATTTTAATTTAGTTTGCTTCATCTTCAATATTTAAGCTTTTTCCTTTCGATAAATTTATGTTCAAGTAACAGAAATCAGCAAGACAGAAGTAAATGTAAAGTGAAAATTAGCGTAGAATTGGTTTGCCCATGTTATTCAATTTTCCTGTTCTTCGTACTCTACCGGGTATGTTTTCCCTATTCAGCGGAGGGAACGGTAAAGGCTCTGAAGGTTGAGAGTGCGACCGGTGGACTCTCACAAGAAGGAGCTTAACCTGGCCACGGAATCACCGCGCCTGGGAAGCAGTGTTTCCTCTCCCTCTTTCTCTCTCCTCCCTCCTCGCCAAGGGTTGTAAGGGAAGAGGGAGGAATGACGTCAGGGTGAGATTCCCTGCAGTCATTCCACCAGCTGGAGAAAGGTTCTCGGACATTCAGCGGCAAACGGTTGGAAGCATTCGCACGCTGGAAGCAAAGAAATGTATGCATCGAAATTGGTTTGGAAGAATATTGCGAAGAAATGTATATATATTTTTAAAAAAAGAAATACAGCCGGGTCATCTGCGATTACCTAGATGACCCAGAGTATACGCCGCTCTTCTTTTACAGCATTGGCGTTCACTGGGAGAGTCGAGGTGGGTCGCTTGAACCCCTCATGCAATTTGGAGGAATTAATAACTTAGTTATTATTAATACCTTTCTATATTCTCATTCTTTTTCCTTGTTTTTGTTTTTTTCTGGATTTCTTTCTCTGGATTTCGGCTTATCTTCCTGTCTTAGAATAAATTCTTCTTTACTTCCTTTATTGTTGATTTGTTGATTACTTCTTTTCTACCCATTCTCTTCGGTTCTCTAACTCGTTTTCACCATTAATCTCTTTCACTTTCTCTCTTTTCTCACTCACATACACACAAGGAAAAAAGAAAGAAGGATATAGATAGAAATAAAATAGAGAGAGAGCGTGATAAAAAGCGATATAACAGAAAAAATATCAAAAGAAAGACAAATAGAGAAAATAGAGGAAGAAAGTATGAAATGAAGATATATAGGAAGGAAGAAAGCAAGAGCTGACGAAACAGAAAGGAAATAAGAAAGAATAACCTGTGGGGAAAAGAGAGAGAAACAGGCGTAGTAGATAGAAAGGGGAGGAAAGAAACATGAAAGAGAGAATTTTACTAGCCATGTCTATCGAAGCAGAGCTAGGCTTCCACATAGGCCCTGGATTACCAGTATTACATCATAAATTAAACAAACTTTAGAAATTGCCAAATTCTGTTAATGCCTGTTTTCTATAATAGTAGTAATAAAAATAAATCTACCCAATCCAAATTCCAGAATGACATTTCTAAATGCGATCCGATTAAGACCAAAGGCCACTATCTAGCATGTTTAATATCCACTTTCATAACAAATCTTAGATAGGTTTGCCAACTAAATAAATAAAATTCCGGGAGATTTCTTTACTGTCTAAAACACGTCATATTAAAATATTCTGAATGTCAGCTCTTATCTGTTAGTGGTCTTGCCACCATGAATACAAAATTGAATCAACTTGATTAAAAGAACCTAGCAACCACAATTTGTAAGTAAACAAATAAGTAAGTAATACGTACTTTCTTTTCTTTTCTCGCGATTCCGAACTGGTCACAATACAAGCATTGAAATGTACTTAATCCAACTGTAACATACTATAAACTAAATTTACATAACGAAGCAAAATTGGGTGGAGGGAAATAAAGAATTTCGAGACTTTGACGCAACAATGCCTGTGTTTTCGTTTTCTGCAACCTTGTGTAGGCGCCTTGTGTTTAAACTTTGTATTTTACCCTCCTACTACTTACTTAAAATTGACTCATTTTTCACAATCAGGAGTCTTCAAAATATTATTGTGAGTTTTAATTGTTTACCTTCAATCGGGAAATGCATACCAAAAGAAGAAATAAAAATAGTTTGTCCGGGAGACCGGGAGAGCGAGTTCGATTCCGGGAGTGTTGGCAACCCTAAACTTAGAAAAAAAATAGCTTTATAAACGGCCATTAACTTTAACCATGCGAAAGTACATATGTTTGACGTGACCCAACCATACATGTAGTACGCTTTTCGAAAGATAATTTGTTTAGATTATCTTAAAATTACAGGCATCGACGAAATTACTACAGGCAATTGTTTGGGAGGGTATTCAAGCAACGCGTGTGTTTACCAAATGTGGTGTTGCAAATGCAACATACGTTTTGCATTTTTATTGGCAGAGTTGGAAGAGCAGATGATCACCTTTCAACAATCGATGCACGAGATATGATGAACGAGATTGTTGCTTTGGAATGATTTCAATAACATGTTGCCAAGTGACGCCTTCCTTTCGCGATAAAATGCGGATGAAAACATGACTGATATACTTACTGCATTGTCAGAATATTTTTGTTGCCTTTGGAAACTTAACGCTCGTCCTGACAATCTTGCAGTCTCCACGCATTGCGATAGGTTCAGATTTCATGTAGATTATTGTGCGTTGATTAATATAAAACAGGGACGTAGCGAAGCTGGTGTGTTGGGGGAAGGGGGAGCAAATTTGGATTACATACAATTTCGTTTTCTATATATTAATAACATTCATTACATGATACACATAGTTCATATACACCTACATGCTACATGTATTTTCTTTGTTTGATTTGTTATTTAAATTCACTTTATGCACAGAAAGGCTAATCGGGACTGGACCTACAGTTTAAAGTGGGATCCGAACCACTATGCCATGTGCCTCCACCGGGTATCGAACCCGGGAACTGTTGATTACAAGGCAACGACGTTACCACTACGCATTCCGGGAGGACTATACCTATATATATAATCTACATACAAAGTCTCTTAAAAAAAAAAAATCTCTAAAATTTTGGAAGGACACGTGGAAGTTTTGTGGGACACTGTTCCCTCGCGACTCTCCTAATTATATCCCTGTTATAAAAGTTACGTGCAAAGTTTCCGAAAACAAAACCAGTTTTCATAGTTTAGGAGTCCTGGAGAAACATGTCGGTACCAATGCTCAAGGAAGGCCATGGGAACTACGTCCCAAGAAAAAAACGCAGGAACTGTTTGAAAATAAATGATATAATATGAAAAGTACAATGACTTTCTGGATACGTTCATGCTGATTCCTACCCTCAGAGTGTTTCTCTTGGAATTGTAGCAAGGCTCCTAACAAGATACGGGACGCTATTTCTACCTGCAACGACACAGAAATTGTATTCGGGCGGGAGTGTGGGACCTAGCCCAAGGAAAACAGAGCGGCCACTATGTTATTAACTGTCGATGGCTTTGCGCACCTGGACGGTGCCTGGACCACCTGGAACTCGCGGCCGTGGCTCCAGTCGGTGAAAGCGAGGGCAGCTGTGATATTCGAAGAAATAGCCGCTGGAGCAGTGTAGCCACACCCGGAGGACGGAATTTCTCTTTCGGTTAACAGAGTATGTGCACAGCCAGGAACATTTGCGGTATGAATGAATATCGTTCATCTAAAACAGATTTATACCAGGGTTGTTAAACGTCCAGAAACCCATAAATTCTAAATGGTTCCGTAACAGGTACGGAACCTTTTTCTCGCACAATTTAAATTAGGTCCAAGTTGCTATTGTTTCATTTCAAAACCCTACTTGGACCGTGTTTAAATTGATCCGAAAAAAGGTTCCTGGACCGAATTGAAATACTTTCAAGATAAAAAGGTTCTTTACGGTCCAGAACCCATTTACGCTTGCTGATTTTCTCTCCCGGACAGGAATTAAATGTAATTACAACCTTTAGCAACCGGGTTTATACACAGCGGTCAGGCGCGGATCCACGAGGAGTGCGAAAGGGGTGACCGCCCCACCCAACTGCCAGGTTTTTAATCCCTAATTTTTTTGAAGACTCAAATGTTCTTTATCACCAAGTTAAACAGGTTCAAGAATATTTTTTCCATTTAAGTTCACTTTATACTCAGATAGGCTAATCGGAACTGGGCCTACAGTCTAAACTAAATTAAATCTGAACCACTGTGCCTCAAAAGGGGATCGAACCCGAGACCGCTTGAGAGAATAAGTTTTTGTTTTCTTTGTTTATTCACTTTACTCCCCATATCTGATCGTTCAGTTTACCGTGCCAATAATAGGAATAGAATTATGATAACAACATACAAAAATAACCTTTTATTGCAGCCCTGGATCCCTATGTTCTCAAAACAATACTCTAATCAATAGAACATGTAAGTCAGCTTGGTTCATGTTTACAGTACTACACATAACTGATTGATGCTAAACTATTCTTGTTATCAGAAATTAATGTGGGCTAAATCTCTTAGGAGATTTGATGGCATTGAACAGACGAACGAGACACACAAATATGATGAAACGAAGGGTATATTCAAATTGCTTTATCTCTGTAAAAATCTTAAAAATGAAGCAATGTACGATAACTAACAATAGTATTTGAATAAAAATGGCTTGCTTGCGTGCATCACCTTTCTTCAACATTTTTGTAAGTTTCAAGCTGGCTGTCTACCGGGATATACCACATCACAAACACAAGTTGTTATGCTGCACTGGTGTTGTATGACACGGCATTAATGAAAATGATTTCGACAAGTGGCGGCTTGGGGAAAGCTACCCATTTTGCCACTTTTGACCCTCGCAATATGGCAAACCTTATCTACCAAGGGTAGTAAAATGTCCCTGTCCTACCCCCTCCCACTTTTGAAACCCAATCGCCACCATTGATTTCGACAGTGAAACAGTTTAAGAGCAGTGTTTTGGTTAAATACACAGCAAATTTATGTTTTTGTGTACATTTGACAGATATGTATATCGTTCCAAGATAGTCCTTCATCGAATGTGTTGGCTGCGATTTCACTGCATCTAGGGAAAGTCTCGTTCAGATGGAAACACTGTACTGAGAAGCAGCTGCAGAAAGTTGATCATCTTGTCCGGAGGGGCACACATGATTTCAAGGAAGGAAAGGAAGGTACCTGTGCTCGCTTTGTTCTTTGCCCTCCCTTTCTTCTGCTTAGCAGGAACAAACAAGGGTGATAAGATGTTCACAAAGTAAAAAATAATTGGGCTCACAGAAACCTCTGATTATATTCTCTCTACGTAGCACCGATTACCGAGCAACGTTTTCGCTCACTGTGTGGAATTATTATTCAGCTGATGAAGCTTGAATTATTTGGTTTGACAAACTTTTGACTTTTTATGAACATTTCAAAAATTTTCTGTCTCTCTTTCTTCTCCTTATATTCCACTCTTGTCTTTTCCTCCTACTCTCTCTTTCTTTACCTATTCCCTATCTCTCTCTCTTTCTCTTTTTGCGTTCTGCATATCTTCCCTTTCTCATCTCTCTCCTTCTGTCTCTTCCTCTCCCTATCCCTCTGTGTGTGTGTTTGTGCTTTTCTATCTTTACCTTGCACTACTACTCTCTTTTTCTTTGTATTCCACATCTATATCTTTCCCAATTTTCTATCTCTTGTCTATTACCTCCCTCTCTCTTTCTCTCGAATACAATAAAAATGAACAAGAATGCCATCCACTCTCAGAATAGATTTGAATTATCATAATAATTTCCAGTATTATAGCATAATTTTAAGGTAGAAAAGTTATAATCATCATACAGGTAAGTTAAATCTTTGTGGAAAAGGAAATATCCTGGAACTGTAAGTTACACTAATGCACAGTTGTACATTTTTGATAAAAATGATCTTCGGTTTTAACAACAATACTATAATCACTACATTTCGTTGCCATTGTTACTGTAATCCCACAATCTGAATGAACTTCTAGCACTTCAAAAATACAGAAACTTCTACATTGGTTCGATTCAACGTATCCATGTTGCTAACACCGATAATGGTTTCGGTATTATCGCTATTCGCCTTCCCACCAGCTTACCAAAGTACTAAATCTGCCTGGCATAAAGCCTGGTTCTGCAAGATCTCGCTTCTCGAGAGGGGATCCACCATTATCTCCTTCGTATCGAACGCAGGGACGATGCGTCAGCTTTCTTGGGGCTCTTCCCCTTCTATGCGTGTTTCTTATCACGAACGCGTCAACAGAAGGGGAAGAAGGGCATAGGGTCCTTCAAAAGTAAACACAGACAATGTCCAGACAACGGGAGGGAAAGGAATCAAGAGCTTTTACCTACTCTCATCTTCTTGTTTACTCTCCTTTCTTCAGTGGAGTAAAAACAGCAAACAACCAAAGACGAGTACAATGTTGAACAAGATCCAAGAGCACAAAATGAAAGATTGGTTTCAGAATGGAATGCAATCTTACATTGATGAGGATTAATTTTGATGATAACGCACTGAAGAAAACAGGAGGTACAGCTAAATTATTTCCTTTATTTCGTATAGTGATAGCACTAACTAATTCTCTAGCCTTCTTAAACCCGAAGGTTTATGGATGCAGCAACACAAGCCTTCCATCTGTCCCTATCCTGGGCAAGATCAATCCAATCTTTTCCATCCTTACCGATTTCCTTTAGATCCATCTCAACGTTATCCCTCCATCTTCGTCTTGGCCTACAGGTCTCTTACCATCAGGTTTCCCAACGAGAATCCTGTAAACTCTATCTTTCCTCTCCCATTCGTGATAGTATTAGTAATAATGCTAGGTAAAGTTGTATGCTGCACATTGCAAAATTACATTGAGGCATGCGATCTCGGCCATTTGTGGAGGTGATGTGATCAGCACCACGCTCTGGCCGCCTCCACCCTTTACCCCAGTAATCATTTAGTAGAGGCTAGGTGGCTCCCAGGGCCGCTTGTAAAATTCCCACCTGAAAACACCTACCCGGGAATCGAATCCGGTCACGGTATGACATTCAGGCGCTCTACAGACTTGACCATCGTGTTAGGCGCACAATGTATTACAGTGGAACTTTGATAACTCGAACTTGAGGGGGGAAAATATCGAGGTATCAAGGATTTCGACTTACCAAGGTTCGAGTTACGGAGGGACAAAATCGCCGACTTCGAGTTATAGAGGTCTAAAGTTTACTACACTTAGACTTATTGAGGTCCGTGGGACTAAAACTTCGAGTTATAGAGGTGATTAGAATTTAACTTCGACACATAGAGGTTTTCCATAGTCTACCTTCTAGTTATTGAGCTCGAACGGCATCCCATAAACTGTAAAAAAAATTCATCTAATCAAGGATTTATTCGAGTTATCAAGGTTCCACTGTATTTCAATAAGGCTTCCCCAATGGTGTAGGGGTAACGCTGTCACCTTTTAATCAACGGTCTCCAGGTTCGACCCCTGGTGCAGGCATACAGTCGGTCGGATCACACTTTCAACTGTATGTCCAGTACCAATTAACCTATCTGTGCATATACATTATAAGCTAACAAAAGTATCGGACACTAAGCATCTGCCTTGTCTTGGTTTCTAGACAGGTATGTCTCGTTCTCTTCACGATTTTTGAAAAGACAGTCTCGGTATTGCCTTGAATTTCAATCATTCCCTAAAATAACTGGCAGGATGTAAGAGGGAAAATGAATGGAAATAGTGACTGACAATTTACCCGGTAATGTTCGTTCATGCATCCGGCTGAACTCATTTCCGCAGGTAAAATGAAGTTTTTGCCTACTCTAATAATGTTACATCCCTCTTCTTCATCTCTCTTTACCCCGTCTTCCTCTCTCTCTCTCCTCTCTCTCTCTTTCTATTACTCCCCTTCTCTCTTCCCCTTTCTTTATGTTTATCTCTGCCTGCGGCGCTCCCTTTCTGATCTCACTCTTGTCACTTCATTTTTAAAGAAGGGGTTAGGTACTGAGTGTATGTGTGACTATATTCTCCAACCTCTTTGGTATTCTCTGAACTCAGTCGCTCACCAGCCAAGGGAGCTGCAAGTCTCTGTGATCTGTAGAGCATCCTGTGCATATGCTTACCCAGCCACGCATTTCAGCCCAGCTAGTAGAATTCTTAGTTGGCCTACTGCAATTATTGAAAAGGCAGAAATATCACGTGACTCTTGGTTCATAAATGTTTCACAATGTGTGTGTATGTGTAAGATGTAAGTATTTTGAGCAAAATGTTAATGACGACAATAGAATGGAGTAGAAATACGTGATGTAACTATGTTGGATCTCTGTCCAAATTTTTCGAAATTCCATAATTTTGATTCCATTTGCTAAATTTGCCACCTTCTTGAAATATCGCAAGTATCATTATTCTTTTGACTTTTGGGTCTCCCCGATCGCGTAGTGGGAACGTGGATACCCGGTGGAAGCACAGCGCATAGTAGTTCGGACCGCACTTTAAACTGTAGGTGCAGTCCCGATTAGCCTTTTTGTGCATAAAATGGACTTAAAGATAAACTCAAACAAATTATGTTGACTTTTGCTCCCAAGTTGCTGTTTTCAAGTCGTTTCTTTTAATAGTGAACTTTAATTGTAGCCCTTTCACACGGCCTTGGAAGAGTTAGGCAGTGCCATCATGTACTGTGTTGGGTATACATGCACAGGATAGATATTAGGTCCTTATGGCACCGACACTAAATATCTTCGAGGTATTGTTTATTGGGAAAAGTTACTTGTTTTCATGCCGATCTTCATTGAAGTTTTTTTTAAAAAAATCTATTTATAATTTGCATGCACCAAACTAACTTTATATAATTTCATCTTAATGTTCAATTCAGATTAGGTGATGCTTCCCTTCACTGATATTGGTGGAGTCATATATAGTGGTTCCGATCCCACTTTAAACTGTACGCTCAGTCCCGATTAGCCTTTCTCTGCAAATACTGGACTTAAAAACTGAAACTCCTACTCTAAGGGAGAATTTACACCGAAGAGACACGCGACAAGCGACACGAGAGTTTCACACCGAAGAGACAAGATGCACGCGACACGCAGCAAGCGACACTGGTTTCTTTGCTCAGTTTGCATGATGGTACCGATATAATTGCATTAATCAGTTTATTAGTCACCCGAAAAAAAACGTAACAAGATACATTGTTACATGTAAATTGCGTTGTAAACTTTATGCAAGTTATTGAAACTTGGAAGAGGCATGTTGTGCATGAGAAAACTGAGAAATAATATGCACTGACCTCAAACTGTATACGCTAGACTTTTCAACCTGAATAAAGCGAATACCTAAATACTATAGAAATGGTTCTCAACCTTCGTGAAACCATGTCACGGTATTTTTTTAAAGTCAATGTCCTTAGCCGAAGAATTTTTCTCGTAAATCTTTACAGTATTTAAGATTTTATGCATGAATTAACATGTACCTATGAAATTAAATATTGATAAATAAATTCTAGCATAATCATAAAGAGTAATAATAGTTTTATTACGTGTGTAGGATTGTTGACAAATATAAAAATATGGAAGACAAAGAGGTAACGTCGTCTCCTTGTAATTAAGTGATCCCGGGTTCGATAACTGGTGGAGGCATCGCGCAGATCCAGTTCTGATTAGTCTATTTGTGCATAAAATGGACTTAAAAAACGAAAACTCACAACTCAAATATGATATTGGGATTATGATAGCTGTCAACCACTTTCAGCAGAACCTTTCGCTGCTCAGTATAGTTGATACGAGGGCTCTGTATCGGGTCGCGACCCGACGGTTGAGAAACAATGCTCTAGAGTACTTTACCATGTTGACTAATATATTTTGGACTAAAGTGCCTCCATATGCTGGCTTTTTCAAATAAAAGCAGTCAGGTAAATAGCCAAAACAAGGACTCTTTACACGATGTTGAAAGCAAATTAAAGTCGATAACTGCATCAAAAAACTCGATAAAGCGAAAAGAACGTTGTGTTTAAATCTTAAAACATTGTTAAAACATTGTGCATATCGATACTTTATTATATCAGCAAATTAGAGGTTGAAATATGATCCCGACTAGGCTATCTTCCAGAGTCTAAATATAGCTCGTTGCAATGAAGCCTTCACTGCGCATACGCGAACAACAAACTGAAGCGACTCGCTGCACGGTATTGAGAAAACGGCACAGTCCGAGAAACACGTAAGCGACACGCGACACGTGCGTCTTGCCGTGTCTGTTCGGTTCGAAAGGTTGCATTGATTACTGACTGTTGGCTTCCAAGCGACACGTCTCGTGTCGCGTGTCTCTTCGGTGTGAATTCTCCCTAAAGGATGTTCTTGTCAGTCATGATTTTTAAATCATGTACGTACACGTCTATTTCCTAAAGGGAAATTAATATAATCTAAATTGAAAATGAAGATAAAATTCAATGAATTTTTATTTTAAAAAAATTCTTTCAAAAATAGCTATAAAATATATTAATTTAACTATCATGCCATTTTGCACTCGTTCAGAAAATTTTCGACAAGATTCCTCAAAATTAGTGGCCGTGTGTAGAAATAACATTGTGTGTCAAAACATATTTACAACTCCACCAGGAGAAGTACAAAATGTGTGCCTATTTGGCCAGAGTTTTTGTTTATTATTAGTATTTATTGTTTTGGATAGTTCGCGTGTGGAAGAGCGGTAAACGGTTCAAGGAAAATACATGGAGAGTTTAGGAATTTCCCCCAGTTTTGGAGTTTCCAGAGCGCTGGAGGCGAAACCACTTTTCTTTTTTTCTTTTTTTTTTTCCAGCGAGCAAACCCTCTTGTCGTCGGCGTTACCACAAGCGGAAGACGAGAGAAATCCCTTCGTTTTATCCTTGTTGCAGAGAAGAGAAGAGGATGGGACGGCCCGGGATTGACGTCATCAAGAGGAAGATCCCAGCCTGCGAAAGCAGTGGGCGCGTCGCTTACACTATTTAATTAGCTTTTCGTTTTTATTGCCTTTGCGAATAGCTCGCTGACTTTTAGTCTATCACGCTTCCCCATTCGTCAAATAGGGAGAGGGATTTTCGGCTTCCAGGAGTAATAAAAAATGTGAAATTAATCAGGTCAGGAGAGGAGAGAAAAAAAGAACGGTACGAATTCATTTTCAGTATTCATCATCCTCTCCCTTCATTCTTGGTTAGCGTAAACATATTTTCCTTTATTCCTTACTTGATGTCTTTCGTCCGGTATTCGTAAAAGAGGCGATTAAAGGAGAAAGATGGAAGAAATTCATAACAGGGAATCGAAACGACAAAAAGCTCCTTTTCCATTAGATCTTCAACCATTACTGAAAATAATAAAGTGGCTTTGTTATGGCGCCGGCGTTTTTAAAATATTGCAAAAATCCGGGCAATAAGTCACGGCCGTTCTCCTGGGACTTTTTGAATGGATGCAATTTTTTGAAATTACGAATATCGGTGCCGTCCTTCCAAATAAAATATAAAGCGTATTTAATATTCTCTTTTGAAGAAGAACCAGTATTGTTACAAAAATCGCTTATTGTTGTCTTGAAGATTACAAAGAAAAATTGTTATAGCTCACACGGTTTGACCAGTACAACAAAATGGACAAGGAGAAATAATCGAATTGTAATAAATACAAAACAGTAAGTAAGCTCCCTGTAGGTGTTTGATAAAACAAGGAGATGCTTTACAACCTTTGCTTTTTAATTTATCCTTAGAATATGCAGTTAGGAGGGTGAAAGAAACTAAAGAATTATGGAATAATGAACCTTTTAATGAATTTTTAAGTCAACTTGATGCACAGATATGCTAATCGCAACTGGACCTACAGTTTAAAGTGGGATCGGAACCACTAAATGTCCGCATCGTGTGTCGAACCCGGAACTCCCTGATTACAAGGAGACGACGTTGTCACTACGCCATCGAGGAGGCCCATTAAATGGATGCAACAGAAGATGATATACTACGGAATAGTATGAACACAGTTAAAGTATAATACTAAAGTACATTTTAGAACCAGATAACGAGATTGGTTTGGAAATTACCTCACAGAAAAATTAATAGATGCTTACAGACCAAAACCAAGTTGAAGGTTATAATCTATAATTATAATAACCCAGTTTCTAAATTCAAATATTTGGACAAATGAGAAATATATTAAAGAGAAAATTTAAAAAACAGACTTAATTCAGGTAACAAATGCTACTTTTCTATTCATAAACTCTTATCCTTCCGTCTAATACGTATTAAAATATACAAAATAGTAATTTTGTCTGCAGTTCTGGTTCGATATGAAACTTGTTCCCTTCCCTTGCACTAGAAGAGAGGCATAAATTAAGAGGGTTTTTTTTACAATGAAACCTTAAGAAAGATATATTTAGACTTACAGGAGATGAAATACCAGGTAAGTGTTGGCACTGAACTGCATAATCTATATTCATTCCCTAAAGAAGACTTCGGTGGACTGGCGAGCAATGGAAAACTTATATTGCTGCAGCGACGATTCTTCGAGTTTAGGAACTTTGCCAGTGTGTTTTGTTTTATCATGAATATTTCACACGATTGTACGTACAGTCCCGAATACTTCAAGGTTTGTAGCAACCACATTGCAATTCCGTGCTGTCGATACAACCCATATGTGTCCGTGACTGTACATGCTCATTATTATAATATACTGTATTCAAATCCTGGGATGGACTGCAAGGTCTTACGTAAAACTTTCACATTTGAGAGTGAGAGTGAGAAAGAGAAAATCGCTTATAAATTGAGTTCTAATGCGTTCTCGAAATGTTAGCGAGAGCGTAACATTCTTCTGCAATATCGAGAGAAGACAGGGTTTTATCGATTGCATCAATTCGATTATCAATAAGTATCGATTGCATCGAGACTTACCTCTAGAAGTACTTACAGAATTATCTCTCTCTACCTACCACCAAAATTTCTTACATTGATTTACTTATATATGTGCACTCAATCCAAGATTAGGTTTAGTTGAATCAAAACTCAAACTTGAAAGATAGCCTAAGTGTTCATACTTCATGCACCGATACAATCGGAAACATCGTGTCTGTATGCATTTGTCTGTGTGCCCGTGTTCTAATTTAACGAAACGCAGAGATAGAGTGGACTTTACAAATATAATTTTCCACTTCTAGATAGTAATGTGAAAGTGTTACGAACTTCGTAAAACATAATTGCTATTACCATAACAATAGTAACAAAGTGTTCTGTTTAAGGTACATTTAGTAAAATCACCAGCTCATTTAAATTTTTCCATTCCTTCCACAAAGATATGGCATGCCATTAAATATAATGCACCACGTACGTAATTAGTAGCCTAACCATGGCCTAGCGCAGTGAGTAGCCTACTGGACTTACGATATGGTTCCTGGTTCGACTTCTGACGTGGGCATGGGCGTTGTTTTATGAGTATTCCTTCATGAATTTCATCTAATCATTATTCATCCTCATAGCCTGAAGTGACAGAAAACTGGGTAAAATAATAAAAATATACGTATAAATTGTACAATAATAACACTCCTACCTTAAATTTTCATACTGAAAATTATTGACTAATAGTAAAAAGAAACTGCTATTATAGTGCATATATTGTCAGAAGAGAAGAAATTTCCTTCCCTTGGTTCCCCTGTAGAGGACGTGAAAGAGAATTCAGGGGAGGGGTAATTCCCTAGTCCCCCTCTCCCCTTTTCAATTTAAATATCGATCTCCACAAGAGAGCGAACAATGCATCCATTGTAGCTAGAGCATTTTTTCCAGGATTTCAATTAAAGTTGCTGCAACAATATTATCTAGCAAAATATTGACAGGAGCAATAATTAACATATTAATAAATAATCCCAGGAGCTCAAAGCAGACATAATAGGTTATTATCCTGTAAGTTATAAGGGCAAGGTTCTGTGAATGCCATGTTATATATATATATACACATATTATGGTTTGGCTACTTCAAAGGCATGCACCCCTTTGTCTATGGTTTTGACGTTTGAGTGTGTGATGTCTACTCCTTCTGGTTTTTCCCGTGATGCCTCTCTCCTTTTTCCAGGAAAAAGAATCTGTCCAGGCTCATTCTGGGATACAGGCCAAAGCACTCGCGACATTTACTTCCCGGAAAGTTCATCTAACTCAGAATCTAAACCATTTCGTCGTTTGGCTGAAATATGAAGGGAAATCCAGAATTAGGAAAATATGAAGAGTGGAAGAGCGAGGAAGCCTTATAATTTTTGCAGCATTTTAAAAAAAATGTAACGATATTTTTCCTATCGATTGTGTAAGTTCGGTTTATAAGGTTCGTGAACAAATCCAATTTAAATTAGGGAAATTAAAACTCGCTTAAAATATTCAGCAATGCATTGTATTCTCGCAGCACTTCGTCGTTTTTTTTTCTAGTTCCGAGGAATAATTAATTTCCTGATTGAGTTTTTTTTTTCAAGCAAAGCACACAAAGAATGGTAGACACAGACAGTAACAGCAAGGCTAACACATTTGGAATGTTCTGTAGCATGCATGCTGTAGATTGGATTCTACTCTATTTAGCAGAGAATTGAATGTTGTGTAAGTGCATAGAAGCAAATGTAAACGTGAATACTATAACGTGAATCGGGATGAGTAAAATGGATAATATAAACAAGCTTTGAAATGCATTTATGTAGGAAACAAACTAAAGAAAGAGAAAAGAAATAGTTCGTGACAGATTCAAAAGAAATTGTTTCTGAAGTGAAGTGGATGTAGTGAACTAGGTTGTAGTGACCCTGAATAACTTAGTCCCCACCCGAATACACTACAAATTTTGTTTGTAGTAAAACCTCGACTTCGGTTTTAATGAACCAACAAAATGTTATCATTATTAGCATCATTTTAAAATGTTTGGAAATGTTGAATCGAGTGTGAGAAAAGGAGAAGGGGTCTAGAAAAAATCGAATTATTTTTAAGGTACAGTAAATTAAGAATGTACTATATCTGATCTGATGATTGATTCTGTACTGTATTTGATATTTTGTTTCGTTAATAAATGCTGTGTGAATGAAACTAATACTTGTACTTATTCTTGTTAATACTTGTTCATTCCTGTGTTATTTTGTATTATTTTATTTTTATTTTTTATTGATAATTGATATAAGTATTTTCTGGTTTTCTATTGTTCACAATTTCAGTGTAAAATGGCCATCTGTACTGTATCTGGAATATTTTCAATAAATAATTTCTACCTTAGATCTTTTATTGCCTCTGTCACTACTAACCTCAGTGATGAATTCAGGGATGTCCTGGGTGGAAAATCCCCTCCTGAAATAGAAAATTTCAATAAATTTGCAGAGGATTCGGACAAGAGCTAAGAAATTTGGCAACCATTTTCAGTTAACTTAGAACGTATTTTATTGGCTTTTTCGTAATAATAAGCACTAATTAAATCCTCTGAATAATTATAAGTTTGAACTGAACGGATTTATATTATCGACTGTTTTGACTACTGCAAACTAATAATTTATAATAAAATTCAATTCATTTGAAACACAACAATGGACGTGTGTAGAGCGGCAGAACTGGTGTAATGTAAACATTTATTGAGTTGAGCTTTTTTTTTTTAGATCCATTTTGCCCACATATAGGCTAATCAGGACTGGATATACAGTTTTAAGTGGGATGCGAACCACTGTGCATGTGCCTTCAGCGGCTATCGAACCCGAGGCCCCTTGATTACAATTAAGCATCTATTGTTGTAACGAATTTCAACTTCTTGCAGCTATTTTAACTGTTAGTCAATCAACAGTTTATTGTGGATTTGTAGTGACGTGCTTGTGCAGTCTTATCGAAATTTACAGTTAATGTAAATTAAATGCGTAATAGAGGTATTATTAGTATTTTACACTCCTCACAAAAAGTTTGGAATATTGTTACGTTAGACAATAGGTGACAGACACGGCCTCGGAATGCAACAACACATGGTATGTTCTCGTCTTTTTGCCGATATATGCCACAGTGCCTATCAGCTATTGCCTAATATAATAATATCCCAAACTTGTTGTGCCTAATATAACAATATTCCAATCTTTTTGTTAGGAGTGTAATTCCATGCCTATGACATCACTCCCCCCCTCGCAGAAAAGTGGCTGGATTCAACACTGACTAAAGTTAATTGATACGTTTTACGTTCTGTATGCAAGGAAAAGCTACATACGTAAATTCTGTTTTATCTCAAATTTGCATTTTTGCATGAAGTATTCCCGCCTGCTCTGACTTTCCACTGAATTTTCCTGGCGCCGTCACTGAGAGGAATGTAATTCTTTTTGGCACAGCAATTTCTACAACCATGATCTTTCCCTGAGTGTTCCTCAAATTATGTTTCGGAAACCCGTGCGGTGCACGAGAACTTCAGTGTAAAATCCTTGAGCACTGGAGAAACAGCAGCTGCCAGGCTCCGACTGGTTCGCAGGGTGGTTGCGGTGAGGATGGAGGAAAAAGAGAAGGAAAAGCACCTTCAGAGCCGTCAATTAGATAAGCACGAGCTCTTTGTCTCCCTCCACCACTGAAGGTCCCAGCTAGAAGGATGACGCTTGGAGGAATCTGGGAACTCATCATCAGAGAGTGTCACAGATTCCATTTCTCAAGGATGACAGACTTTAGAGCAGAATTCTCAACCCTCGTGAGCCCGCAGCTCGGTATACGCGTCTCTTAAAAATCTATGCCCCGATCCCAATAATTTTGCTCGTAAATAGCTTTATATTTTTTTAAGAAAAACTTTATACGTTGAAATAAATTATGTCATAATCATTAGTTCGATTACGTCTAGGCTTGTTGACAAATATAAAATTTGGTTTCCTCTGGCTAATATCAATAAATTAATTAAGCATTTTCTATTATCGCAGCAGAAACACGAACTGAAGGCCATCCTTCCAGTGATTGCCAGCTCGGACTGCAAATTGCAAACTTGAGAACCTGTCGCGACCCGGTATAACTGAAACCAGGGGCCGGTACCGGCCCACGGTCCGACGGTTGAGAAACTGTAACAAGGAGCGTTGTCAGAAATTTCTGTCGGTGGGATCAGGCCATTGATAAAACTTGAATAGTGCAAATAATTATCATGGTTATGGTTCTCATTATGCAGTAATCACTATTATAAACTGATAAAAAAAACAATTTATTCCGATTTTTGTTATTATTACTATCATTATATTCGTGGGAAGACTCTTCACCATATGAGCACAATTGTTTTTTATTATTTTTTCTACTTTACATTTAGTTAGCATACTGAAATGTATAGTTACTCTATTTTGTTATTAACTTTCACACACCGCGTTTAAGAAGAAGCTTTAAAAGTCATGAAGATTATGTTGTGCGACTTCTTACATAAAAATCTAATTTTTGGAATTTTGAAAACTGTGGAACCATTTATTCCTTGCATTAAATGGTTTAATATGAAAACACTTTTTACATTATTTTTTATTTTTTTTGATCTGACGCAGTTTTTACTTTATTCTGTTCGAATACTAACTAATGAACGATGTCAATTTTCCAAAAGGGGGGGGGGGGGGCTCACGGACTGGTTCGACCTCCTCTCCCGACTCCCATGACTGTAACAAACTTAAAAGTTGTCTTTCTTTTTTTGAACTAGTAATTAATGAAACGTACCGTTCATTTAACATTCGATCTGGAAAGAGAAATGTGTGTCCCTTAGCATCGACGGGAACTTCTTAGTTTAGGGGTTAGCGTGTTACATACCTCGAAAGCCAGGGATGTACAGTGAAGTCGCTGTTAGAACCTGTGTCCATTCACAGCGCAGAAAGGTTATTTTGACAAAATCCTGTATCCCTGCCGGCTGCTTCGGGAAGGAGGGATTTTGAGGTTGCCGCTTCTTGCCCAAGCAGTAGGCCTAATTGGTTGTTTGATCGCAAGTTCCTTCGTAGGTAAACGCTGCAACAGAGGGTCACTGCCATAAAGGTGGTCCCCGCGCCGGCTGAAACGCGGACATTGCTGCAATGAAACAAGATTTTTATTCAGTGCCAGTTCTTATTGTAAATAACTTAGGTGGAAAGTCGTTTGACGAGGTATTATCCTTACAATGTAATTGCATTTGGCAATACTGTTGCATCTTGTTTTGGGGTAAGGATACTGAATTGGCCGATTGCGTGAGTTTTGAGAGTGCACGAACTTTGAGTTAGGCATTAAGAAAAAAAACACCGTTCTACGTTAGTTGGTAACGCATGTATTAAACATCGTTCCTCGGAACACAGAAAACTAACAAACATAGCTATTTTGATTTCGGCCTTTTTCTATATAGTAGAATGAATCAACAATATCGTGGAAAATGTTGTCTTATATGACGCATGAAGTTTGTGTATTCATGCGGAACTAACGACATATCAGAAAGAATTTAACTATCACTGTGCACTTTATCATTGGTGGACAAATAGTACCCTCGATTGGTTGGTCTGTCTCGACAGTTGATATTACGTGATATTTTTGATTTGATCGTTCTAATAATATTCGTTAAGACAGTTTATTTAAAATTACATTTCTCCATTTCCTCCTAATTCGTCCAACGTTATTATAACGATTTTAGTTCAAACAAGCTTACGTCTCATTCTGCTTATTTTTTATACAAGTTTCGCAACACAACAGATGAAATTAACATACAGATTTTCAGATTTCTCATTAATTGACTGAATACACTATTAGGAGCACACACAAATTGGACTTTTGCTTTGGTGATATGCGAATTAAATTGTTCTCGCCTGGGATATCAGCAATTATTTCCACATGTCATGACCCAGGGCGTATTAAGCCAATTGTTTGTTATTGCTGGCAACCGAAGCTACCTCATCAATCATGTGCTCCGTTTCATTACAGTTCGAACATGTCTGCTGTCAAACATAGCATTTGGGAGCTTTGGTGGCGATCCCAATAGATGGAGTTAGGAGAAGGAAGTACTGAGAGCCATATTTCAAAATCTATTTTAAAACGATGACTTTATTGGGGCAAATCTTGCGGTTGTTCCTGTTATTAAAATTGCTGAGGTAAATTTTTGTCACATGTCATTGTACTTCACGATAATCGCTGTTATTTATTCCAATATAATGTAAATTATGTAATGCTAAATTATTGCGTAAATGCAAATTAGTGGTAGGCCTAGAACTAAGGCTTTATTTAATGACAGGTTGCTAATATTATAAGAAACATTTAACACAAACATTTTATCAATATAGTGAAGCAACACTATATTTAGTTATTGTCTTGTATTCAGAAGCTATTATGAAATTTCACTTGTCTAGAGAATTTATCACTTAAAGTGAATTTTTTGTTATTTACAAAAGTTCACGTTGCGACAGAACTTATTGTGCAGGCTATATATTTACAGAGTGGCGTGCCCAGAATTTTCGTAAGGGGGTTACGTATAGTTTCTTAGTACTCAGCCCTCATTTAGCCATCTTTTCCTGCCTTTGACGTTTCTTTTTTTTTTTTTAGAAATACTGGATCAGAGCGAAAGGGGGGCGGTTAGAACCCCCACCACCCCACCTTGTGTACGCCACTGTATTTTTCACTGCCTTCCCTTTTCGCCCAGTGGCTTATCAGCACAAAATTATTAAATTTGGCAGCTGTACACCATTTTAGACGGACAAGAATTCCTGTTTCGCCTGGAAATATTTAAGCGAGGGAAATTTATATTTTCACTGGGGCGAGTCTTTTTATGTGCAAAGTACATTGATTAAGAATGTATGACTTGTTTTCTTACATTATAAGTCAATGACCCAAAGATGCAGAAGTTCCAGTGCCGATAATTAAACTAATAGTAAATAGAATGATGCAGTTATTGAATTTGCTTACGTATTATTTGCAACTTGGTCACAGAGGTGGTGAGGTATAAATAGAAGGGGTGGATTACTGCAGGTGTCAGTTGTTCGCCTGAGTTTATTTATTTATTTCCCTTCAATTCAACAGAGACAAGTCTCCAATTACAGAAGGCAGTTGCCTCATAACATGGAGAAAAGTTTATGTACTGTGATAACCATATGTATCGCATCGTTAGAAGTCGTACTGCAAGTACAAAGATGGATGCTGAGAAATGGTTGTTCTTGTTGAGTAAGGTGACAAGATTTTTAAAATAACAAAATGGAATATTTTCCATATTTTCCTGTAGGAAATGGATTCGAACCCGGGACGCCTGCAGTCTTAGTGCGCTGTGCTAAGCGCTCTGCCACGGAGTTCCAGAGAGAAAGTAACAGGAATGTATAGTCACGGGCAATAAATGAGCTTCCCTACTTAGCGTTATGTGTTGCATAACTCCACGGCGATGGGAGAACTTTCTATTGAGGACTTACTTAAGAAGTCGTCCATCTATTTCTTGCTGAAGACAACTTGTCATAGACATTACTTCTGTTTAGAACCTGCTAATTTCACAAACTCATTTCTCATTTAAAAAATAAAAATAATTAACGCGCTTTCCCTAATAATTCTCCATTTTCGTTTCCGGGTCATTTATCCTCGCCGAGGTGCTATTTCTGTATTCCGATATTGTCCCGGAAAATATGGAACGACGCAGAGCAACAGACCGGAGAACACAACAGCAAATGCAGCAACCCGCTTCCTTTCGATTCACACCTCCTAACAAGCTAGAGATTAATTATGAGCAGTCTCTGAATCAGACTAAATTCGGACGGGAGAAAACATAATTACACCGCCGTCCGACTTTCAATTAAGCTAATGAATTAGTCTCGCTGTGTGGACCGAAGAGAGAATCCTGTCCTTTTGTTATCTCAGCGAAATCGCTCCGGAAACGGGCTCCTCTTCCTTCTTCCCGCTTTTCCGAGATAGCCCTTGCAAATAAGATGCTCCTCCTCTAAAAGCAAACCAATCTCGGGCGAATGGGGTAACGCTACGGGCTCGACATCCGAGGCCGTAGCTTCAAATACCCATCATGGACAGATTGACCTGAGATCTTACCCCTTTCCTGAGACCTTATGCTCCACATGCCGATTGCAGATATACTCTAAAAGGTAGAAGCACACGATTTCATTTTGTTTTTCATCTGCCCATAGTCCGAATAGTACGGGTGTGGGGTGGAGTAGAGGAAGGGCAAAAACCTTAGACATATCGTACGCGCATAAAATCTTGATGGGTCGATACGATTGAGTGTGACATCAATAATCCCGTCTAGTTCGCTGCACCATTTGACATTATGTACGTGTAGTGTAGGTGGATCCCAGTGTCAGGCTTGCCGACCTCCGTGGCGGAGTAGTTAGCACAACACGCCACGACGCCAGGGGTCCGGGGTTCGAATCGCGACCTTGGCATGGGTGTTCTTTGTGAGTGTCCGTTCATCAATTTCATCATATCACTCATCCTCATCCTCGCGATTAGCCAAATGTGTCAGAAAAGCGAAATGGTGATAAGGCAGTTGTTTTAACAGCGCCAGGGTGTAAACAACGGGGGGGGGGGGGGGTGAGGAGAGATGCACTTCTTTATTATTCACTCAAGTATTTGGATAAGGCAAGGGGTCACGGGTTCGATACCCGGTGGAGGCACATAGTGGTTCGGATCCCACTTTAAACTGTAGGTCCAGTCCCAATTACCCTTACTGTACATATAATGGACTTAAAATATCAAATCAACCAACCAACCATATTTGGATAAGGCTTGCTATCCTCTTATCTTCTCTGAACGATACATTTCCACAGGATTCTTGTGCAATGCGTGCGTGTAAGGACATCTTCGCTTGTTACTCTGCCGGTGACTTGGCGGCCAGACAATAAATCGCCTTATCTTGTGCTGATAAGTCACTTGGCGAAACGAGGATACCAGCATTTGACCGTTTGACCTTTTGACGTGATTCGAACTCAAGTTACACTTTCCTTGCGCATACGTTGCTTCTCACCCGCTACATTCAAATGAATTCTTGCTTCCATCCTCCTAATCTGATCCAGGCCAACCTCAGCTCTCTCTCTATCTCCTCTTGTTCTTTTATTTTAGGGAGGAAAAAGGAACATTAAAACTAAGTATAAACAAAAGCACGTTGATGATACGTGTTTTAGTTTCTCGAGCAAACAAGAAACGGAAGAGATTTTTCTACTAACAAGTGAAAAAGTTTGCTTGTTTCGCGGGTAACATTAAAATGAAAAACGGAAAGGAGACGCGAAGAGAAAGAGTGTGTGTATGTGTGTGTGCACTTTATGAGCGAGAGTATTTGTGTTCTTCTGCAGCGAAAATTCCTCAGAGCCGAAAATAACTTAGAAGTGAATGAAATGAGCACGGCTTAATGGTCCCCTGAGGTGATTAAGTTCCCCGCATGCGCTGGCATAGGGAGGAGGGGAATGGGGGTGGGCCAGGCCTTTTTAACTTTGTAAGAAGTGTGATGGCAAATACAACGTGGCTGTCGTCTCTTTTTTTTGGTAAAAAAGAGAACGGTGGAAGGAAGAAGGAATAAGCTTCAACAAGGAATAAGCTAAAAGCAAGTATGGTGCTGGAAAGGTGTCGAAAGGCACGCCCCAGCAATTTACCCTGTTGCCCCATCTTGCCCCCTTTGTGCCACCACAATAATTGAAACTTGTGCAAAATGTCCTGCACTAGGCTGCTTCTTGTTTCTTCCTTTCAAAGGATTTTGTGTGGTTGCCGCAATTGAAGAAACTATGAGCATGGACTGTTGTAATCGCGAAAGGAAACCAATGCCAGTATGTTAGAAAACCAGGCATGGTATGGGTCGTTGTATGCATCTCATCAATACTTTTCATTGGGGGCGACTTTTTTTTCTGTCTCTAGACGGCCGTCTCTTCCCACGGCCACCTTCTCACCCTATTTCCCTAGCTACAGCTCTGCTATGAAGATACAGAGACCAGAGAAAAACCACTTGACAACTACGTAGTATAATGCTGTCCTAAATACGAGGTGAGTCAAAACTAAGGTTACATAGGAAGATTTCCTAGTCTCGTTAATTGTTCATGAATGGTTGAATGTCCAGTTTCCTGGTACTTGAATCGGTCACCGTGGTCCTGTTGAGTGGCCACCGCGGTCTCCAGACCAATGGATTTTGTCCTTTGGGGTCATTTAAAGGAGCTCGTCTACTCAGTTAAGATTCAGAACAAAGCATCTGAAGTAACGCATTGTGTAATGTGCAGACATGAAAAAGTCCATCCAGAACGGTAATAGTAGAACGCTCTACCTAGTTTTAACAAATATTGAAAATACAAAAATATTTCGCCAAGAGCCCCTGGTAAACGAAGATAAACATCACCCCGCTCTAGGAATAACTTTAACACAAACAGTGCCTAAACAAAGAGCTTTAAATCCAAACATCCAACGATATAATTTCAAGAAAGCATATTTCATTAATATGTATCGGAAACTCGAATTAACTGACTGGGACCAACTAAAAGAATGCGAAGACGAAGATATTGCCGTTGATAAATTTTATGAAATGATCGAAAGCATTTTTAATGAATGTGTTCCATGCTTTCGCTCATCTGTAAAAAAAAACCTTACCCATGTTGGTTCAATCGAGAAATTATTAAAGATCTGAAAGCAAAATCACGTCACCACAAAAAATGGAAACAAAGAATGGGAAATGTAACACATCACGAAATTACGTATAAAATCTTAAGAACGAAATTAAAATGGGAGATCAGTAAAGCTTACCAAAACTATATTGAAATTTCTGAAATGGATCTTGCTCACGATACTAATCAGTTTTGATCTTTCATTAAAAATCAAAGAAAAAATCCACCTGTGCAGCCAACTAAGAGTCAAGATAAAATCATTGACGATAATGAAAGTATCCAAGATCTCTTTGGAAAGTATTTTGAATCCATATATTCCAAAGAACCATCTTCCCACAAAGATCCGCATCCTAATGTAAACATGAACTCACTTCCTAGTATTCTAAATATCTCTGAAATATCACTAAATGAAATTGAGGAAGCCATTAAAAAACTTAAACTTAAAAAATCCGCCGGCCCTAACTCAATCCCCCCTTATGTAATTAAAGGTTGTTCTGAAATTTTCAAGTACCCTCTTCACACCCTTTTCAACTTGGCTATTAGAACTTCAAGATTTCCAGCAACGTGGAAAACAACTGAAATCTGTCCGATTCCTAAAGCCGCTGATAAGGCTGACATATGATATTGATATTGATATTTATTGACATTGATACGAGCCCTTCGGCTGTGCGTATCTTACAATATTGTTACATAAACACCCCGACCTTAAACATGCACCCCATTTATCATACATTCAGAAACATTTATAAACAGAAACATTTGGAAAATAATTACATACTATGTACATATATAAATAGCAATGTGGTCCTCTTCTTGCATTTGAGATTGTTCATTTTCACAACACTACATTACACTCTTCACCTATGCTTGAGCCCCTGCTGTTCCGTACCCTTCACTTTCACTGACTCCTTGCAGCAGTTTCCTGCGCTCCCTCCAAACTGCATGAAAATAGGAGCCCAGGGCTTTGATATTTACATTCGTTATACCACTCCTCTCCTCCCTACATATAGCCTGGATGGTCTGCTCAATGCTGTCCCTTGCACTGTCCCCCCATTTGCGTTGTCTGAGGGGTGCCGACCAAACACACTCGTGTAGGATGTGAGCCCTCGTCTCCTCTCCGCCGCATAACGTGCAGATGGCACGACCGTCCGGCCCCTTGAGTTTGTGTTGCCTCCACCCCCCTAGCAGGAACCAGGCGAATCCACGTCTTTGCTGGTACGTACACGTATCAATATATCGTTTTCTCCCCCATTCCACCCACACCCCTGGCGGTTGTGCGGCGACGAGCGTTACCTTCTCCCTACATTCTGCCATGATGTCTTGCCTGCTACCGTCCACCAACCTCTCCCTTATGATTTGCAACATCCCAGTTTCGCACCTCCCGCCCCTCACCTCTTCCCACAGTTCCCCCAGACCCATTCTGTACAAGTCGTCCTTAATTCCACTTGCCCAGTGGCGTGCGAACCCTTCCTCAATCTGAACTCGCAGACACTGTTCTTTCAGTGAGTCTCCGGCCCCTTGTTCCAGCTTCATCCAGTACTTGAAACATCTCATCCTCGCTTCGACATCCTCCCTATGTTTTCCCATATCCCTCAGGACGCCACACGTGCTTGCACTCGTGCTGGTTCCCAGTATTTGTTTTAAAAACCGCGCTTGTATCTGATTTGCTACTCGCCCCCCTACCCTCCCCCATAGTTCCGCGCCGTAAAATAGGGTTGCTTTCACCGTTGCTTCATAAATTTGGTCCAGCAATCTCACACTGACTGTAGGGACTTTCCGTTGCAGTCGCTCTACCTTGCCCAGCCCATAACAAGCTTTTCCCTTTCTGCCTTCGATGTGCTTTGTCCACTCCCCTGCCATACTCAGCGTGATGCCTAGATAGGTGAAACGTTTGACCCTTTCAAGCTCGGAATCCCCATAGGTCCACCGCTCCTTTGCTGCGAAAACATAACCTTTCTTGAACGCCATTATTTTAGTTTTTCGTGTATTTACCTTCAACTTCCATGTTGTGCAATATTGTTTAAGTCTGTTCAATCCCCGCTGTAACCCCTGTACTTCGTTTGATATTAAAACGAGATCATCCGCATAGAGAAGGATTGGTATCGGTGTCCCGACTATCTCCGGTGTTTCAGCTCCTTCTTCTCCCACGAAGCTAGCAACGTCATTAATAAAAAGAATGAAAACTAAAGGTGAAAGTATGCATCCCTGCTTGACGCCTACCGTGCTCTCGTGATGCCCAGACACCACCCCCAGCCCACATTTGACACAAAATTTGACCCCTCTGTACATATTCATTAGCGTATTAATCATTCTAGCCGAAACCCCCATGTCCCATAACTTCCCCCACAGCATTTGCCTATTGATAGAGTCAAACGCCTTTTCAAAATCAACAAAACAACAATATAATTTTCCCCTTTTCTCGTTTAACTTGCTTTGGATCAATGTGTTCAGGACAAAAACATTATCTATAGTGCTATAATTGGACCTGAAACCAGCCTGCAGGGGGGTCAGTTTATCAAAAATATCGGCCCATTTTCTCAATCTGTTGTACAGAATACTACAATATACTTTCCCTAACACGGGCAGGAGAGAAATACCTCTGTAATTATTAGTGTCATTTACATCCCCTTTCCCCTTGTAAAGAGGACAAATAACGCTCGTTTTCCATATTTTTGGGAAGGTTCCACTATTGAATATGTTGTTGAGCAGAGAGCTTCCCGTTTCTGCCAATCGCTCGTTACAATTCAGCACCTTCACGAGATCTGGTCCGATTCCATCGATACCCGCCGCCTTGCCGGTCTTCAGCGAGCGAACAGCCGCATCATATTCCAGCCTCGACACACTTTCGTCAAGTATTGGAACAAAAGTACCCAGGAACCTGCCCTCGTTTGGAATAGCCCCTGACCCCCCTCCCCTTCCAGCAGCTTGAGAAAATGTAACTACAGGCCTATTGCAAAATTGTCAGTACCAGCGAAACTCTTGGAGCAGATAATATACAAACATATAAATTTCCATATTAAACCCATTCTTTCCCCCAATCAGCATGGATTTGTCCAAAAGCGGTCAACCGTAACTAATCTTGTCGAACTGACAAGCTACCTTGCATCCAGTATAGCTAATAAAGGGCAAGTTGACGTTTTAAATACAGACTTTTCAAAGGCATTTGATACATTCACCACGATATATTAATACAGAAATTAGTCAACAATAGCTTTTCTCTTCCACTTATAACCCTACTTTCTTCCTACCTGCAAAACCGCCGACAATATGTCGTATATCAAGACTGCAGATCAAATGAATTCATGGCTAGTTCAGGAGTCCCACAGGGGTCGAACCTTGGTCCCTTCCCTTGCTATATTTAATTTTTATAAACGATTTGCCAGAACTACTCACAAAATCGGAAACATTAATCTTTGCTGACGATGTTAAAATATATAAAGATATCGTAAACGCTGATGACTGTACAATATTACAAGAAGAGCTGGAAAACTTGCTTCAGTGGTGTGAAATTAATAAAGTCAGCCTGAACTTAAAGAAATTTAAACTTGTATCATTCACCCACAACAGACACCCTATTCACCATTCATACACTATTTCTAATGTGTTAGTACAAAGTGAGAATATCGTTACCGACCTAGGGGTCACTTTTGACCAAAAGTTAACATTCCAACCACACATTGCCCTCATTCTAAGCAAAGCTCACAGAAATTTGGGATTTATAATGAGAATGGGTAATCAATTTAGAAAAAAGGAAACATTTCTCTTGCTGTATTATACACTCGACAGATCTAAACAAGAATATGCTTCTCTTGTTTGGAACCTGCAATTGAAGAAAGATATCGAGAAATTAGAGAAGCTTCAAAATAAATTTCTCAGATATCTACTATTTAAACTTGATGGTACATATTCAAACTCACTCCTAGCAACATATTACGCGAAATCTTTAATATTTCGTCACTCGACGAAAGGAGGCAAACAAGTCAAATAACTTTTCTCTCCAAGCTTACTAATGGTAAAATAGATTATTCTAATCTGTTGTAGGTGTCCCGGGTTCGATACCCGGTGGAGGCACAAGTGGTTCGGATCCCACTTTAAACTGTAGGTCCAGTCCCGATTAGCCTTACTGTGCATAAAGTGGACTTAAAACACCAAATCAATCAATCAATCAATCTAATCTGTTGTCGAATTTAAATTTTTACGTACCAAAATGTAGGTTAAGGTCCAGAACTGACCTCTTTCATATCCCCCTCGGAAGAACCAAAATGGCCGAAGCTGAATCCATGAAGAGAATGTGCAAGTTATATAATTCAGTTTCTAAGAATAACCCAAGCATTGACCGATTTAAATGTAATAGCAACATTAGATCTATTCGTTGAATTTCTGTATGTTTTGTTTTATTCATTGAAATTTCGTTTTCATTCAGCTGTAAGGTTATATCCAACAGTTTAGCGTCATTTATTATTGTAGCCTATTATCTCTGTGTTTCCTTTGTCTCTGTAATCTAATAATTAAATTATTCTCACAATTGTTCTTAAATGTAAATGTATATTACGTCATTCATAATTTTTGTTAATTTTCTTAGTTATGTTCTTGTTTATTTATATTGAACACTGTAATTGGGCATGCGCCTGTTGTGTTTCAATTAAATAAATAAATAAATAAATTATGCCGGACGATCTGCAAAGGTTCTGGAGAACTGGAAACGTCGCGTGCACAAATGCATTGATGTTCAAGGTGCACACATTGAAGATGTATTATAATCCCTATGTAGCCTGACTTTTGACTCACCCTGTAAATTGGAAATAATAGAGGCAGGGTGCAAAATCATTGAAACTGGTGAGGTGGAGAAAGATTTTAATTTATCCGTCCGTTGGTGTTGGCGTACTGCGACCGCTTCTCGGCTAGGGAAAGCTAAAGAAATGGGCCAATGCAAATACTTAAAAAATAATAACAATTCGTGAAAAATTAATATAATTCATGAGATCAAGAGTTGAAAAGTGAAGACCTGGAAAGGTATTTGTGTGAAGAAAGGAATGATTCCTTGTGTGATTTTCAAACTTGGTAATGTTTTGTTGTACATAGTTAGTGTTAAATTATCTGCTTTTAAAATAGGTATTTTTTTTTACAAATACATAAACTTCTTGTATACAAGTGAATCTAGTAAAAGTAAAACTATGTTTCGCTTACTTCTACTTACATCTGTTTCTTGCATTCTCTAGACCAAACTGTTCTCCATTTTTACGCCCACATGTCCGCAGTTCAATCGTTCTAATAGTGATCTATTTATTCTTCGGCAAGCTGAACCTCCACACTGCCTATTATTACCCATAGGGCAACGTCAACACAGACGAATTAGGGATGTCCTGTAAATATAACACAAAAAGCAACACATCCAAGAATAGGCAAGATGCAAAAGAACATGAAAGGTTAAACAAACTATGTAGATTGTAGAGTAATGTAGTTTGTAGAATACTCACTGGAGTAATCCTTGAAATTTGGAAAAACGGCCTCTAAATGTTCCCTGAAGGTAATCTCATCGTGGACCTGGTATAATATTCTTGCTTATATGACATTTCCCATCTAGAAATATAAAATACTTTCTACGGATTCAAGAATATTGCAAATCATGAATAATACACACAGATAATTAATATAATTAAGGTAACTCACTTCACGCAGGATAACTTCAAATGCATGTAAAACAAATATGAACACTGAAAACCTTACCTGCTGCGAACTCACCTCTCATCCATTCACCAACCATTTCCTGAAGTACTGATGAAAACCCGTTCACTTCTCGGCTACTTGCTCTTCAACATCCATACGAAGCAACGTACCACACAAACAAGCAATTCTCAGTCTTCTAACACATGACAGAACATACATATCTGCACCTACCTTAGTCCGGGTGTGACTTTGGCCATCCTTCACTTGCCATCAGTCCTCTGTTATTCTGCTCCTCTCATTGTTGGAAAGATGTACTGTGCTGCGAGACGTCCTCACCAAGAGACGCGGCACTGGCTATCTCATGCTAGGTGAAGCAAAGTAGATCCGACACCAGCCACTCCCGAGTTTACTCACTACACCGGTCCTTTCTGGACAAATTACGGATTTCGTATTAGGCATATTAATAATAAGAGTGACGTTGATATGGTAGCTGTAAGAAGGACACAAAATATTCACATTGCAAAAATTATGGAAAGATATGGTACTTACCTCGGTCGTGGTTTGGGCAGTGGAGCATCGGACTCTTGTATTCATCTGGGTCATCTGGTAAAAGCGTGATCCTAAAATGAAAGAATACAGTACTTCAGCTAAAGAGTTTTTCGATTGAACATTCACTGATAACATTCAATGCAAAAACATGGAACTGTACTTGGGCCGTGGTTGATTCATCGATTAATATATTTTTTGGAGGGTTCTCCGGCACGTATGGTCATTTGTACCATTCAAAGTATACGAGGAAATATCCCTTCCTCTAAAAACCTTGCCTTAAAATTGAAAAGGAGATACAAAGAGCCCTGAGAAAGGTTAAAAGTGCAAGTTGTACAGAACAAACACAACATATAAAAAATGTGCAAAGGCCCACTTCTCAAAAAGCTAAAAACATTTGCCAAAACACTATCATCATCCCCCAACATTGATGACAAATCGTTGGGAAGGTTAAAACTCTGCATGAGGAAAATAAAATCGGCACATTCAAGAAGAATATGTCGAACACTTGAATATCTCTAATATCCAAAATAATTGAAATGAGATTCTAAACAAAGTACCAAATAAAAATTGGTTTAAAAATTTTAATCAAAAGTAGTTCGTATATGTGAAATCGTGAAGTGAAAATATTATTTTATAAAAAAACTGTAAAAATTAAATGAAAAGTAAACAAACGAATTATAATAGATTGGATTTGGTTGAGTTTGTGTTTGAAGTCCACTCTATGCAGAATAAGGCTAATCGGGACTGTACCTACATTTTAAAGTGCCACAATATGCCTCCACCGGGTATCGAACCTGGGATCTCTTGATTACAAGGCGACGATGCTACCACTGCACCATCGGGGAGACCCTATAATACATTGGATATGATTAAAAATTGCCACTTTCATAGGTAAAGTAATAATTTAATATGAACATTCCCAGTCTTGTAAAAGTGTAATAAACACCAGTGGCACATCGGAAATGAAAAGAAACAGTAATTTAGAAACTTCTACTGCCCTCCCAAATTCTGGGTTTTAGCAGACGCTTCTGCTTGTTGCTCTTAGGTCATTATTCTAAATACCTATATGAATTAATTGTTTATTAATTGTAATAATGTTTGCCTTGTGATTGCATAGGACACCTGTACTTCAGATTAAGGAACAAAAATCTCAGAGTTTTCTAGATCTATGAAAAATTTTGGTTATAGGTTTCACCTATTTTGTATCCCCCAGGCCCCGCACCCACCTAAGGCCGTCCCTGCTTGCAATTCTCTAGTTGAGAACTTAATTTTGTTAGAAGTTGCGAGCCGGCAGGAATGCACTTCAACCAAAAGAGTGGAATCCGAAGGAAGATTGAGCAGGTAACCTTATCTTTTGGGCACTGTGCAAACAGCCTGTCTCTAATGAACCGTTACTTTTTCCTGCGTCGGAGCCACAACTCTATTGAAACATTTCGGCCTTTGGTCAAAAGAATGCGCTCTCTGTCCAGGGACTTCTCCATGTTGTGTTCGTATCCCCGCCCATCCCCATAGAACGGCTGAATGAAAGAAATTCCAGACGAACACCGAAACTGCCATAAACTTTCTTGAAGGCCACAGATTGCTTCGTCCCAAGATGGTGGGATGAGAATTTCCTTTCAGTTTTCCCCGACAGAAGAAATGCCGTCGCCCTCACTGCAAAACTTCAATACCTACATACCCTAATGTAATTTGTGTTCACGCTGTGCGTGTGGATAACAGGGGTTTCAGGTGGCATGTTGTTGCAGTACCTCGTCTGTTATTTACATTGAAATTGAATGTACCCCGATCCATCGTGGAGAATAAGAATATATATATTAAAGAGAAAGGGGGGGAGAGAAGCCTCTCCGGTGGCGTAGTGGTAACGTTATCGCCGTGTAATCAAGGGGTTCTGGGTTCGATACCCGGTGGAGGCACATTGCACAGCGGTTCGGATCCCACTTTAAACTGCACGTCAAGTCCCGATTAGCCTATCCGTGCATAAAGCGAACTTAAAACCAAAAAACTCAACTATATACTCATCTAAAAGAAATAAGCCCATCTCGCTTTCCTTAGTAGTGGGTTTATTTTTCGTTGTTCTTTACCAAGACATTATTTATATTAATATTGTATGAAATGAAATATTGTATGGTTTAATTGTAACCTTATGGAGATGATAATAATAGTAATAATGATAATAAAAAAATATTCATTCATCGTTTTTCACCTTCACAATTTATCGGGTCTTGAACAATGAGGAGGGGGACTGTGAGGGGGCATAGGCGTGCGCAGACCCTCTGATTAGGGGGGGGGGGCAAAACCCTTGATGAAAGTTCAGTCGGGAAAGAAAAATCTCACTGTTTTAGTTTTATCGCATTGATGTGTTTGTATACACATATAAACATATTATTATTAAATACATTACGTAATCAATTCATCAATCTCATAACAAACCAACAGCAAAATTGATATCAATTGTCTTTGAAATGTACGCGCTCCTATTCCTCCGAACAATTGTTCATGCATTTAAGGCAAAACTGTTTAGCAGCGACAGTCTGAAGTACATACGTATCTGGTCTTACTTCTCTCTATGCTAATTTAAAAAGCATTACAGAAAACATTTGAATTGCAAGCGAAGCGAGTAAGAAAATTTTTACATTAATTTTTCTCCAAATTGAAAACAATATTGATTTAATAGGGCGCAAAAATATTCATGAAGCTCCAAGGCATTCTCTTAAATTAATTTTTTTTCCCATTTAGATCGTTCGGCGCCCGAATATACGACTGACCTTTTCTTTTGAATTTTTCAAATGAAATTTTCCGAATCGAAATTCTTACACGAACGAGACGAGACACGATAGACCAACTTGGGGGGGGGGGGGGGGATACAATGTAGTCCTGTACTTCAACCATAATTTTCATAACTTTTTAAGAGGGAAAACTATACTTAAACCTACATATTAAGAGATTTTGAACATAGAGATGATACTGAGACAAGAAAAGTCTTTGTTTCCTCTCAAATTTCGAAACGAGACTGAAATAAATCTCTGCAAAATCAAAGCGAGGCGATACTTCATGTCCCAGACGATCTCGTTCGAAACTCTGGTATCATATTTGAAGAAATTGGTAAAAATAAATTTAAATTACTGTGTGTCTTATCAAGACATACCAAGCGTATAATTCATTGACTTCTTTTTTCAAAATGTCGTGTATTTTGTTTACTGTAATTGCAAAGGTAATGCATTAGTGACAATTGCGAGCCTGTGCTGCCCGGTTTAATCTATTTAGGATATAATTCCATATTTCGACGGTTCACAGCATCGAAACAAGATATAAAGCAGAAAAACGTTATTAAGAAAAGTTTTGCTTTAATGACATATACGTTGTGAAACTTTGAGTGGTGACACAATGTACGTGTTGCTTATACTAAACATTTAGTGGGCCAGGACGAAATATCTCGCCTTGTAATTGAAGGGTCCAACATGCACAGAGCTTTGGATTCCACTTTAAACTGCAGATTCAGTCCCGATTAGCCCATGAAGTGAATATACATAGAATAAGTTTTAACAACTTCTGAGTGGACACCGAAACAAAAGAAAAGCACAAACAAGAACGAGAAGGACCTCACCACACAGGAGACGAGATGAGGCTGTCACAATTCTCGACTCGTCTCATCTCGATATCATTCCTAGGTGAAATGAAATGTTTCCCTTTCCTACACATTAGAACAGGGTGCAATTTGTGATTTTATCAGAGGACGACAACTTATTTTAACCTAAGTATTAGATATAGTAGTTAGAATTGGACATTAATCGCTTAAAATCTAATCTTGATATCGAATGCAACACAAACAGAACGCCATTTGAAGTTAAACACTAAAGTCAAACTGGAAGAAAATTACATTCGTCAAACGAAAGCACGGGATAAATGAGACTCACTGCAGGTCCTATGGTTTGCCAGTTGGCTTCTCAAGGCCACTGTGTTATCTAGACTAGACTTCATTCAATTTCTTGCAAAGTTTTCTGCATGAAAGCAATGCACTGGGGGTATAAGGAAAGTAAAAGTATGTTTAAAACTTCTAAATTATTTTCCTAATCAGTTAAGGTTAGGTTTATGACATTTCACATTCGGCTGGTAGATATTGGTAGATTTTTGATTGAATTCACAAGGTCTTTGAGCGAGATGGGAATGTTTGATTGAGTGATTTGGTTTATTTTACTTCGCATTTCTGCCACTTCTGGCTAATCGCGAAGATGAGGATGAGTAATGATATGATGAAATTGATGAAGGGACACTCACAAATAACACCCATGCCCAGGCCGGGATTCGAACCCGGGGCCTCTGGTGTCATAGAACGCTTGGCTAATCACTCCGACACAGAGGCCGGCGAGGTGGGAATGTGTTTTGGATTTTCCTTGTATGCGAAAATCTTTAACTGTGACGCGCACATGCTGTTGCTTACATTAAAGTTCACCTTTTCATGTAAACGAGGAATTGACAAGTCACCTTAAAACATGTATATGCATGTATATGCATTTAATACCAGTAAATATGAAAATAAACCTTAGCCGGCTCTTCATATTGTCCACCGAAGATTGAAAAGAAAAGTAAAACAACTTTCGAGTGTTTGGCTTTCCTTGCTTGCTCTGAGATCTGAAGGATTTCGGTTTTGTATATGTAATGACAGTATTTTAAGTGCTTGAAGAACGTCGTTAGGTACAAATAATTATGTTACAAATAAATGCCTTGTCCAATGTTTTACAAATATTCCAAACGTAGACCTCTTACTAGTTGATCGGGAACCATCTCAACTCAATATTTTTTTTAAAAAAAATCAACACCCTATACGTGTCTGAGGAAATACATGGCTTCTAAAAGATATTGGATGTGGTACACAACTGCCATTAATTGTTTAAAGACATTTTTATGCTTAGCTATGGGACTTTAAAATTAAAATTGACTGAACTGATGTGAACTCTATAAGTATGATATATTCAATACCTATGGTTTCTATAGCCAATTTAGGTGAGAGACGATTCTTCCTGATTGGGATGGCTGAAGATAGAGGAGAGGGGGGAATCCTCCTCATCCCCTTTAATCTCGCCTTGCATTAAAAATCAATAGATGTATCTTTGTTCGCAATTTTCACATTTCGAACTCCTGATATTTCGTTTCGTTAAATTCAAAATGAGCCCCTGAACTAGGTCCAGAGCTTCATATTTTTTGGAATTGTTATCTGGTTAAAATCTGTTTTCAAAATGACTATAAATACTAAGAAAAACGAAGAAATTAAATTTTTTATGCAAATACGTTCACATTATACCTATAGATACTACCTTTGAAGTAGTGTATATATGCGTGCGTTTGTGAATTTTGTACCCCCCCAAATGAAAAACGTTCCTGCGCCACTGCATGTCCCCCTGCCACCCTGTGGTCACGCCACTTAACCCCCTTACCCTCTAGTTGCTTTGAACTTTCATCGGCTTGAAAATACTTCATTTTCTTTGAGAGCATAATATCGTTTAATAACGGCGATAAGATTCCCCTACACTAAATTTCTAGGTGAAAGTATAATAACATAGGGGCACGCACGTCTCAAGGGGAACAAGGATGGCCACACCTCCCTCTTTGAAAACGAATGTCAACCTAAAAGTATATATTTCACACATGATTTGATTTCAGTCATAGTAATTTACATTAATTATTAAAATTCGGATGCAGAAATGCGATAATTTCAAATTCAAGTGGTGTTTTTTGAGGGGTCAACACTATTATCGGGGTAATATGCCCCATGGAAAAAATACCTTGCTTGTCCCTCCGTGGGAAAAATCTGCGGACGTCCATGATTAGGGGGGCAATTGCCCCCTTGCCCCCCCCCCCCGTGAGCACGACTATGTGAAGGGGTCAAATCCTATTGCCTCCTTAAATGGGTTACTATGACCTGTCGCCAAAGCCTCGTTCGTCTGCAATGATGCAGGTTCTTGTATGCGCTACAATAATTTTACTCCGCCAAGTTATACAAATCTCCATGTCGAAACGTTGGCAACACTGGCTGAAAAAACTTTTTTCCAGGACATTTTGCTGCCTGACCTTGTATGGTGAACTTTTCCTGAAAATCTCGGTCACTTCGTCGGAATATCGAGCGTGGCGCTTGTTGAGTTATTGTCGCAGGGAGCGAATCTTTTTTCGGCAGTCTGCTGGCTGGTGCACTTGTCTTTTTTCTCTCTTTCTCATTTCTGTTCATATTGTATTCATGTATTCGTAATTTCCCCATTCGCTCTTGGGGGTTCTGTTGCTTCCAACACGGGAAAATAACGTTTTCGGTTTCATGCTCCGATACTGCTTGGCTTCCTCGTGAATTAATGCTGTGCCGAATTTTTTCGATCTTGTTTTGAGGCATGCACGACATGACACGCGGGAAATAAAAGGTGCATTAAAAATAATAAAACACCGAAATAATACATGAAGAAAAAATTAGGTATGTTCTGTACAAATAGAATAACGGAACACTATATACTTGACTGATATTCCTGTTGACTACAAGCCTATGCAGGTGATGAAATTCTATTTTTTTAAGGAATACTAAACCAAATTTGGGGAGGGGGTTGTGACCCCCTACCAACACCCTCATGGGCACGCCACTGTCCTGAATATTGTAGCATATCGTGAAGGTATGTGGAGGGATACAAATTCCTGATTTCGGTCATTTGTCGAGGTGATGTGATCTGTACCACGCTGCGGTCGCTTTAACCCAATTCCAAGGTCTGTATTAACCATGGAGTAGGAATATATATATATATCCCCCTAAAATCACCCCGGGAGTTGAATCCGGGTCTCCTGTGTGGCAGTCAGATGATCTACCGACTGAGAAACCGAAGCTCCACATTATATATGTCCTAAGGAGGAAGGTGCGGGGATAATTAAATTTTGCCCAAAATGAGTTTTGTCCATTTTCTGAGTCATTGCAGAGGCGCACATAACCGGTAAATAGGATATATGTTACACACATACACACACACATGCACACATTTCAGTTCTTCAACTGTGGTATGAAGTGTAATATAAAGACAGGAATTAATAATATGGATGGGTGTCCAGAAATTGAGTTAGGGAAGAGGGATATTACATAGGAAGAAGGTTGGCATTTGTTTAGTAGTCAGTGCTATATTTTTTAACGATGCAACGCCTATCGGATGTTCTACATTTTAAAGTCTGGGCTGAAGAAGAAATACAAATCCATCAAACTCCTCGTCAATCCCCCTCCCCCGAACACACCGCTGCATAATTAGAGTTCCTGTAAATGCACATGAATTAAAGACAGTGACGTGTTTAAAATGTTGGTGGGAGTCATGCCCGCCTCCTCTCCGCTTGGCCTAGTATTGATAAAAAAAATAATAAAGAACGTCAAAGACAGGAAAAGATGGCAAAGTGACGGTTGAATACTAAAAAAAGTATATGCACACCCCTTTCGAAAATTCTGGGCACACCACTGCTTAGATAACTACATATTGGATTCTGAAGTACTCTTGTTTGTCATTTTAGCATAGTTTTCCAGGATAGAACCGGAATGAGAGGTTTGTGTTCCGCAGTCTCCAATAATTTCTCAGATAAATGTCTCAGTTTCAAAAGAAAATGTAGCAATACTATGGAATGCGTCCTGAAAAATTTGAAATGTTCACTGTTGAATTCATTTTCTAAATAGATGGATAAAGTTGTCAAAGACAGATATTTCTCCAGTAAGAAATGGATGTATTGATTTTCAAGACTAATTTCGGTTTTCCCTTCTATCTCTCTCTCTCTCTCTACCTTTAATTTGTTTCTATGTTTCTTCTTTCTCTGACTTTTTGTTCCTCTTTATGCTCTTTCTTGTCTTTGCCTTCTCTCCCTCTGCCTTTAATTTGTTTCTCCGTTTCCTCCTCTCTGTCTCTGTCTCTTTATGTGCTTTCTTATCTTTGCTTATCTCTCTCTCTCTCTCTGCCGTTAATTTGCTTCTCTCACACTGTTCATTTCTCTTTATGCTCTTTCTTGACTCTCTCTTTCTCTCTCTCGGTCTATTATTTACTCTTCGTTTCTAACCTTAGGTCATTAAATCTTATGATAACATTTAAATGAAATTTAGAAACAGTATATTTACACTCGGAGAAAACCAAACTCATACACAAAAAACATGTATATGGAAGTACGAAGTAGTAACACCAAAAACTTGACTAAATTAAGTTCAAACTTAATATCCATCTAACCTTTCGGTGAGGTTGGTTGTACGTATATACTAGAATGATGTCCTCCACAAGGCTGCATACTTTTCTGTAGGGAAATCTTTGATGACTGCACCATTAATGGACACGAATTATTTTTCCAGTTGTCTTTGTTACATAGTTAAGAAATAGCATACTATATTCTTTCAGTTCCATTTTCTTTGGGGGGGGGGGGGTAAAAACATCCCTGGCAGGGAGAAAATAATTTCCTTTTGCCGGGATGGATTTTCTGCGAGAGGAAAATCCCTGGCATCTACCCATAAATTCGCACACTGTATAGGGCAGTAGAATATCACCATCCTGGAAGAATATATTGTGAAAGACTTCAAGGGGAAAGGAAACGTCAAAGTTAAAGTGGGAGGATGATGATAATGGTGTTAGAATGATGAAGATTAGAAGCTAGAGAAACAGGATGAGAAATGGAAAGCGACCAGTGTAAGGGTGTGATTAGATTAGGTATCAATATTCAAAAGTGATTTAGCCTTCCTCGAAACACAAAGTAGAGACTGGCCATATATATGATTGGTTGGTTGTTTGATTTGGTTTATTTTACTTCGCTTTTCTTCCACTTTTGGATAATCGCGAAGATGAGGATGAATTATATCATCGATAGAATTGACGAAGGGCTACTGCCAAAGAACACCCATGCCCAGGCCTGGATTCCAACCCGGGACTCCTAGCGTCGTAGCGCGCACGGAGGTTGGCGTGGTCACATATGATTTCGCTACTGAAAGCACATCTAGAATTACTATAGTCTCCTCTCTATCTTATCTCCCGTATCTCTCATCAGTCTTCCATCACACAGAGTGGTATTTGGAGAAGAGACCGGAGAAACCGTCTCCAGCTCGAGTTTGTAAACAAAAATGGCTTGAGAAAGACAATATTTGGTGAAGTTGGCTCTCACGAGTAAACAAGGATAAACCTAATGGTACATACAATCGATTATTGAAATTCTACAAGAGAGCTTCCCCTTGCCACAACACAAACAATATAAGCAATGAATAAAGTTTAAACAAAATATTTAAAAAAAAAGTTAATTCGAATTTCTGGAAGAATTTGGCAAAAAACTGATACCTTTCATTGATATTTCTCACGGCAATTTAAGAAATAACTGTTGAAACAGCCCTTATACGTTGCCAGTTACGACATGTCTGGCTGGATTCATGTAGGGTAGAACGCACACTGCAAACGTAGCTCCACAGTCTGGAAATTCATCTTCAGAGTTGCGTATTGTCTTCAGTGACAGCTCCAGAGAGAAGCTTCCGCAACAAAACAATAAATGGTCTTTTAGTCAGAATATGCATTTTTGTACGATATGTAAATGCTGAACCACAGAAAATATTTGTGTATAGTATTTACAGGTAAGAAAATATTTGAAAAAATCTTGCAAAGAATATTCCACTAAATTACCTTGACGCATCGCGATATTGTATCAATTATATACATGTTTCCCCAAAGTACGAAAAATTAACAACCAGAGGGAGGATGCTGCAACCAGAGGGGAATTTCCATAATAATATCACATAAAAGTCGCTGCTCTTGTAGTTATAATTACATCACAAGTTTATGGGGATTGCCCTCCATGTAAGAATGTTTATCTGTGACAGAAGCAACATCGATCGATCGAAAGCGAGAGTACTTTCATATGTTGTTGAACGCTGAATCACTGCAGCCAACTGTACAAGGTATGGAACGTGTTGATGTGTTATGTAGCCCTACGCCTCCCTCTCCCCCTCTCCTCCCGACACACCCACAGCGTATTGCCGTACGTATACTTCTGGATTGTAATGATTACATTGAAAGTCAATGGGTTTGTTACAATCAAAAAGTGTCCGTAACTGTACCACGACGACGCGACGTTACGAGTGCTTGAAAAACGTCATCCTGCATGTATACAAACACCACGCAGCACAGATTCACAGAGTTGTCGCCGATATTTATTTTTCTATAGGATCTGGATAATGTTGTAAAACTGATAGTATGGAAGCGTAAGATAGCAGTAGAGATGTTGTTAGGTTGGATTCGCAGGGTTTAGCCCTTTCTCTTTAAAGCATGCATGTGTTGTAATCAGTGATGTGCATCTACGCGTAAACAACGATAGTCTACATTCTACACGTAGACTATTTTATACACGTAGATTACGTAATCTATGTAAACAATATGGCGAAAGGTGATAACTTAGCAAAGGGCGCCGTGGAATTAAAAGAAAATTATACTGCGTATGAGTTGCTGATGTGTAAGGATAACTTTTCATACTCTTTCTTCCAAATTCGAACATTTTCTCACCTAGGAAGAAACCTAATATAGGAAATATTCTAGTGTTTTATGGGAAAAAGACCACTCTTGGCTCACGACTGCCATCTGTTGTTGTTTTTTGCATACTATTTATGTTCATCCATAGTTGATAATAGAAGAGACGAGAAATTTTGTTGTAAATAGGGTTCTTTTGATTTCGTTATTAACCTTTCATGAAACCCTTGAAAATTAATTTTAATGCACTTTAGATTGTCTACGTAGTCTATGTAATCTACAAACCAATGTAATCTACGCGTAGATTACGTGCAGACAACGCATGTAGACGTAAACTTATAGTCTACGGCACATCACTGGTTGTAATCCGTACATACGCTGTGCATATTTTATGCCTTTGTATGTTTCATCTACAATTTCTTTTTAAAAACAGGTCGGAGATTGCCATGGCCGTATGTGTACAATAATAATGGTTGGCATTCAACTTACTGAATTTCAAAGGTAGTACAGTTTTAATAGTTATAATTTAATTGTTACTATTTATTTATTATTAATGAACAATTTAAAATTATAGGAAATAAAATTTTCTCGCCAAACAATTTGGATATAAATATTAACTTGACATGGGTATGCATTAATTATATTAACCAACCTGCTCCCGTAACGGGGTGGTTAACACATCGCGCTACGACGCCAGAGGTACCGGGTTCGAATCCCGGCCTGAGTATGGATATTTGTGAGTGTCCGTTCATCAATTTCATCATGTCCTCATTCATCCCCATCTTCGCAAATTAGCCAAAAGTGGCACAAAAAGCGAAGTAAAATAAAGCAAATCAAATCAAATCAAAGCCAAAAGTGGCACAAGAAACGAAGTAAGATAAAGCAAATCAGTTATTAATTATATTAACCATGCCAGTATTGGTTTTTATATTTAACAAAATAAAATGTATGTAGTGCGTACAGCTAGCACAAGGAAAATGCAATACAAATACATCAAAGTTAGGCTTCAATTTTTTTTAAACCTACTTTTGAGTGTGTGATATTAATATAACTTTAAAAAAATCTGTCCACCCAATTTAGTGTTTTATGATAAATTTTGATTTGATGACACAATTAATGCAGAATATTCACTAAACCAATGGTAGGGGTCTGAACCTGTTAAATCTTCCCCTTAAATATCGCCATAGGGCTTGCCTTTATTGAATACATCATTTGTTCAAAATGTACTTTTAAAAATGTTCTACGTGTTTGCATACACAAAGAATGAAAATTTTCTAGGGCTCGTAACGGCGAAACGAGGCCACGGGCACAATGTTATGAAGTAAGTTGATGTACGCTGTGGAAGCTTGTCCCTGTTGTACTGCATCACCCTGTGTATACGTATGTATCGAGTGTTTTTTAAAGCGCATTCAGCCTTCACCCACCCCTTTTTGTGACTTCGCAGCAAGGATAACACGAAACGAACAAAGGGTGCTGCTCGGGTACGGATGATTGAATTAACACAAGTACCATTAGCAGAATTCCCTTGCAGCTTACGCGGATGACATTTCACCCCGCGCCACGTCCGTTTTCCTGAATGCCGTCGAAATATCTCAGCGCGCGAGCGAGAGAGGGAGAGAGAGAGCCCCGCATTGTTGAATCCGTATTGATTCCCCGCACCGAAGCGACTGTGGATTGCATGATAAGCCGAACTGGTGCCAGCTGCCAGAACAAGGCGCTGCCTTAACCCAACTTGTTTCCTAAAACTTGCGTCATTTCGTCTGGAATCCGCGCAGTTTGTCCTCGGCTCCCGAGGATAATGGTCGAAATCTATATGCACCGTTGAGAACGCCGGGTTCATTTAGTTCCAGAAATATAAAGAGGGGGAAAGGAAATGGAAGCGTGGACTTGCGAAGGGTAAGGAGACTTATAAGAACCTTAATGGAGTAGAAGAAAGGCATAATGCCTGCCAAAAAGGAAAGGGAGTGTGGAGGGGGGGGGGCTTTTTTATTCTCAGTACTTTGCATAACTAAAGAAAGCGAGAGAGGCTGAGTGGTTAAAAATTGTGGTTAAACCCTGCAAAGGAATTGGAATTCGATTCCGAACGAGTTCTGTCCGGCGCTTCACCTTTGCAAGGGACTTCTCGATAAGGGAACGCTTCATCGGAATGTTCTGGGTTCGATTCCCGGTCAAGGTCACTCGCACAGGGAATCAGGGGGCACTTGTCCCCCTGAGATATCTGGGAAAACTCCATGTAATTTGAATGGTGAAATTGTAGCGTGAAAACATACACAAGGGATGTCATGAAAGACAGCAGATTAAGTGGTCGTATCTGTGTATCGTGACAAAGTACAAAAAAGGAACTGTACATCAACAAAGTGATTCATGATTATAGATAGGAAGCAAGTTGAGTCAACTTTCTATTTAAATAGTGGACTCAAGTCAGAACTTGACAACAATGCGAAGGTATTTTCAAGTCAATTTCAATTTTATGTTTCGTAAGAAAATAATTAAAAAAATACTAATAACAGCTAAATTATGAGTTTTTATGACTGAAGAACGAGATATGAAACCCAAAGGCGGCTTTAGACGAAAGCATTTCCTTTAACATTTTTGCTAGCATAAATGCTATGTAAATGCTTCCAAAAATCTTATAGTAGATGGTATTTTACACGCAAGCATTTCATGTAACTTTTCGGCTAGCTTTTGCGATGTATAATATATACAACATGAAAGGCACACCGTGTTACACCATCTATGCTGAGTGCGCGGTGTTTACATTTGAAAAAAAAACTAAAAAAGCAGAGCCATTCCTTTGTATCTAATAACGGTTTATACGAAACTTTATTCCTCTCGGTTGAATAGTTATCGGCTTTTAAAAATGTGATGTGATACATTGTTTACATCTCGCGCGGCCGCCTTTACAGCTGCACGCGTGACCTATAAGTCGCTTCTGATTGGTTATGCTACGAAAATAGGATCGATTCTATCCTTGATAAATGCCATGAAATATGCCATGGCATCTGAAATGCCATAAAATTTCTGACTTTACACGGTAGCATTTTGGTTATGGCGTAAACGTGCTCGAACTAGAAATTCCTAGCTGGGGGATGCTTTGCCTAGTTTAGGGGAAAGTGGAGGGATGCATGTATTGATCAACATGGAGAAAATACAGCAAATAGGGATGTCCATGCAAATTATTCTAGTTTGGGGGGGATAACTTCACTCCAAGTTCCCCCTCCCCCACCCTGAGCGCTGCTGCTCCCCTGAGAAAAAATCCTGAGGGCGCCCTTGTTCCCCGTGTTAGGGTTGTAACCAGAGGAGTTGCCTCCCTGAAATAGTCTTACTCAGTTCCCTGAGTGGAAATTCTGGTCGAGTTTGAGGATAGGTAGAGGGCGTGCTATATGGATCAGCATGGAGACAATGCAGTTCGTAGGGGGATGCCTATGCAAATTATCCTAGGTGGGAGGATGCTCTATGAAAATGTTTTGAACTACGGGCATAGCATCCACGAGTTCCTCCTACTTCGAGCACTGCTCTTCTGCCCTCTTAAATAGCATCTACTGTGAAACGTTGACTGAAGAAATATCGATATATAAGGCCGTCAATTGCCGGCCGCTGCCATCCATATGCCGTAAAAAATTGGTATGTTTAGTTCTCAAGTGAACTTTGAAATTCTTACACAACTATCTCACAATCCCCCCCCCCCACCCCGCCCGCATTTAAAAAGCATTTTTAAAAGAGTGTGAGTATGATTTGCATGAGGGGGAGTAGTAAAATTTCTCTAAAACAATTAAGGAAAATAAGTACAGTTGAGAAGCGTACCAAGTGTAACCTGTTATAATATCGCAAGTCTGCGAAGGTCAGTAATCGGATAGCCATTAAAAAAATACTAAAAGAAAATGTATGTGTGTGGGGATGGGGTGTCTGATGACGGGAACTAAACTGAAAGACTCGTACCTTTCAGTTTCCCAGGAAACCTCACATATATATAGATCTATTTAAATCAGGAAGGCTTGGATGGATACAATATGAATGATGTGGCCTCCCCGATGGTGCAGTGGTAGCGTCGTAGCCTTGCAATCAAGGGGTCCCGGGTTCGACATCCGGTGGAGGCAGATAGTGGTTTGAATCCCACTTTAAACTGCAGATCCAGTCCCGATTAGCCTTACTGTGGACTTAAAACACCAATTCAATCAATGTGAATGATGAATCGTGGCCGTAAGGAGGCCAAAACTATAAGGCAGACTATCATAATGAACTTGAAAGGAAATAGCGATTTGATTTTGTTTGCTCAGGGTAGATTCAGATCTTCGGAGGACACGATCTAAAAGCAAAGAGAATGGCTCATGAAGAGTCAAAATGATGCAAGATTCGAAAGAAAGGAGATATGGAAAGTTTTCACCAGGACCAGTCTCATTGGGACTATAGTCTCGAGTTTTCATGTCGTCAGAACATGAAGATTCCGCTGAATTCTGGGTTTATCTCTGCAACGTATGAGAAACTGTATTTTATTTCCAAGACAAACCTCACATTTTGAATCCGGACAAATTTCATCTGTTTGGAATTCAACCTAAGGCATACAGGGAATCTTTATGTGGACAACAATCCCTCTTGTGTAGAGCAGTATGGCCTAAGTTACCTATCAACCAACTATTGCGAACCCCTTGGTCAGATACGAACCACTATGAACACTCCTTCGACTTTTGGTTCGTAAAATAATGATTATTCTTATCATCATTTTATTTAAAAAAAATAACATATGAAGGTCACATAAGGCAGGTTTTCACCCTTGATATCTCGGATTTTGACTTTTTTGGTAGTGGACGTGGTTCCCCTCCCACGTTTTAAAAATGAAACCCCCCACAAGGGCATTGCATAGAAATAAATTTGTCCGTGTCACATATCCTACCTGTTTATTCAGAATTACCATTCAGGTGGCGATGATGTTTCTATAATAGTGGAAAGGTAAATTTGGAGCCAAAAGAAGTATAACAAATTATATTTAGTTGTATCGTGAGAAAACTGAAAGTTGGTTAGTGTGTGTGTGTGGATAAATCACCGAAGGGTAGCTGTACCTAAAAACTCGTGTAAGGTACACGTCGTACGTATAGTATATGCTTCTGACAGCAGACCATTTTTAGCTTTGAGAAATATTGTGTTCCAACATTTCAAAGCTGTAATGAGTTATTTATGAATGAATGCGGATTGCAGCGGAAGAAAGAGTGATACAAAAAAATGTTTTGACACTTATAGAGAGCCTCCCCAAAATGGATTCGCAACGATTCCTTTATTCTCCTGGGCATTGATTGCCCTACACAAGTACAACCTTCCACATGAGGAGGAACGTACGCAAATACCCACCTGTGCCGGCTTGAAAAGCGGCAAGGCGTTGAAAGTGTTTGAATACATCCGCCCAAAGGCATTTTCACACATCAGTGCTTCTCCATTAAACCTTGAGTGCGGATGTCCATGCTTATGCAAACCAGCACGATTCTGCTTGTAATGACGCTTGCATGGGTGAAAACTGTTTGATGTTCCAGCCACACCCATAGGGAAGAATCGGAACTCATTCGGAAAGCCACAGGTTGAAATCCTGGACAGGTGTGTTTTTTTCCTATAGAGTTCTCACTCCGTTTGAATGGTGTGCTCTAAAATGACAAAAATCAATAATGTGTAATTTGTACGTGTCATATTTTAGGGTTGTTTTCAGTGTCGATACTAAATGGGGATCAGAGTGGGCTGTACCTCCCCACGAAAAGCGGCTGTTACCCAGTATCCCCCAGTTTTCTTTTAGAAAAAAATGACTATCAATATGTAATGGCATCTTTACTGCCATATACAACATGTTGCACTACGTATTATAACTTCCAAACTTCTGAGAATTTTTGAATACTCAAGACGGGGGGGAGTTGGCTTGTCACAAATAGGCATCCCCAAAAGGCGAGATTCCCCACCTCACGTTGGGATGAGTTTTCCTCCCTTTGAAGGTTGAGGGGTGTTATCCTTGCTCTACCTTGGGATGAGTTTTTACTCATTTGAGCGAGGATATTCATCCTAGTTTGGGGGAAAACTGAATTTGTACTCCAATTCTTGTTGGAGGGAGAGGGATTTGATTTATTTTTGAGCTCAACATGAATTATTAGTTTTTATTTCTTCTAATTTACGGCTGTTAAAAATAAATTAACTCATTTAATTATATTTAATTTATATATACAGTACATGTCTGGCGAAGATAGCGTGTGTTCACTCGAGACGTGTTAATTTTCCATTCTTCCCTCACCCTCTCCGCAGACTTTTTTCTGTAGTCGTTACTGTCTTTCTGCCACTTGTGGATAAATGTGACAACCAGGATGAATGATACTTAGTTGAAACGGCGAAGGGACGCTCTCGAAGAAATCCCATATATAGGCCAAGACTTGAACGTGCAGTGAGATCTTGAGCTGGCAGCTCAACGCGCTCAGCCACCGAGGCAGGTGCGAGCGTGCAACATTTATCAGTTGCTGCAGTACACCGAACTTTCTATTTCGTGTTGCGATGCACAGTTCTCAGTCTGTAGCACCTGCTTCTGCAGCATATTTACAAAGTAATAAAACTAAAATTGATTCCGGTGCGCAACAGACCTTTGAACGCAAAGGACTACAAACGGGTTGGTATCGGTAGACCTGTGGTCAGCACATCGAGTTGCATCGCTACTGTCACCTGGCTTTCTAGAGCGTATTCAATTACAATTTATTTCCTTTTCGTGTAACTCCCCAGTAGTTGTGGGGTCAACACCGAATAATTGTTTACGTTCTTACAAGGATGAGCTCGAAAGGGAGTCAATTCAACCGCACATTGTATTTTCTGCACGGTGGTCTCTTTATCATGAAGATAAACGAAATGCACAGAAATCACAATGATATTTTATATATATGATTTGTAATCCTAACATCTGAAAGATGTATTTTTGACCCCCAAAATAGAACAATTTCAAAATAAGCAGAAATAACAATTAAAATAATATTTCATCAGGATAATAACATTGAAGAGAAATTCCGTGAAAGTTGTATTTAAAAGAAAATTGTGTAAAACGAAAAACCCATGTTTGTTAACAATATGCGGGCGTGTGTGATTCAACCTACTGGTAGAAGGTCGTGTTTGGCTGAAGAAAACCATTATTCTTACTTTCACCTTCAATCAGCATGACTACACTAAAAATTTGCAGAGAACTGAAAATATTCAAAGATTTTCCAAATGGGGTGCATGGGCTCTGTACAATATGTGTGTGAATTAAGCTTTTTGCTTTGGGCGAATGCTATGAAACCCATTCTAGTTTCGGAGCAAATAAATGCACGTTGTTGTTGATGTGATTATTATTATTAATAGTAGTAGTAGTAGTAGTAGTAATAGTAGTAGTGCTAGTGGTAGTAATAATTAGAGGAAAACATTAAGATAATTATTAAGTACATAATGAATCATTCATTTTCTCACATAACCGTTTTTCTCTGATGATTTGCTGTTCTAATGTTGGCTCTACTAACTTTTAAGATTTTTATTCATTATTGCTACCTTCTGAAAAAGTTATTAGCGCAGTCTACGTGTCTCTTTATGCAAGAAAACTAGCCGTTTGTAGGAATCTTACATTTAAATTTCTTATATATCTACTCGTTATGGAAATGAATCAACAGCGCCGTTTTATTGTAAACCACGAAAATGGAATCTGAGTCATCAACTTCTTCTACAGTATGATTGAAGAAATGAGAACCTGTACATTAAATTCATATATCTCTCTCTTGTTCCTTTTTAGTCAATCATAAACACATAAATACCGTCAAGTGTTTCTTGATAGAAACTGGGTGAGTACATATACTGTGACTTTCATAAAAATGGCTTGCTTCATTTACAAGTTAACGTTGTGAAATGTTTGTGTTCTAAATGCGACTATTATATTGTATTTCTTGGCAGGATAGAGTCACCTTCTGATTGATTGATTGATTTATATGCTGTTTTAAGTCCACTTTATGCGCAGTAAGGGTAATCGGGACTGGACCTACAGTTTAAAGTGGGATCCGAACCACTGTGCCATGTGCCTCCACCGGATATCGATCCCGAGAACCCTTGAGAGTCACCTTCTGCATGGTCTATTGGGAAGTGGAGATCCCTCCCATCCCACAGTTAATTCGCACCATATATATATATAAAAACTGAACTCCATGATGCAACAGCCCCTTGCGCGGCAGGGCCTGTCATAGAGAATTATTCATTGGGTGAAGCGTAGTCAGGCCATTGAGTCCCATCGTCGCTGTTTTCTGGCTTTTGAGTTCGGAGCCTCGCTACTTTTTCTTTTTAAGTGGCTCTCCAATTGTCCTCACGATGCTGTGTCAATGCTGAAAACTTGAGGGCTCCCACCGGGAATCGAACCCGGATTCGTAAGAGCTCTAACCATTTGGCTTATATATAATTGAAAGTATAGTATGTTTTTGTAAGTCATAAGCATATGATTATAAATAAATGAAAGTAGATAAATTTGAATATAATATGAAGTCAACAGAAATTAACACACACAAATGAGAAGTTGATAAGCATGCAGATAGCATTTGGGTCCTTCAGAAATAAATATTTAAAATAGCTTATCAGAAATTTCGCCTCCTACTATTAGTACTTGCAAGGAAGTTTAATAATTAGAATTTGTCAAAAGACGAATCATACCTTTAAAAAAATCTGGGTTGCTTTGCTTTATCATCGAAAAATTTCCTTTCATTGCGTGCATCCTTACCCTTCAAATTCCAGTGAGGGTAAATACGTATAACACAGGTCATCATTATTCAGACCTTGTTACTCATTATCATCCAATTTCAAATCCATATATTTTCCTGCTTTAAAGATTACGGACTACGGAGGCGACTTCGCATCCAGTTAGATGACTAGCTGTCGCACACTCTGACCTTTCCGCTTCAACTAGCGGCGCATGTCTGATCTCTCGGCCGCCTTTATCACAAAGCTTCGCGTGCTGCTTTTCCAATCTCATTCGACCTTCCACGGCCATCGTACTACAAGGGTCTATCTGCCGATCTATTTGTGTGCGTCTCCATCAAAGGGGCTCGTGCTGAGAAAACGAAACAATGAACCTCGAATGCATAACGTATCAGCGAGGAAATACCTTATTTTGTTGACGTTATCTGGCCAATTACGGCTGCCAACTCGATATACATCCTCAATATTTTTGTTTACTGCCCGAGAACAACAACGATATGACGTATAGTATAGTTTAGTGACTGAGAAAGGCGATGGAACATAGTGCATGATTATTTTTTTAAAGAAAGATTTACTAAACGTTCTCCTTTGATGAAATATTTTGCATTTGTGTGGAATTTCTTCTAGAGAATTGTTGTGCATTACTTTCGCGGTTATCACTATTTGGAAATATTGATTGATTGATTGATTTGGATTATTTTACTTCGCTTTTCTGTCACTTTTGGCTAATCGCAAAGATGAGGATGAATTATGATATGATGAAATGGCGACGGAGGCCAGCACTATTTGGAAGTAAATAGTTACTTCTAACTCAGTGATGGTAATTGTATCTTATCTACTCGTAGTAACTATTTGGAACGAATAACTCAGTTAGCCTACTCTGTCACGTAAGAAGTTAACGGTTGCATCTTACAGTTACATTTTACATTTACTGTTTTGCACACTTAACGGCAAAATAAATTGTACTATATTAAATAATGTGATGAACATGAATGGAAACAAAAACGTCAATAAGCAGAGCACATCTAATTTTTCTTCTTAGTATTAGTTTATGGTTTACAATAAAAAGGTGCTTAGAAACTTAATTTTAAAATTTTCAGTCACCTAACTGTTATTTTTCGTAGTAAGTTTGCAAAGAAGAGGCAAAATGATTTTTTTCTAAACTAGAACAAGGATTATTTGCAAACATTTTTATGTATTTATCAAGGCTCTTTGAAGTCCCAAACACTTTGTATTTTGGTTGATTTGGGAATACGGTCAGTCATTTGCTGCTGTGCACGAGTAAAAAAACAACAAAAAAAAACAACATAAGTACAACTTGACCAAGTTGAGAAGAACCCCGGCAAACTCGCAATCTAAAGTCAGCAGTAATTTGTTTTCTCCTCTTCTTTCGCTTCTGTACTGTTTTCCCCTTCATGATGATACAAACACTTGTTTTGAAGAACACCGCCATTTTGGCAACGCAGTGGCAAGACTACAGGGTAAACAGCTATTTACATTGCCCGTGCCCCCTACGTTCATTTACGGTTGGAAATTGACAGCAGCGCCAAGGGGATGGTCTCTTCTTGGTCGAAACACGTGATTTTGCTTGTTTTGAGAAATGACACCAGAACAGGGACGCCAACTTATGAAAATCACTGGATTGGCTCAAACACGAGAGTTATAAGTTCACAAAAAATCTCATAAATCCTCCCTTCCATGTATCATGATATTAATGCAACGATGCATCGTTACTGATTTCTTTAAAACGTATGTTATTTAGTGATATCAATGGGCAGTCATCCACGAATCACGATAACAAATACATAATAATAATAATAATAACAACAACAACAACACGAAAAATTATTGGGTGGGCTTGAGCCAGACGGGCCCATATAAGTTGACGCCACTGCACCAGAAAATAAGAAATATAAAACCAGAAAAATGCAAACAAGTCCTTGAGTAAGGAGCACGATACACCATAGTGGTTAAGGGTTACCACAGATACTTTTTTTCCACAGGCCACCAAAGGAAAGATCAAGGGAGAATAGGAATTGTCAAAATAAATACCAGCCAGTGCGTTAACAGTATAAGAAGGAAACGGTAACATCACCGTCCTTTCGCGAATGTCTGGCATTACCGAAATTTAGTAGCCGGTTTTCATTGGAAACGTGCTTGCTTCATCGTTTTACATGCCACAAAGCGCACTAAAACCCTACATAAAGCGCGGTCTCCGCTCCCATAAACAGGGTACCAGGAGCGGCCATTCCATTCAATTGTGGAGAGATTTGGTCCGTGAGTAAATGTATTGTAACTCTTTGGGCCTTCGGCTCGCGCAATCGAGGAAAGGGAAAAAGTGGCTTTCCTCTTGGAGTTAGGAGGAATAAATTCCTCCTTATTTGCTCCAACAGCCTCGGACCAGGAGCGGTTGGAAGAAGGGAGAATTCTTGACAGAGACGGATGCCGAAAATGTTCACGATTTGAATAAACCACCTTGCTTCTATCTTCCCACCGCAATAGCCTTGACATCTTAGCAGTATGGCCAGCTACGAGCGCCATCAATGTTTTCTCTTTATTATTCCTGAAGTTCTTGACGGTTTGCCTTTTTGCGAGAGTTCCTCTTCTTGCTTCGGGGCGATGCTTCTTGGCTTTGGGTAGAGAGCGTTTGGGACTTGTGACAAACCGTGTGTGTGTGGAATTAACCACGAAAAGATGCCGAAACCCGGGTCATTTTATCCACTACTAAAGGATTCTCCTCCCCTCTCCCTCCGCAGGTAAGTCGACTGATTTGGTTTGTTTTACTTCGCTATTCTGCCACTTTTGGCTAATCGCGAAGATGAGAATGATGAAGAGAACGCCTTTGCCCAGGCCGGATTCGATCCCGGGAACATTTCCATTTCGTAGTAAATCTTTAAACAAATTAGGCTCTGGTGCCTGGGACTACATCCAGGCATAGGCACAGCCAAGAATTCTACAGATTAACAGCTTATTTCTGTATTTGTTATTTGACGTCACTTTTTTTACCCCCTGGGTAATGGATGATGGGACAAAAATATTGATATATCCATGCATTACTTAGGATTCGAACTTAGAACCTTTGGCCTGATATCGCCTTACGCTGACCACTCCGCCACTGAGGTCGACCGGCTAACTGTGTGACACAGAACACTCATGGCCAGACCGGGATTCGAATCAGAGACCCCTAGCGTTGTAGCTTGCTGTACTAACAACTCTGCCTAGGAGGTCGGGAATTAAATTCTGACCTGGATTCGTATATCTTATTTTCCAGTAACTATGAATTCTCTCGACACAAAAATTGCAATATTGAAAATAAAACAGGAAGACGGTTCAAGCCAGAAGCTAACTGCTGTGATTTTTGGAATGGACCACGAACTACGTTGCCCCTTCCTCTCTCGTGATTTAAATACGAATTGTTCCCAATAGCTAATCACGATTCATTGACGCTATCGTTCTGTTCGTCTTGTCTCAATTTCTGCACCACCTCAGCACCATGCTCCGCGGCTCTAGCGAATTGTAGAAGAGAGAGAAAGAAGGAGAGAGATGATTAAAAATTGATTGTCGCCAGCAATCGGAGCGGAATTAACCTCTGACAGGACCAAATTGATAAGGAAACTTCAACTCTGTGCCCGTCGCGTTTTCTTTGTCGTGAAACGAGGGGCAGAGTTGGAAATGCTGGATAATAACTGATGGATACGTCATACGGCCACTAAAATAATCGAGAAATCGATAGGACTTCTGGAGTTCCTAAGCAGAGAATTTATCTGTCGTATGTGTACGGAGCAAGGTCAGGAGTAAACGAACTTCCAGCGCGGATGAAATCACCCTTTGGGGCCTCCACGTTTAGCTCGTTAAATTTAACGTTAAGTTTAAATTTGCGGTTATCAAGTTCACTGTACAGATTACGCTTTGAGAGGATGCCCACTCAGTGGCGTATTTATGATTTCATTTCGGAAGGTAGGTTCTTTTGGAGGTATGGAAATTTTTATATGTTACCAGTCAGTACCTAAACTATTGCCATGCAGTTCTACGAACCTTAGAACATTGGCTCTAACCTAGGTCGTTAAATCTTATGATAACATATACACGTACTGTAGAAACACTTACCACGTATATTTACATTCCAAGGAAACCCAAACTCACATACAAAAGAGCTATCGAACTAGTAACACCGAAAACATGACCAAATTTCCATTGTCAAATTCAAACTTGATGTCCATCTAACCTGCCTAGAAGTTTTTTTGTGAACATTTACACGTAAAACATCATAGCTTCACCCTGAAAACTAAAGTGAAAAGCAGCCTGCTGTGTCTTGGTTGAGGTTGGTGAGGTTTGTCAGTTGCAGAATGGTGTCCTTTAATACAAGGCTGCATTCTTTCAGCAGGGAAATCTTTAATGACTGGATCATTAATGGACACGAACGTTTGTTATGGTAATGTTTGTCACATAGTTAAGAAATAACATACTATATGCTTTCAATCACATTTCCTTTGAAGGGATAAAAACATCCCTGGAAGGGATAAGGCTAATTTTATTTTGCCGGGATAAAAAAAAATGTGGAGGCAGGAAATCATGAGCATCCTCCCTTTTTAATTCGCACACTGATAAAATCATACGTCTTGGTTCTATTTATTTCATGACATCACATTTGTACATTTAACTTTAGCAATGAGAATCAATGGTGAATGATGAAGGAATGGATGCGTTCACTTTTGATCGTTCCTTAACCGGGAACTGATTGATTGAACTGAATGTACGGCTTGACCAAGATGAGAAAAATCCTCTTGTTATCGTCGAATGTTTATCCTAAGCGAGCGGAGGAAGCGTGGGCGATGCAATCAAATGCTTACCATGTATTCATGCTTTTACGTTGCCAAAATAATCAGAATTCTTCAACACATTGTTGTCACCTTCATTCAGTGCCAAGCAGGGTGCGAAATCCTGGGGGGGGGGGGATTCCACCCCAACAATCTTATATCCTAAAAAATCCCCCCACCAAAAATTTACAGGGAGAGAGAGTTTTTGTTACAACATCAAAAAATAAGCAATTAGTTTCGACTTAAAATAATATCGGAAGCACACACAAAGTAGTGTGTTTGTCAGTGTTGGATGCTTCTCTCTCTCTCTCTCTCTCTCTCTCTCTCTCTCTCTCTCTCTCTCTCTCTCTCTCTCTCTCTCTCTCTGTCTCTCTCTCTGTCTCTCTCTCTCTCTCTCTCTCTCTCTCTTCTCAAGAGATCGTTAACAGATCTACTCCAATAAGAATATACGCACAATAAAATAAAATCGAGACTACGAAATCTAATTGATTTATATTAATAGAAAGCAAAATCTAAACTAAAACTTATACATAATACAACTATTTCAACTATTTTTACTTTATACACATTTTGAAATGGTTCTATAAATTTCATCTAGGTAGTTTTTAGTTCAATAACTTTGTTCTGTATACCCCTGACTTACAATCAAAATATTGACAAAAGAAGGGAAACACTTTGTTCCATCAGTATAAACCCCTAGGCAAAAAAATCCATTCAGGCACTGAGCAGTGAAATCATCAGAATGTGACCCCAAAACTTTGTTCGTAAATTGCTTCCCTTTTTATTCTAGATGAAACTTGTATTTTCTTTTTGGATAATGACTGAATTAAAATAAATTTTACTATTGAGTTTGGAAGTGCATTTCATAGACTTGTAACTTGCATGATTTCTCTTTGTTAAACTCAAACATGTATTTTCCTAATTAATACTATGTGACGCTCAAAATGTAGGACATTTATGATATTTTTCAAATTCCTCCCGGACGCCGGACATCTAAAATGTAGGACATGTCCGCAAAAAAACAGAACGTCTGGTAACCCTGTCTATGTTAGAATAAGATATTCTTCCCTCCACCAGCCTTCAATGATTTCGCACCCTTGTGCCAAGTGTTTGTATTATCACGAAGGAGAAGTCCTTACACAGCGAAATTAAAGGTACGCAGGTCATCGGGAGATGCGGCGATGACAAAGCAAAATAATAAATATATTGCTTTTTAAATATTTTAGGGAAGAAGAAAAAATAAATCAGAATATTCGCATATCTGAGCGAAATTAGTCAAGTAACACCATTAAACAGCTAGAAATAAGCAAGAGATTCGCTAAGTTTAGCGCATCGAAAGGAGAGCCCAGTTCTACACCCCCTCCCCCCGTGCCCAACTGTCCCGCTGCGTTTCCGTTGAATGCAATGGTGTCAGGCGGGCCAGCTCATCGCAGCAGGTCTGCGAATCCAAGGTCCTTCGACCGCTTTTCCCCCGCTTTTGAAGGTCTGGTCATGAGAGACCTTTTTTTTTTAGCCTCCTTGTTTACAAACAAGGCAGGGTTTCTGTGACATCAAGATGAAACTTCTCAGAATGTCCAGCACTGTAAAGCATGCAACGCTCTTGTTTTTTAAGAGAAAAAAAAACATATTGAAGAGCATCGCAACGCAACTTACACAGAATACACGATGAAAGTAATGGTGCATAGAAAAAAATATAAGTAAGCAAAAGCATAATTTCCCCACGGTTAGTGCTAGAAAGAACTGGGGAAAAAAGCAGTTCTGGATCCATTCTATTTTCTTCTTAGTATTTCTTCTTTTAATATTTTTTGGATCCTGCGGTTCAAATATCGATTTGGGGGGGAGGGATGTTCTTGTTTTACTAAACACGAAGTACTTCCTGCTGTTTTGTGTTTACTATGCTTACAAATGACAAGATTGATCAAGATTTTTGTTCTCGAGGTGATAGACATACTTACTCAAACATAACCTTTTCCCTAACATATCTTAATTTCACACCAGGGATGGCCAAAAATACGATAGGTCACACTAAAAGTTTTTAGACACGCGCAAGTAAAACACTGAAGACCAAAAGTATGAATGCTATAATTTTTCAAAGTATTCTCCATGACAGTTGATACACTTGTTCATCCGCTCAAACCAAGTGTGAAAGCACTGGGACCACACATCTGCAGGCACCTCTTGAATGCACTGAACGAAGGCGGTGACTGCCTCCTCGGGAGTAGGAAATGAAGAACCTCGTAATGTATCCTTGATTTTAGGGAACAGGAAGAATTCACAAGGGGTGAGGTCGGGACTGTAAGGAGGATGAGTCATTTCTTCGATGTTAGAGGCTTTGAAGAATTCAATTGTTCGTACTGCTGTATGGCTGCGCGCATTGTCTTGATGCACAATAATGCGACTTCGTGGACGTTTTTCACGAACTTTCCGTACGATCTCCGGTAAACAAACCGTAGTGTACCATTCAGCATTAACGGTCCGACGTCCCTGTAGCGGCACTGTTGCAATATGGCCTGTCCGACCGAAGAAAGTGGCAACCATTTGTTTGCCAACACTTCGTCCCTTCCTGACTTTTGTTGGTGGGTCTTCATCCGGGAAGATCCACTGCGTCGACTGTCGTTTGCTCTCGGGTTCATAACAGTACACCCAAGTTTCGTCACCTGTTACCATGTCATACACTGCATTTGATTGTCCTTGGTTAAATTTGTCCAGCATTTTCATGCACCATGTGACCCGTGCCTGCTTTTGCTCCTGAGTAAGATGGTGTGGGATCCATCTGGCACAGAGCTTCCTGACACCAAGGCGGTCATGCAGGATCGTTTGAACCAGACTCATACCAATACCCAGTGTTGCACTAATGACTGCATATGTCACCCGGTTACCCTCCTCTATCATGCGACGCACTCTGTCGACGTTTTCTTGAGAAGTTGCTGTCACAGGACGACCATCACGTAAATCATCACTGAGTTTCTGACGTCCACGTCGAAATTCTAAAAACCAATTAAACACAGTCGCACGGCATGGGGCTTCCTCCTGAAATGCATTTCGGAGCCTTTCATAACATTGCTGCTGCGTTAAACCTGCTCGAAAATCGTAAAAAATCATTGCTCTGAAGTGCTCCCGTGTTAAATCCATTTTACTGTACACACACGACAATAATTGACTAATTTCTGGCACACAACAATTAACAACTATACATTCTGCAGCATTATCACACTTCACAGACTACTAACTTCAACATATCCTAGAGACAATGTATTGCTGCAATCAGTGTTGCCGCATCTAAAAACTTTTAGTGTCACCCACGTATCAGGATTCCGTAAATCTAAAAATCTCGATTCAAAAATTCTACAATCCTTTTTTTTCTTTTTTTTATATAAGAATAGATTTAGCCATCTCTACTTCACACGTCATGTTCGAACACTGTTATCATCATTATCAATGTAGGAATGCCCCCCCTCCTTCCCTTTCCCGGGTTGAAAGATTGACCCTGACGTTTGGCAAGTCTTGCGATGACTAAGTAAAAATGTCATGCTTCGCCACTGTACGCAGGTAAGGTAGAGATTCTCCCTGTGTCCCACACATTCTCGAACTAGGCCATTTTGGGAGGTGATCATCACCGCGCTCCGGCCGAATTTAACACCCGTCTAAAACGAGACGAGACCAAGAACGAGACAGGCATTTATAACTCGCAACGAGACCAAGAAAGAGAAGTTAAACACGAGGCGAGAATCTGTCAATTTCTACTCGTTAGCTTGCAACAGTGCAGTTTCCAGTGTGTGGTACTTGGGAGACTGTTAGGCACTTGAGTAAGTTCCAAGTAGATTAGACCTTACACTCCACTCCACCATACCAATGATTTGAACACAGGACCACTTGTATCATCATTGCTAACCACTAGAGCATGTATACAATTTTTCCTCCAACGGATTTTAAGTTACTTCGTAAAAATAAAAACAAATAAAAATATATAATGAAACCGTACTTAGTAGGATTCGACTGTTGATGTCCAGCATTTGTCTCTCTATGTTTATAAGGTAGTACAGTCACGGACAGTTCTCAGTCGTAATGATAGTCAATAGTATCGTTACAAACCAGAAGTGTCCGTGACTATACGTACGTAGTACATTAGAGTATGTCAGGATGCAGATAAATTCGTCTCAATCTCAAAAAAAGAAAATGACGTCGGTACCATTGGTTATTATTTATATTGAATTTACAACGTATTTTATCACACTGTTGCCATTATATATATTTACCTTAGGTTTCAAAGAAAACTAACTTAATGAGTTTAAATAACTGAATGATATTTTTAACGATCTTGTTTATGCTACTGCACCACGCCTTTGAACTGGTACCTACTGACCTAAAAATCTCAAAACTGCACTTTTTTCCCCCAGTGTGGTTCGCGGAAGGGCAACCACACACACCTGCCAAGACGTTTCTCGCTATTTATAAGGACACACACAATGGAGATACTCGAGCCGTTCCATTTTGCTCGCTATAACTTTTCTATATATAATCTTCGAGAGCGGTACACCTCTTTGCCAAGAGCACAGTCTGAGAACCCACTGTTCTCTAACCTTCCTCTTCAATGAGTTGGGCGAAGGAATGTTTAAATTTGATTTTCGCCAGCATCAAGGCCGGCTGACCGTGACGGTGGGAACTGAAGTAGAAAATCCAATAGCCAGGCGGGCAGTGCTTTAAAAAATCCAGAAGTTTCGGAATAGAAATATCCCATGGATTGAATTTTGCAAAGGCCTTTCTTCCATCCATGAGCGTCCTTAGGAACGGGAATGCCGTGAGACAATCACATATTTCTTATATTAAAAAAAAAATTGTTTCGACAGTTTGTATTAATTATAATAAAGGAATGATAATTAGAAATAAGACTGTGCAGGTTCGTCACAGGAACGCCAAAATTTCAAAATGACTTGGTGTTTTGGGGGAACACAGTTTTGAAAGAAATAATGCCTTATTCTCCCCAATGTGGTATTTGAAAAGATTGCAGTCAGACAGAGGAGGGTTCTAGTAACGCCTTTCGAAGCTTCGGAATATTATATAAGCTATAACATCAACCCTCCTCCCTACAAGAGCCAGAAATTTACAACCTAAGAGCGGATATCCATCGTCTCTCAACCGTGCTCAAGAATGGAGATGAATGGGGTTCTAACCCTCCTTTAGCCCAGCAGTCTAAAAAAAAAAAACGCCTAATGTAGGAAAAGATGACAAAATATAGGACTAACTGCTAAAGAAAGATGTAATTCCCTTTGAATGCCATATCATCCCTTACGAAAATCCTGGACACTCCCTATCTACACTTCTTCCTGAAAATATACTTGCCTCGATTTCGAAATATAATATATCCAAAAAAATGTAAAGAAATACTTATTATAAGAACCGAATAAGTCTTTGCACATTATACAGCATATATAACCTAATATGCAATATGCATGGTAGTACACGCATAATTTGTTACAAATATTCTATGTGGATACTAAGAAATGCATGTAATAATACATTTAATGTGTGAGTTTTTTAAACTGTTAATTGATATTATTTACAAAAATCAGAAGATATATATGTCTGCACACCAAATGTCAAAAGCGTGGCTGATAGTTGGCTATATTTTTACTACATTGAATGCAGTAATACGGAAGCACTTAAGAAAATGTGTAACTTTTCATTCCATTAACAATAAATGAGATAACCAAAAATGAAAATAAAGGGCATCTTTGTAGTGATATTTGTTTGTTTTCTATTAACAGTTATCTGGTTCAAACATGGAGGAAGCAATCATAAGGCTCAAAATATTTATCTACCTCTCTCACACACAAAGAAAGAGACATGTCAATATATTTCTGCAAACCTCACATTATTTTCAGGTGTCCGATGTTGCTTTCATTTTTTAACTATCCCTATTATAGGCATTGTCCACGTTCATCTCTCGCGACTGAATTTGTGTCATTGTTCTTTCTGCGGTACATCCACTTGTTAATAGGAGAATCATTCACAGTTATTAAGTGAAGCACCAGTCCTTGGATTGACCACCATCACTGCCGCCCTTAGGGTCTTCTTAGGGCAATTTCTCCCAATCTTGCAGAATGCCTGTCAACAAATAGAACGACAAGATTTTTCCTTTCTCTCTTACCCTTCTTATCTGTCTCTCAAAAACGTATCCAAGCCTTCGACTTCTGACACTAAGTTCTCTCTTCTTCCGATTCCTCGAAAACTTCTTATTTTGTTTGTGTTTCTGTCAACTCCCTTCTTCGGCAATCTTCTTCGCTACGGCATTTTCGAAGCCTGCCTTCAGATTTTGCCTCCCCCCCTTATTTTTGAGGAGGTTGCAATCGATGTTCGCTGACAAAACTCTTGCGAGGAGTTCCTTTTTAGCTCCGAGATCAATTTTTGTCGGTTGTCGACGAAAGCTTGCTTTTTTTGGCACTTCTGTCTCTGATTTGGTTGTTTACTTTCCATCGTGATTCTTACACCTGATGTAGAACATCTCACATGCTGCCGGAAACCTCAAAATGTACAGAATTAAATGAAAAATTATATTTAATTACTTGTTGCCTCTTTTTAGTCGCAGGAACCAATACCAAATAAACTACTGAATGGGTATATAACTCAATATTTTTTTTCTTATTGCTATTCCATTGTTCATTTTCTCTTATCAGGAACGTAAGCAGACTAATGTGTTTTGGGGCCAAATTTGTATGCGTGTGTATAACTTAATATAGCTTGTAAGTTATACGTATATTATTATATATATTTGTAATACTCATTACATAATTAATGAAACACACATATAATTTACGTCCCGTATGAATTTCATTATTATATAATAGTAGCTTTAGTATACATGTATGTATACTTGTACCTAATATATATATATGATGAACAGTAAATGGGTATATCAATGATTTCAACAAGATGCATCATGAAGAACGAAGTATGGGGACACGAGTCGATCTTTACGAAATATAAAATAACACATTGAATGTTTTTCGAATACTTGCATGATATACACAATATTACGTGTCTCTGATTTGGTCTACTATATAGTCTACTTACTAACAAGTACAATAGCTAAGAAGATATTTAACCGATTGTGATTTGCATTCAGAGCTTTCTACATACAGACGTATAATTTGTAGGGATTTTAAAAATATTAAAGTAAAATTCCATCTAAGAGATGGAAAATTTTGGGGAGGTAGACGTAGAAGTTTCCAGGGGCTAGTACCTCGCCTGAATTAGGACCCTTCTTCATATTTTTTTCAATAAAACGTGTAAGTATGAGTGAGTATGAAGTACGTGTGAGCATGAATTTTGCCAAAAGTTAAAATTGTCCTTTTCATATAGTTCATTTCGCTGTTAGATGTGTCAACAAAATACCTAATAGGTATATCCTCAAGTGAAAAATATATTTCTTTATACGGGAATTTTTTCACACAAAACGATGTAGATGAACGATGAAACGAATTTCATGCGGAGACAAAACACAAAGAAATAGCCATGTCTAGGCAAGAAATCAATTCCACAAGATTATGAGTCAAGTACTTATAAGCTGATAAGGCGTCATCGTCCCCGGTTCGATAATTGACAAGGCATTGTTTTCCCCATCATATTTCACCAGTTCATCATTCATCAATATCGTGGGGAAGCAGGAAATAAACACACTGACGTGGGATCAATGCATTCCATTGCCTGTTTCTTGGTTTTCTAGATAGGAGTCTGGTTGTTCTTTTCAAGCAACTCCTCAGTTGTCCTCAGGACGCTGTGTCACGACTAAAGGATGTTCTTAAACGCATACACACACACACATCGGCGTAACTTGGGGCTAATTTTGAGGGGTCAGAATCAGACATGGGGCCAAATTTTGAGGGGGCAGAATCAGACTTGAGGCCTAATTTTGAGGTCGCAGAATCACACTTGGGACCTAATTTTGAGGGACAGAATCAGACATAGGGCCTAATTTTGAGGGGGCAGATTCAACCCTGGGGCTTAACTTTGGGGGAAGAGACTCGAATAGTTTTCCATCTCCTAAAAGTAACGTCCAGGATTATATGCTAAATGACTGTGACGTTTGCGAAATCACAAATATTACTCTTTATTACTTTGCTCCTCAGGCTCTCTAACGTGTACATTTTATTCAACCTGAAAATTTTGAGGGGGCAAGTGCACTTCCCCCTTGCCCCCGCCAAGTTACGCCTATGCTGACACACATATATATATGACTGTGTCGAGTGCTCGGGATATCCTAAAGATGGGATCAATTCGTCCCCTCCACATAAACGCAGACAACCTAGGTAAGTTACTGACTTCAAAGGAAAGGGAATCTTGTAACAAGCCGAAAGAGCATCGATTAAATCTCCCCTTACCTGCGTGCTGCACATCCTGAAATCAATTCTTCTCCCCCTCCCCACGCCTTCCGTTCCCATCCCCTCCTCCCACTGTTTACATGAATACCTTCAGCCATTCCACTTCCGCGAAAGGTCATCCACCGTTTTCCCGCCTCTTCGCAATGAATATATTCAGAGAGAATTCAAAACATCTCCAGGATGACTGATAATTTCAGGATATTATTGTTTCTCGGTCGAAAATAGCGAGTGCCTACGGAAAAGAACCAATTGTGGAAAGAATAGAATTCGAGAGCAAGTTATATTTTTGTTTCAATACGCTTTCTCTTTGTTTCCGGGGCTATATTTAGAAAATTAATTAGGCGAGAGGTATACGATAAATCTCAGGGCCTTTTTCACTTAGTAAGCTAGAAATGTGCAAATTAGATGAATAAGGATTTGCACAACTACGTAATTAAACATTTTAATTAACACTGTGTAATCAAGGTGTACGGATTTCCTTCCCGGTGGGGCATATAGTGTTCGAATCCTACTTTACACTGTGGGTTTAATGTAGATTAGCCTTTTTGTGCATAAGACTGACTTGAAACAACGTGACTTCATCTTTACAATCACCGAGAATACTTGTATTGCAATGTAAATTGAGGACCTTCATTTTATGACAGTTAAAGTTAAATGTGTTTCATTTAAAACTGATTCAGAATTATAATGTAATTTTATCCAAAACAGGCATACCTGTTAAATCAATACGGGGATTAACACGAGAGAATTATCCACAAAATGAAATAACAGCGACACCAATACTCAACAGTCGAATAAACGGGAGACAATAAAAAATGAATAAACGTGGGAAATTCAATACCTGAATAAGCGCAATATTCGTATTTAGAAATAGAGCGAAGTCGGTTAATCATAAGGGCAATACAATAGATTAAGTGAGAAAGAAATAACGTGAAAACTGAATAGACGCTAAATCAACACTTAAAACCTGAATAAGAGCGAGAACAATGGTTTGAAACAGTGCGATATAATTAACCAAGCGGAAAAAGAACGTAACCATAAAACCAAATTAAATACAGAAATTTGGGGAAAATAATAATAATAAAAAAAAATGGAATAGAGAAGAGAGCAACCGCTATAGAATAAGTGAGAATAGAACAGTTGCTATTAAATAAATTCTATTACACGCAGAATTAATCTCTAAGATAAATTTGTAAAAAAAAAAAATTAAGGTGAAAGGAGAGAATGCAAAGACTTAATACGAAATGGACAACTCGGAACCAAGATACAGCAACAAGCACAAATGGAAAGAAATCAACAGGAAACGTAAGAAGAGTTGTAACTCTATCGCTTTGTAATCAAGCGGTTCGGCGTTACAAAATAAAATGTAGAGTTTCAGTTTGTTTACACGACTCGTCACTTAAATAACCATTTCCTCTTTTAAATTACACCTCTTCCTCTTCAAATTTATTTGTTATTAAATGGAAACCGCGTAACTCGAATGCCTTTTACGTTGTATATATATTTATCTAACGTTCTCTCCACGCTTCACATCGCAATCGCAAATGCTTACCAGAATGTTACGTGAAATGCTTCCGTGTAAGGTATTGTTTGCTATAGGAAATGCTATAAGATTTTTGGAAGTATTTACGCTAGCAGAAATGTTAAAGGAAATGCTATATTCTAACAGTTCATTCTACCTGAGAGCAAACCGAGAGTTAGGTAGGGCCTGGCTGAGTAAGAAACGAGTGTGTGTACAAGTGGGAAAACGTGCTACATAGCTGGCCAGAGGTTGATGCGTCGACTTAATGATGGGTTGAAGGATCAGGAAGGCCCCACTATTGCTCCCCTCTTCCAGTCCCAAACACATAAAGGCAGGACGTGGAAAGATTTCCGAAAACAAAGTAAAGTTTTCGAAATAAAATTCCTCTGGGTCAGATCCGAATGCAATTCGTTGTCTCTGGGGTATTGAAGCTTGGATGAGAACAAATCGGAAATTTGAAAGAAATGGGAATTTCGTATCATGATGAGTGATGTTAAAGGGGAAACAAAGAGCGCTTTTCCAAAGAGAATTGGATATTTTCAATATACACATACACACACACACACACATACATTTTTGAGCAGAAACTAAATGTTATCGGACTTATTGCTTTAAGCAGGAACTAATTAATGATCCCAACTGACAATTCGAAGCCAGCGGAAGTTGACTCTAGTTGCTTGGTTGCTTACTTTTTTACATTACTTGCACTGAACTACAACGTAGATATTGAAGCAAGAAAACACGTCAGTCCGTCCTTGAGAAAGTGACACTTCATTATTATATTTAAATTATTGTTTGTTTGTTTTAAGTCCAGTTTATGCTCATATAGTCTAATTGGGATCGAACCAGTTTGAAGCGGGATCCGAACCACTGTGCAATGTGCCTCACCCAGGGAATTCTGGATTACAAGGCGACAGCTTAATTCTCAGGGTTCTCATCGGGAGCCCAGCTAAAAATAATAATAGTTTATAGATTATTGTTACTTAATGTTGTGGACAATAAGAGCCAGATACAGCACCTAGTTCAATATTTGTACAATTAATTAGTTTAAATTATCTAAAAAAAGGTTTTATGAATCCACCACCAACGTTACTGTATTTAATTAACTGAAATAAGGGAATTGTGTCAAGTCCTGTATTTAGGAACCTTGTAAGCAATTGATCTCAAGGAATAGTTTAATAGAATAATTAATAAGAAAATTAAAGTTTAAGTACATTTTCTCACTTTGTATTTATTAAGATTAAATAACATCTTATTGTTTTCACACCATTGATGATCATTTTGTAACTATAAAACATCCGAACCACTTATTTCCCTAAAAACTTTTGAGTCAAAGCATATGCAAGACAAGTTGAGTCATTAATAAAAATTACAAATAAAATGCTGTTCAAAGGAAGTCAGGCAAGAAAAACTGAAGATCAGTTGGCCTTGCTAATGTTGTAAATAATTGTTTGTAGAAATTAATTATGTAATACCTATATTGAAACTAGGATTCAAACCACTGATTATCTATATTTATTTTGACTGGAACCCAAGACCTATTGATTATGATCAAAGTGTTCCATTATGTGCTTTCTGAACAATTTATATAGATAAAATGTTGAAGTAGATTTGTTATTTTTATCAAATTACACAGTTCAACCGATTTCACGAGGTTGAGAATTGAAGCACATTCACTTTTAAACAGGTTTCTCATTTGGTTTCGTTTGACAATAACCATTAGAAAGGTGAGAAGCTTAATAAAAAAAAAAAATGTGCTGACATGTAGATTTGTTCTTCTGGACACTTTTATGCGTTCATTTTCTCTCTACCAAAATGAACAGTGCGTGAAGGCAATGTGTGTAAGGACTGGCTTAACTAGGTAGTGAATGAGGATACACAACCAACAGCTAAAATCACATGCCAATTGACCTGGACGCTTGGTGTGATTTTCTTCAGTACATTGTTTGCAAGGCTTGGCATTGGCTATTAAAGGAATTCCCCCAACCACCGACATGCTATAATCCAGGTACAAGTTCCAATGACTCGGTTTAGCAGTCGGGACAATGCGATAGGTACGTGATCGATACGCCCATTCCCTCGCACTGCGACATGCGAACAATGCACTCTGCAATTACTCACAATGTGATTCAAATCGGTAAACGACAGCGGATTGAAATCGACGTTCACACGCTCTGGGTTGCAGTTGAGGTAAACCGCTGCTTGTAATTAAAACTCTTTCAATTTTCGGTTCGAAATTAGTTCCAAGGATAACATGTGCCATACGCAGCGCTTAAAAGAAACACCGAAAGGTAAAACTCGTGCCCAGACACTTGTCAGTCGTTGGTTGGTTGGTTGGTTTAGTTTATTTTACTTCGCTTTTCTGCTACTTTTAGCTAATCGCGAACATGAGGATGAAACAGGGCCGGTGGAAGGGGGAAACGAACCGTGCCACCGCCCAGAGTGGCAAATTATCAGGGCGGCAAAATTTGAAGAGAAGAAAAAATAAGCCTGCTGAAAACTTGAAAGTTGTAATACGATATTATTATATTATATAACTTGGAAGTTAATATATACCAAACCACCGATTTGAAGGAACATATCAGTAGCCTCACTTGAAAACCACTGAGTGCCACAAGGTGGGGAAGCAGATTTCGTTGAGATATCAAGTGGGAGAGGTCTATGATGCGCTCCTTCAAATAATTAGCGACAATAAAACTGTCCAAATGATCGCACATGGAAAACCAGTTGTGTGGCTTTACATTTCATTGCTCACTAGTTATCTGGTATGACTTTTTACTTCACGTAATGTAATGAGCAAATGTCTTCAAAACATTAATCTACGATGTTTTAGATCCTGTTATATTTCTTGGAAATACGTATATCAGCGCTTTGAAAAAAGCAGGAGTGATGAAAAATTTCAAAGTTTCTTAGACGTCACTTGGCAGCCTAGCAGGGCGTCCCTCCCTCCACTCGTGGAGGCGTCGGGGGGCGGCGACTTGTGAGTCCCGGTTTATGGTCAGAAAGAGGATTATACTCGCTCTGAGTCCAGACGCCAGATCCTCGCTAGTCTGCTATTGCTCGGCAGTCGTGTTTGAGATCTGCAAGACTTCGGTCTAGCCGTTTCCAAGTTTAAGAAGAGGTGGGACAAATAGCAGTCTTGATCTTGTTGTTACCTTAATTGTCCAATCAATCGGGCTAACCTTCTGCAAATTTCAAATTTTCACATAACAAAATCTCTCTTGATATTATATAAACCACACCAGCGATTGTGCTCTTTATATCGTACATGACCAATTCACATTGGCAAATGTTTCCTGTGAGCAAATTGTAAGCAAAAGAAAATAGAACAACAGGCACAACAAATAATGAAATCCATAATTTTGAAAAGAAAAGCAATCCCCATATATCACATATACATCAATCTGATCAAGTTATGATAAAACAGAGCTTGTTCTATGATAAACCAATATGTATATAGGGACTGTGAAATAGGTCATAAATTATGAGTTTGATAGTTCATTTTTTTTTTCTAAGAGATTTAATACAAAGAGAAAAGGGTCTTCAGTCTTTAGGTTATTTTTGGTGTGTTTCTTAAGTCATAAATGAATGATTTTAAGAGCATTTTTTTGGTAATTTATTGGTCAACAAAATCCTAACCTTATTCAAAAGCTTCTCGCTTCATGATTCAGTTATTAAAAAGAAGAAGAGGGATGAGTTTTGGAACAAACAGCTAACTTTGCTGTAGAAACAAGTTACACGTTCCGTTCACGTGTTGCAAAACGCATCTAAAATTCATTTCCTGTTTACACTCGTTACTCTTAAAATGATTACGTACTAACTTCTTCTCTTCTTACAAAATAGTAATAATCATAAGCAAGAAAGGTATTTCACATGGGGCAGGAAGATATTGAAAAGCGCTGATGGATATTCTGCATAAAATCCCAACACGTACGTACACAGCTTGACAGGCTGTTATAATCCTTTCAAGAATCGAAACCGGTAGGGGAAAGCAAAATATTCATCGAACAGAATCAACATTGCAAATTTAGTACTGTACTTTATGCTAATGGCCGACGAAGTTGGTCAAAATTTTCCACCTCCTACCGGTTACCAACTGAGGAGAGGAAACAAAGATAAAATTAGAACAAAAGGCGAAAAGAACTTGGAATTGTTTTGAATAAACGCGACCCCTCGTCATCGGCAACAACAGATGAAACTCTCCGTGACCTGTATCCCAAACTGGTGGAAAAGGCAGTTGGAGATTTTCCGGAGCGATAGGAACGCCATGGGGAGGAAATGATGAACCAAAAACGTCAAATTGAATTCATCCAGAAGGCTGCGGCTCCTGCCTACAGAGACACAAGACGAGATATCTGAATATCATTAAGGATCTTCTTGGTGTTTGCCGCATTGATTTTTAAGCAAGATGCTCCGTTCCAAAGGGAATAACAGGAAGAAGACAACGGGCTGATGGAGAAACGTCGGGTTAATGACGTGCACTGCTAACTCGATGGTAATGGCAACGCTAACAGGAAGGAGAGAACAGCACTTCAGCTCCTACGCAGATCTAGTTCGTGATGCTAACGGTCTCCCACCACCCATCTGATTCCTCCAGGTTCTTCCAATATAGAAGCTCACTTTGTTTGATCTATCAAAGGAGAGTTCTCACATATCATATGAAGGTCAGAACTGGAACATACATACAACGACGTAGGTTTCTGAGATTTCGAGAAAGATCATTATAGTGGTGTTCTATATCCATGCAATGTATCAAATTTAAAAGATACGTATTCCATTTGATATACAGTATCATTTCAGGCTTTATGTGCTTACATAAGTGAGTATATAAAAGTGTTATGTTATAATAGTTAATTCAATTCGCATCACATAAAAAGATTAAATCTGTTCTAGTGAAATTATTAGTTAAAAATTATTCCAAATAATATTTAAAAGGTTAGATAACAAAATTATCACCTATTTAAAACTGTGTTAATTGTAAGAGCCTTTTAATAATTTTAAGCAACCTGTCATCCTTCCATCGCATATACGTATATATAATAAAGAATATGTGTGTGTGTCTGGTAGTTTCATACTATTAATCATGTAGTTAAAAATATTTGATCGAGGGTACAGAAAATTTATCAAATCAGCAGGTCCAAATTTCTTGGAGCAATTTTGGTTTTTAAAGAAGTATACAGGTCAGTTCATCTGAAAGATTACAATAAGGCACTGTCAAGGTTCATGGATTCCGACCAGGGATTTATTCAGAATTTGCCATGCGCTGGTGTGTAGGAGTGGGATGGGTTGTTGTTATGGGTGTGTAAAGATAAATTTACAACCGAAATGACCACAAATTGGTCTTTTGTGAAACATTTTTGGGAGTTATTGCTGAATATTTGCAAATATCTGGTTCCATAGCTCATGTCCTGTTGCAAGAACTTACCATAACACCGAAACCCAGTTAAGTGTTCCTGCAACAAACAAACTCATCGAAATGTTTCCTCTTTCTTATTAACATAGCCCTGCCAACTCACTGTATAAATGAATAAAGATGTCAAGCACACGTCATACCCAATACTGAACCTTACGTCTTTCCGTCTTGTGCGTAGAGCCGTTCGAGTTTCTCGCACAGAGCGAAGAAAAAAAGAATTCGTCCCCTTCTCCAGCTTGATGTACACAAATGTTATACTTCTCCTTTTAAATATTAGCAACATTATATCAATTTTGTTCCAAATGCCCACGCTTCTCAACAACAAAATTCTTGTCTCTTAACTGTAGCAAAGTTCACTTAAGACAAAATAAACACACCACAAAAAGTTCAAGGTTCATTTGACCTTGTTTATCTCTTTGTTGTAATGCGTTATACTAACACACAGCTATGTACAGTCACCAGCAATAAAATATAACACATAAAACCAATCAGGGAAGCGAATATTTCGCAATCTAGGTGTGCGTGCGACTTTACAGTATATTGAGTACAATTATTACCGTGCCAGACAACCTTTAATACAAAAGTATTTTTACAAGACCAAACTCCATGGTTGAACATCCTCTAAGGGCCAGAGCTACCAAGCGGTTTCTTAATTGGCTGCCTCGTGCTCAGTGCATTTATTTATTCTCATTTCCCTGTTTACTGGCTTTCGAGACCGCAGCCCGCTTCTTCTTTTCAAATAGCTCCCCAATTGTCGTCACGATGCTGGGACAACACCAAAATGTTCGTAGCTCCCAGCGGGAATCGTTCCCAGGACAACTGATACCAAAGGCGAGAGCGCTAATCATTTGGCTACGCGGAAATCCTATTTTTACTAGGACATTGTAAAAATTATAGATGCGTTCAAATCATATCATCATTATTAGCAAATCGTATATAATAAAAGTTTTAAGTATAATCTTGATGTGGCTTTTCTGCAAACGTACGTTTCATAACGTTATCATTGCAAGAGAGAAGAGGGGCGAGCACGAATTTTCGTTGACTAAATCTAATTGTAACCGATAACATGTTAATTTTATAGAACGTCAATACTTTCACAGGGTGCGACATCCTTTACTCTTTTCCAACTTTTAATCTTTTTGTTCGTTCGGTGCCCTCTTGTCTCAACGCCCTTCACCCAGCTGCGGCTCTGCTTGCAAGAAAGAAATATTGTCATTTCCAAGTATATTAGAAAATATCACGAAAAAAATATCTGAAGAACAGGATATTTTTAAAAAAGGCAAGAGTAATACGTTCTACAGACTACGATGCAGTGGACCCAGTGATGCAGGAACGTTTTTAATTTGCGGGTGTTCATCTACACATACACACACACAAATTATATATAATACATATAGGTATATAAACATCAGTCAATTCATTTTTATACAAGCCCACATCTCTCAACGTATGAGTAAAATGTGCAAAACTTTGGACTGCCAATAAAAAATCCAATTTCACAAAATAATTTTCAATTAAAATATGACTATTTTCTCAAGATAGTATTTTATTAATAACAGGTTTTGAAAACGTGTACAATTCAGAAATATAAGATCCAGACTTCATTCCATCGTTGTGCACTCACTTTAAACAGTTTTTACTTCTTCATAAAACTTTCCAAGAGCACAGATCAAGTAAGGTAAGGGCCCAGGACTTTATGTTCTATAAAACTGTAACATATGTATGCAATTATGTCGTAAAAATTGAAAAATATGTCACAAAAAATTAAAAATATGTCCTAAAAAATTTTAAAATATGTCAAGAAAATGCCGAAATATTCCCAGCAAAGTCAAAAATATGCACAACAGTTCTTTTGAATTTCTCATTCGAATTTCTCATTATCTGGGAAGTCAGCATCTTCCAGGGGAGATCGACTAGGGTGGGGTATTAAATGGAGTCAGAATTCCTTTAACTGAAGAATGTATTGGGAAGATACTGAAAATATCATGAGGTTCACTCAAATTATCCTATAAGTTTAATTTACCATTATGCCAGATTTACACTTTGTGGACACTAAACCATAATTGGCAGCTCGCTACGGCTCTGGTAAATCCGGATAATGAATACACAAACACAACTTTCTTAAGGCAGATAGAATTGAAGATAGAATCTGAAAATTAGCCTACAAAATATTTGTCAGAACATATTACACTCAATATTATTTCTGTTCCACAATGCACATATCTTGGGGCAGCAATAAATACACAAGCAACATTTTAAGGGGATTTTAAGTATATAGAATTTTGAAATCAATTGTCGGTGGGATAAAAAAAGGGGGTACTAGCATGGTACTAGTTGGTACTAAAAGACAGCATCTGCTTTTAATTTCTTCGTTTGTAATTCCCTTATCCTACCATCGATAATATAAACTATCCATTGCGCTAAAGTTATGAAGAATAAATTAAAGAATAACCAATTATATGCAAGACAATTACGAAATTATACAGAAATATGTCTTATTACGAGAAAATTGTAAAATATGTTGTAAAAATGCGAGATTGGTAAAAATGTCAAAATATGCATTATCAAGTTTGTCTATTTCGGCTGATTTTCATCAGTTACGTAAAGATCTCACCCCATTATTCGATCCGATGCCAAATAAAATATATGTTATAACATAACGTCCTGGGCCCTAGAAGTACCATACTTTTTGTACAGCTAATAAATTCACGATGGTTTTGGTTAGTGAAATATGTAGACAAAGGAAAAACTCTTTGCAAACGAGAGTCTTTGACCTTCAGTATATTGCGTCTGTCAAATTATTTGAGGGGGCTACAAGGGGTACACTTCGGATACAAAGATTTAGGAGGTTTCACATCCCAAAAATTTGGGGTTACAATGCACCTCTGTAACTACAACCCCCGTTCCTGCCCCACTGCAACGACGGACATACTTGAGTAACACGGTGTGTGTATAACAAAAACCTAATCTCATGATGGCATTGTGAGCTCTCTGTCCACTACGGAGAGTTGTAAGCATATTGAAATAATATGGACTTTGCATTGCATTGCATGCGCTTGGATTCCTCAACTCGTAGAACAATGGCAGGGAGCATACAAAAGGGTAATAAAGATAACCTAATCCAAGTCGAGCACATTTCGCTGAGCAATAAGGCAGGAAATTGCATGCCCGTTCATGTCATGATTTACAAACACTGCAGAGATTTGATGCTAGCTTATAAACCGACGCCGTACGAAGAAAAGCATAGCATAGCAGTTGCTTACCACCGTAGCTACCGAGAGAAATTACGCAGCGAAACACATGATCGCCATTTTTACGTTCTGTATTACAGTGTTATATTTAGCTATTTTTATCATAGCATAGACATATCTAAATATATTGATATTTTCAAATGTCGACAAGGCCGAAACAGATATATTCAAATACCAAATTGTTACATATAAAGAGATGCAAGGGTCGAATAATATAATGAGTTTGTAATGATATAAAAGTAATTATAAAAAAGCTAAAATGCAAATGCCAAAATATCAAAAGACAGTACAATTGAAAGAGCAAAATTTGGAAACAGAGAAATATAGAAACATCAATAGGTGAAAGTATTAAAGTATCAAATTAGAGAACAATATCGAAGTATCAAAATAGCGTAATATTGATATGTCGAGGTTTTGAATACTGTAATTATCAATGGAATACAAGGAAACTAGTTTTGTCAGAAATATCAGAATATAGTCAAGTCCGCCCGCAGATTTTTTTTCTCAGGGGGGCAGCAGTGCTCCAAGTGGAGGAACATTAGGGATGCTATACCCAGTAAACAAAATTCTCATAAATCATCCCCCCGCCACTGCATTTTCCCCATGTTGATTCACACAAGCATCCACATAGGGTAAAGTCGCCCCAAACTAGAAATTTTCACTTCAACCCCGGCGGGGCGCATCATATTTTACCTTGCATTTTTTTTTTACAAATCATAAAATTGAAATTGAATTAAAAATAGGGCTGAGCCGATACCACTTTGAATCGATACCGATACCGATACTCTCACCGATTCCCACCGATACCGATACTTGAAAATTGCAATAATAAAAATTTGTTCAAAATATTGACCAATATTGGTATGTAAATATTCCTCTCCAATTGTATGCATCAATATACCAAGCAATTTGCTTTATAATATTCAAGAATTGCATCAGAATATTAAAATAGATATCATGTAATCGCGAAATATAATTTTTCGTGCAAAATAAAAAGAAAGTTTGAACTTTTCATAATATCCAGGTTAATTAGACTCCGCGAAAGTATCGCGCGGCATTTTTTTTTTTTTTTTTTTTTTTTTTGCAAACCCCGTGAAAGGTCGAAATTACGGAAAAAGTATGGACTGGTATCGGAAGATAAATTCGAACCGATACTTTCCGATGCCGATACATCGGCATCAGCTCAGCCCTAATTAAAAACCTTGACGTTGTTCTCAAGTTCAGACTTGAGCTTACCATTTAAAGGGTTTGTCATTTTTGTATTTTCTTCACGATGCACACATACCATTTATTCTCCTGTCTTTCATGTTTTGATTCTATAATGTCACTATTCGAATCATTTGAAGTTATTCCTGATATCTCGGGGGTGGGATGCAAGTGCCCCTTCTGGTTCCCCTCTGCGGGCGCCCTTGAATTAGTCTATTTGTCCTTTTTGGCTACTCTGTATTTCTTTCTCTAGTCTCTACTACACTGTAGTTTCACATGACTGACATTTTTGTAACTGCTAGGCAGAAGCGGAATAGTATTGCCCTATCAATTTTGCCTGGGCGCGCCCTATGTATAAATATGCTACAAGGGGACAAGATAGTTGGCAGACAAATAAAGCATGCACGTTTTGGTGATTATAGCTGTTGTTAAGATTCTTTTTCTCTCTGTCTGCGCGCGCGCGTGTCTCCTCTATTCTCCGTTTCATATACATGTTCCTATACCAGTTTCTTTTTTCTCTTTCTGTCTTATCTCTTTAGTCTATATAACCCACTCTTTCTTTTTCTCTCTATGTCTCACTATTTCCCTCTCTCTTCATCCATTTCTCCCTCTTTCTTTTTGTATCTCTTTTCCTCTGTTTCTCTTATTTCCTCTCCATATTTCACCACTTCTGTCTCTTTCGCTTTCTCTTTTTCCCTTTAATTCTCTCCATCTCTATTTCTTTACACATATGTCACTCCTTTTTCTCTCCATATTTCACTATTTCTCTTGCACGCGTGTGTGTCCATATGTGGTGGCGCGCGCACGCTTCGCACACTTGTGTAACTTAACATTATCGATTGTCGTTTTCTTTTTTCTTTTAACAATTTCTCATTTAAGCAATTTGAGTGGGCCATATGTTAGTCTGGGGCATTTGTAACGGGGGCCAAAACCTAACAACGCCCAACCGGTTGTGACTTCTCCTGCACAGAGACGAAGAGAGCAAGAGAAATAACTAATAAACCAATTAACTTAGATAATTACAATTAACGAAACGTTAAAACGAAGTTAACAGCGAATGGAAAACCGTTATTATATATATCTATAGACTCGTCCCTTAAATCCGCCACTCGGATGTGCTGTCATTTTACTCGAATCAATGTCCGTTTTTATTTGCTTTGCGCTCTTGCCAAAACAAATTACTTCGGTTGACGTTCCAGCCCGTATACGACATATTGGAAAGCTCGTTTACTGATCAGCTCGTACAATGAATTGCCGTTCAATGTTCGTATATTTACATGTGAGATTTGGCACCGGCCGTACATTTTCGACACGTTTAGGTTTAATCAAATACAAACATTGCTCATCATCCATACAAAAGTTCCGCCGGGATGAAATACGGTAGGGTTATTCCATGACACATTAGACATAAAATCAGCGAGCTCGAATGGCGGATGAAAAGGAATGTAATGTAAAACACTCATGGATGGATCGGCGTGTCCAGTTGAGGGAAATGATTTTTTATTTATCCAATCATTATTTTCTCATCTTTTTTACGAATCTGACGATTTTTTTCTTCTCTAAAAAAATGTTAAATGAAAAAAGTAAAGTTTGAATATACATGTATTACTTTTTATTCCTCTTTTAAAATTTCAATTGCATTCTATAATTAAATCAATGCTGATATGTTCAATTTGAGCAGAAAAAATACTTGGTGCAGATAACTCAAATGAAGTTATATATGTTGACCCAGATCCTATACATGGACTACTATATATAGCCAAAGAGCAAGTAAGTAAATATGATGACTACTATAGATACATAAATATCAGTAGTGTCAGGATTTCTACATAATTACATATTGCATCCAACGCATTGAACTGCTGACAAATTATACTAAAAGGACTCTCATATTAAGTTTTATTGTACATGTTTTTTTTTTACAGAATTCCCATAATTCTACCATTTGTAGTTATTCTAAATAAAATTACACATTTGAGAATTTTAAAAATTATAGTTAGTTATTTTCACTATAATTTGTTCAATTTTTTTAAGACTTGTGAGTATTTTACATGATGTAGAAGATAGTGTAGTGACAGGAAAGTTTGGAATAAAAAATATGGTCGGCTGTGTTTAACCGAGAGAACTCGCAGCACATATACTTAGCACATAATGTTTGTGCCCTATACCCACGATTCGAACCTGGCTCTCCGATTCGTCCACAAAGGCTAGTCTACAACTGCATAAAAACGACCAATGACATGGCATTTCGTTGTCAAGCAACATGTTATCGCTACTTCCTTGTACTCATTCAGTGCTTGTTGAGTGAATTTATTTTTAACAGAAATGTTAGGATGTTCGTGGAAATGTGCAATCATATGAGGCTTCTTGGAAGTCATATATTTTGTACCATTTTATATATTTGCCTGCATGTTACAACATATTGCCGCATGTTAATGTATATATTCAAAAGCTAATGTTAAATTGTGTATGTAAAAAACGGACTCTTACTAGGAACAGTATTGTGTTTTGGGTATTCACTTTTCTGATGGTAAGGAAAGTCTGTGTTTTTTGCAGTGGCCGAATTAAACTTTTTTTGCTTTGAGGGAGTGCTAGGAAATTCATTCTTCTTGGAGCAGATAAGCATAAACTATTATTATTATTATTATTATTATTATTATTATCATTATTATTATTATTATTAAAGGAAAACATTAATATAATTGATAAATCATTCATTTTCTCTCGCTAATCTTCTCCCCGGAGCATTCACTATTCAATATTCAATATTCTATTGAATATTTTTTTCATCCACTATTATTGAGTTTTGAAAAATATTATTATCAATCAACATATGGAACCAAATATGGAATTATAATTGCTAATAATGACAACTTTCATTAGGCAAGCGGGTCACTAGCTAAATAAGAAGCATTAGGCTTACGTGACATGAATTGTAATGCAAAGTTCGAATACAAAACGTACTTTATTTTCTGTTACCAAACCAATGGATTACAAAACTAGGCATACATGCAATGCAAAATTCAAATTCAGACCTTGCTTTATTTTCTAGTACCAAAAAAATAGATTAAGTGCTGATACGTGACGTCTTTCATTTCCTAAAAACAGATTTCTATTGACATTCAACATCGCATTAAGTAATGGGGGTATATTTAAAATAATCAATGGATTTCACGTCGAAAGATTGAGCTTGGATTCTCTATTGTTGACAAGAATGTTAGAATAAAAATGCATTGTATATAGTCAAGATTTAAATAAACAAAGTACAAAACGAACAGATGAGAGGAAAACCTTTTGTATTTATCACAAGACGGGAAAATGTAGTAACAGTATGAATATAGAATATATGTTAGAGAATGTTTGAAAATGTGGGAATTGTAATTAAAAATAACTAAGAATATGTGCTAAAAGGTAATATATGGAAAAATATGGTAAATAAGAAGAGTATTTTTGAGCTTACACGATTCGCAAAAATAAACTATTTCGTATTAACAATGACTAAAGGAAAACACTGATTTTATCATCATATAAAGATATTTATTCACACATAAATCCGTTTCCTGTTTATTAGTCTAGAATAGATGTCTCGCTGTACAACAAAGTTACTGTAATTTTTAAAGTTCATTGAATATTTACTCAAGATTTATATGTGACAGCTCATAAACTCTCTCTTGTGTAACCTTTTAATGCCTGAATAACGAAAAGAGAAGCCTTCCATTACAATAATATATTGTTCTTTTTCAATCAAAATAACAAACGCATTAAATTTTGTTAAGTATTTGTTGATAGTAAGCTCGGCATATGCTGTCAGTTTCATAATGGTTCAATATAATGTCAGTGATTGAACTCCGAGCCTTCCCTCGGGAGGGGCAACTCCGGCACTTGCCCGAGGCCTGGTGCTTCAGCGAACCCGGCGCAAGATAAAAATGTTTGTGTGCTGTTTATTACGAGTTTATAAGTAGCTGATGTTTCCAATTAGACAACTAAACTGATGTCTCCTGGCTATATGGATTATATTGATATTTAAAAATATTTTTTAAAAAATACTGAAATAATATTGTAAGCAATGTACTACGTAAGAATCGTGTTCGACTATCAAAAGTAATTAGCAATACTCATTTCATTTTAGAACGAAATCTTGAAGTGAAAATATAATTTAATATGAAACGAAGTATATTCACTACAGCGTCAAATTCAATTAAAGTAAGCAAAAGAGAATTCCGATAGAGATTTGAATATGATTAAAAATTATGAGTAAAAATGCCACTTTGATACGTAAAATGATGGCTTGATATTGAACACACCCACGTTTGTAATGAAATATAACGTCGCACCAGTGGCACATAGGAAATGAAAAGTAAAACTAATTTATAAACTTTTATTAGAATTCCTTAATCCTTGGTTTTAACAAACCCACAACATATTCTGCTTATTGTTCTTAGATAATAATATGAAATATAAAAATCATTGTTTATTAATTGTAATAATGTTAAATTGCGATTATATAGGACACCTGCACTTCAGACTAAGGAATAAAAATCTGATTTTTTCAGACCGCTGAAATATTTAGTTACAGGCCCAGTGTATATTTTGTATGCTCTAGGCCCCACACAAACACCTATGGCCGAGTCTGATTTTACTTATGACGGAAAGCACGAGAATTTACTTACTTCGTGACAAATTAACAATTTGAAAATGTGTTACAAATCTGACTACCATAAGGTAGGTGAGCCAAAGGTAGACAGTGTTCTCAAGGTGGCCGCATTACGAAAGTCATATTAGTATTTAACACAGTTAACAAATGGCACTACATTAATATACCCAGCCCTCCTCAGGTGCATCATGTAGAAAACGAACTGTCTCGGGCTGCCAGCAGCCATTTGATTTGTTATTTTGGAACTCCTGGCGTCGTAGGGACTGGGCAGACCAGTCCTCCACGGAGGTCGGCTATTCGTCAACAGTCAAAGGTTTGACACCAACAATTTTCTCTAATAAGATGTAGAAACGTGAATAATCATGAAAAAATATGTTTTCTTGAGTACAAGCATAATTTTTTAAGCCAACTATAAGCCGTGGGCCACCTTGGAAACAGATTTAACGGTTTTGTATTTGTTTTCTGTTTTTTGTTTTTTTGAAGTTTACGAAATAGTCATTTGGTACACCTTGTTAATTAGTTATAGGAGTTATTTCTTTTAATTTCAGAAATTTATCTCTTATTAGAGATGTGTAAATTGTTCTAGAAGCCTAACTAGGACCACCTTTAGTTCACCTACCTTATTTTTTATGAGGTTAAAATTATCCCTGGTAGTTTGCCAGCAATCTCATTCATTCTCGGTTCGATCTAGAGAGGAAAGTGTTTGATCTCTTCTCGGTCTCATCTGGAGATAATTGATACAACAATATGAAAATATTGATTAAAACACACTAAAAACGTAATATTTCACAACCTAACTATAAATCATTCAGAATGAGCATTAAAGAATTTTCGACTTAGGCTAAATTTCCATGCACCTCATATTCAAAATTTGTAAAAAAAAAAAAAAATCTGCCTTTTCTCGACAAATCTCGAGAGTCTGGTTCTTGTCTCGTCTCAGTACCACCCCTAACTACTTCTCATAATACGATGTCCATTGATAACTTAACATGTCTAAAATGGAAATTATATTTTAGTTACCGTTACTGCGTTCCTAAAAGTAACGCGCTATAGTTACCGTTACGCTTCCAAAAGTAATGCGTTACAGCTAACGTTACTTTGCTGTCAAAAGTAGTGCTACATTTATCGTTAATTCGCTTCCGAAAGTATCGTGAAAGTACTGTTACTTCACCTTCCAAAGTAACGCGTTACTGCTAAGCTTCCGAAAGTTACACGTCACAGTTACCGCTTTTTCGCTCCTGAAAGTATCGTGTTATAGTTACCATTACTTCGCTCCCAAAGTATCGTTGTAGGTAAATTAGCGTTACTTCGGTCCCGAAAGTATCACGTTACACGTACTGTTACTTTGCTTGGATAAGTAACGTATTACAGTTACCGTTACGCTTCCAAAAGTAACACGTTACTTCGCTTCCAAAAGGAACATGTTAAATTACCGTTACTTCACTTCCAGCTTTACCATTATTGTGTCATTTAATACATATATACCGGGTTAACGCTCATCGCTGCACTTCTACCTTGAAGATGAGAGGAGAGTGACGTTAGCTCTCGAAAGCTCCGAAACTTTTCCAGAATTGACCTGGTCGATAGCCCGAGAGAATTTATTAATCATTCGTCGCCAGGAAAGCTTATTTCAGTACACAAGTATCCCATGTGTTCTCTATAGTGCATGTTTCCCCATGGGCAAGTTTAAAACAACACACAAAGCATGTTTCGTCTTAACAAATAGGTTTTCCAGTTATGAATTTACCAAGATAACGCAAGTAATGTAACTCATGTTCATGTAATTTCGCTAACATGTTACTAAAAGTACCGATAAAGTAACACATTACTAACCGAAAAAGTAACACGTTACGTTACTCCCCTATAGGGGACTCTGCCTAATCACTAAATGTAAACACTGATATAGACGTGATAGATTTCACATAACTTTAATCTGCACTTGCGGTAACAAAAGAGGGCTTTCACCTTGTCTTTACACACAAACAGGCATACTTCAAAACAAGTTAAGTCCCTGATTAGAAGTTTAAAGTACGCTTCCTTCATCTTTGTTTGCCATCAATATTCAATTTCATCATTTTATTTTCAGTTCTTATCGGTTTTTTTTTGTGCTTTTCAGTTATCTTATATCAATCTTCTTTAGTATCGTGGATTAACAAACTGCACGAATCATTTCTACTTACTAACATATGGATTTTGTACTGTCTTTAAACTCTACACACAATTTGTAAAAATATTACTTTATATGCTTTTAAATTCAGAAAGACAACTTTCGTAAACGGCCTGAGAGCATTGTGGTCATGGGCATCGGGGGGGATTCAAAACCCGTAAGTCGACAACCCCTGGAATTTTGCATTGTTTATTTCAAGTGACGAAAAAGCAGAAAAGAGTTTTATTGTTATGGTTAATAGCAAAAATAAAGTGCAGTTAGTATTCTAACTGTTAGAATCTAACAGATTAACCAAAGAAAACTGCGTTAGATAAAAGAAATTGAGTGTAAAATGCAAGAACCACTTTATGTTTTCACATTCTGCCATTTAAACCAAATAAATGCTTCCATAGTTTTCAAAATTCAAAAATGATAGTTTGATGTGAAAGGCCACACAATATTAACTTTATGACCAACATTTCTGCCTAGCTTTAATTTCCTGTCCTTGAACAATGTATGCAATAGTTAATAACAACATAGAATAATTGTGCATTTCAGTACACTAACTGCATGAAATGTAAAAAATAATGGAAAACAGCTGTGTTAGATATTGACTCATCCGGAGGAGCAAGTAGCAAATTATCTCCAAGGATAATAATAATAATAACAACAATAATAATAACGATGATAATGATGAAGTGGAATAGAATTGTTTTATTGTTATTGTTTGATTAAAAGTTATTATTGTGTAATAATTATTGTTATTATTTCTACTATTTATGTTTTATCAATGGCCTGACTCCCCCCTACAAACATTTCTGGCGACGCCTATGGTTCTGGCAATAGCTGTGGAAGCCAGCGACGCAGTAGGTGAGTTCTGTGCGGGACCCAACACAATCTTCTGTTTCTGTGAAAGCCGTTGCCGCCAAGTTAGAACAGAAAACAGACATCCAGTACGAAGTGATGTAAAATTGTAATAAATAAAATACACGCTCCGGCACGGACCTTATGAACCCAGATTTGTTTTGGGGCGGGGAAAGGTTAAGAGTCGTGAGAGATCTTCTTCTTTTCGACATCCAGTGATAATGCTTATCTTGTTTCGCAGGCCAGCCAGAGTTCGCTTCGGAAGCGTGGGACTGCCACATGTGTGAATCATGTTTCATTGAAGGTTTGCAAGCTCCAAGGAAGAGCTGGTTTCAGGGGAAAAGGGGAGGAAGAGACATGGCCCAAAAAGGAAAAGAAAGAAGGAGCATGTTTCACCATGTAAGTGACACGTCATAAACCACACGAAAAGAACTGTGCAAGGCCTTCGAGGCTAGCTCGACAAGAAAACGAAAATAAGGGATCATAAATATTGGAGACAATTAGAAATTTACGGTGTTAACCCGCCCAAAATTGAAGGAAAATATTTCCCCCGCGATTTTTCAAATACAGTGTTACAATGATAGATACCGTAACCTTATGATTACTTATTTGTACGTTAAATGTTGTTCAGGAACGGTGCCAAAGGTGAGTAAGATGTGGCCGGCAGTCCAACAAATGTACGGGAAATTTTTAAAAAATCACTGAATGTTGTTGGCTTTAGACGTATTTTGCTGTTAAATAATATTCTCGCGACAAGTGTCCATTTCATAAACGCAGTTTTCTACTTGAATATGACTGCTTCTATCATTAATATATTCTGTTGTATCATTGCAACCCAATTTGTCAAGTATACATTTTCATTGCCAAACATGAGGAACAGTGGCGTGCCCAGGATTTTCGAAAGAGAGGGGTTACGTGCACTTTTTCTAGTAGTCAGCTCTCATTTTGCCAACTTTTCCTACCTTTGACGTTCTTCTTTTTAGGAATACTGGGCCAAAAGAGGGGTTATAACCCCCATCAACCCCCCTTGGGCACGCCACTGATGAGGAAGTAAGAATAGGAATGGTAGTATTATAAGAATCGGAAGGGGAAAAAAATCATGTGTACGTCACGCAAACAGAATGTGGAATAACATAGAGCACACGTTTTAAGAAAATGAAAAGAGTGGTAGGAAGAGATGACCAAATCGTAATGAGACACATCAATACACATGTTGGGAGTAAGAGAGAATTGTATGAGAAAATATGCCTAATAGGATCAGAGAGGTAGAGAATTACGAATGAAGAAGAATGCAAAAGAAATAGGATAGTAATAGCCTATATAGTGTGTGAAAGAAAAATAATGACAGAACATGGAACAAGTTAAGAAAAGGGAAGTATATAGAAAAAGTAAAGTGCTACCCTGTGCTTTGCACCACGCGATGAAGGCGTATAGGGGGTGTGGATATAAGGTTCCACACTTTCTTGATCACAGCCGAAGGTGGGGGTGATGTGATCAGCACCACGCCCCTGGCCGTCTTTACCCTTCAGTTTCCTCCATGTACCCACTTTATACGACGCTGGGTGGGCACCGGAGCCGCTTGAACAGGTGGGGAAAATCGTGGTTCTTCCCCGCCGGAGATCGAACCCGGGTCTCTCGCATGATAGTCAGATGTCATAAGTACATTCCTTGTTTCGTAACATACGACAGAGGATAGTCAGGAGTACGTGGGCCGTTCAAGTCAACCGGGGACTTTTTTTCCAGGTTTAAATAGACGCCTAGGCTGGAGGTTTTGTATGCAGTAGGAACTGGCAACTGTGTGCTGTTACTGGTAGGCGGCGCTCATTTCCCGCGTTTCTGCATAGATCGTTATTCAAGATGGCGGACAACAGTGTGAATGTCTACATGGAACAGCGTGTTGTGATGAAGTTTTTAGTGAATGAGGACAGAAAACCTGCAGAAATTTACAGAAGACTTCAGGCTCAGTACGGTGATGAGTAGGGAAAGGAACTTTAGGTAATTAAATGTTTTTTCTGCGATATGATACAGACCCTCATTTTTGCCAAAATTCTGATTATAGCCTTATATGTCAACACAGCAAATTTTATTTTACATAAAAACACATATTTTCCAGTTTTCCGTATGTAAATACATATTTTGCGAATTTTCATTTTAAATACATAAAATCGCTCATTGACTTCATCCACCTCGAAATCCTCGAAGGAAAAATGTTTATAGGCTACTCTGCACCTCTTTCATATCGAGAGTGCTAGGTTTGTTTTGTCTTTGAACACCCTCGCTGGCAGACTTCTGGCACCTCGCCTACGATCCTATTGGGAGAAAATAGCTGTAAGTAGTAGCTGGGGCTGGCTACACGTAATGATAGCAAGGCTTTTTAATGAAGCAATGCAGCTATTGTGACCGGAAGGCATAACATTTGACAATGTTCTTCTCCTCGTGACAGATGCTGCAGCTTACATGAAAAAAGCTGCAGTAGGCCTTGCCGTTAGCTACCCCAAAATGGTGCATGTTAAATGTGTGGCCCATGCGTTGCATAGAATAGGTGAAAAGATAAGAGCTCTTTATCCCAATGTCGATAAACTGGTTTCAAATGGCAAGAAAGTTTTTATCAAGTTGGCTAGAAGAATAGACAATTTTAAACAAAAATGTCCTGAGGTTCCCCTTCCCCCTACACCTGTAGTTACGCGATGGGGCACTTGGTTGGATGCAGATGTTATGCCCAGAAGTTTGAAAAAATTGTATCTGTTGTAAATGATCTCGACAAAGAAGAATTCTGCAAGAACTGTTGATGGAGCCCTCCGTAAAAGTCGAATTGGCATACATCTCAACAAACCTGTCCATTCTCTCTAATTCCATATGAAAGCTTGAATCGTCCGCGAACACTTTGGCAGCTTCCATTGTTAAAGTCCGTATAGTAGAATCGAAACTGCAAGAACTCACTGGATCTAAGTGTCTAAATGTAGCTACAGAATTTTTTGGGAAAAAACAAGGTTTTCAAACTTTGTGCCAAATTGCATGTGTTTTGGAAAGTGAAGTAGAGGAAGAGGAAGCTTTGGAAAACTTAAGCGTTAGTGACATTTCGTGATTCAAATATGCAAGAATTGTTTCTTGTGACGTGGAGCGATCTTTCTCACAATATAAGATGCTTTTTAGAGATAATCGTCACAGATTTACAATGGAGAATTTGGAAAAAACTATGGTGATCCACTGCAACTCTTCCAAAAAATTGCTCGCTAAGAGGTATTCATTTAGAAACTAATTTCAGGTGTTTAAAATGCATGTTAGTAGGGGAAGTGCACGGGTTCACAAACCGAAAATGGGGCTCGGTGGGGCTCGCCTTAATGGATTTCTCTTGTAAGGCATGAGCCCCATTTTCTCGCAGTGTTGCCAACTCCTTACTCGAAAAAATCACCAAGGTTTTTTTTTTAGTCTAACCTAACCTAAAGCAAGGAGCTGGCAATACTGCTTGAGGCTTCTTAATGGTTTGCTCTTGTAAGGCATAAGCCTTATTTTCTCGTAGTGTTGCCAACACCTTACTCGAAAAAAATCACCAAGGTTTTTTTTTCGGTCTAACCACCTAAAACAAGGAGCTGGCAACCTTGCTTGAGGCTTGCCTTACAGTGCATAAAGCAAGGTTGCCAACCTACTGCTTTTACCATAGCTTTTTACAAAAAAGAGAGAGGAGAGAGAGAAAGGGGAGAGTTAAACAACCGACACCCTACCTACAACTTTTTTTGGTCTAACCTAACCTAAAGCAAGGAGCTGGCAACTTTGCTTGAGGCTTGCCTTACAGTGCATAAACCAATTTTTGCCAACCTACATATACTGGGCAAGGAGAGTTGGTACTGCCGTAAAAGAGAGAGAGGTGGGTGGATGGCAACACAGTATGTGTGTGCGTGCGTGCGTATAATATGTAGCATTATTAACTAGAGTGTGTTGGCAAACCACCTGCAACTAAAAAATAGAGATGCCAACGTTGCTGTAAGATGAAGAGAGAGAGAGACCTACGGCTGGCAACAGTAATAAGCGAATGCGCCATATCGTAATTTTCCAACTCCGTATATCGTGACTTTTGTAACCTCTCTCGGGGGAACGATGTGCCACACACACGCACACACACACGCGCGCGCCGTATTCTTAAATAACTAACAAGGACAATGAATCTTTTTGGCTTCCGCAAACAGATCAACATGGAGACTGCACCGCCAAATTTCAATAACCTCTTACCTTCCGTGTTATCTAAACTCAATGGTTTACTGATCGTTCACCTTAACAGCATATGGACGAAATTGGATGATGATGTGGGTAAGATGTTTTATGTTTTTAATAACAATTTACATTTCTACGAAATTCCGATCGACGGGAAACTTCAAATCACCGTGATTCCGGTGAACGCAGGCGAAATCAAAATTTCTACCGGCAAGAACATTTTTCGAATCAAGCACGAGAAGATGCTTTCTAACATTACGTACGATGTTTCTGCAGGAGATTATTTTTACATGGAACTCCTCGGAGATTATGACAAACTTATTCCTCTCTTCGTAGAATTACGAATCGTCTATCCTATTATAAATAACCGTTAACCAAAAATGACTAACGATATTTTCGGCAACACCAAGCGTGTAGACCATGCAGAAGAGATTCTCATGTTGGATATTCGAGTTAAGAAGTTGAGGAGCGATTTGATTGCTTTGCAGGAGACCTTAAACAAAAGTTTAGAGTCGGAAATCGCTACGCTCCAAACGCAATGTCTCGACCCCATTCTGAAAATCGATTCCGAACTGAAGACGCTGATAAAAAATTATGTCGACGTACCTTCTTACGACAGCGTTCAAAATATACAGTTGAGCGTGGATTCGCTTCAAAATGATTTGGCCAAATTACAGCAATTTCAATCGAAAAATGAAGATTTGGAAAAATTGAAACTCGAAATCGAAGAACGAACTTCCGCAATCGAAAAGAATTTCTCTGAACTTCAAACCGTCGTGAACGATATAGACGCAGAACGCTTGCACGTCGTCGTTTCCAAATTACAAGAAGAATTCACCAGCACGTTGGAAGAAATTAAATCCAAGTTGCAGACTTTGGAAGATACCATGACGAACCTACCATCGTCAGACGAACTGCAGGTCATCGGTAAAAGCGTCGCGAACATAAAAATTCAATTGGAGGCGTATCGAGATTTCGAACACATTCAAACCACCATCGCTACGCTTCAGGCGTCTCTGGAATTGATCAACGAAGAAATTAAAAATATTCACGCTGAAGCGAGAGCGTTGACGAGCATTCAAGACACGTTAAGCACGGTTCAGCAGAAGATCGAATATTTAGAAAATTTGAACGTCGAAACGAATCTCGCTCATTTTCATCACGTACTCGACAACATACAGGGTGACTTGGAATCGTTACGGACGAGCGTGCCTTCGAGCGAAGATTTGGAAAAATTGAAAACGGCGGTGACGGCACTATCCGATTCGAGCGACATCAAAAGTTCGTTGAGCGATCTCGAGAGTAGGGTGGCCAATCTCCCCACCTCCAAAGAATTGCACGCTTTGAAAAGAAACATATCTCGAATGCTGAAACGACTGGAAACGGAAACGGCGAACGTGGAACAGATTCGAGACGAAATTAGTTCGCTGGTGTCGACGCTGCCCACTTCGCAGAGCGTCGCCGACCTTCACACGCAGTTTACAGAGATGCGAAGCATCGTGAACGATCTTACCGAGAAGAGCTCGAAATTGAATCAAGTCGAGAACCTTCAGAACATCGTCGTCAACGTCAGAGATCAAGTTGGAGTGCTGGAATCCACGCAGGAATCGACGCTGGCCTCTTTCGGTGCCAAGTTGCAAGAACTCAACGAAAACTACAAGCAGTTGAACGTGGAAGTGAAAATCAAACCGTCGTTTTCTACCGTAACGGATACCATAATCGAGCATTTGCTGCCCATCGAAAATAAACTCGGACACGTTCACAGTAATCTCGTCACCTTCGACACTAAATTCGCCAAATTGTTCACCTTGCAAGCCATCGAAATCAACAGCGTTCCCAATCAACAGAGAATCTCCACGTTCGTCGAAGGTAACAAACTGTACATGTTGCATCCTTATCATCCGTACTACAAGTTTCTCCTCGATGGCACGATTCAGATAAACGAATTTTCGTACTGGTCTCACGGCAGAAAAGCTAGCGTTCCCACCATGACCTTAATATCGAATCGTGGTGTCCAGAAAGCGGGAAACATTCCTCTGGCACGTTGGAACGAAACGCGCAACATATATGAAATACACGAAGACGAAGATCTCACCGTTTTCGACGTGAGTGCCGGCGATAAGCTGATCATTCAAAACACGAGCGAGGTGCCACCCTCTTTGAATCCCATCACGCTGGTGCTTCTCTTCAAACGTAATCTCTAAACAAAAAAAATGTCTAGGCAAGCCATCGTCGAAGAATTGCATAAACCTGCACGCCGCAACTACGAACGTTTGGCTGTGGTAACCAAGGGCATCGACGACCTCTGGCAAAGCGACCTCGTGGAGATGAGTAGCGGCAATTTGAAAAACGTACATAAATGGAACAAGGGCAACAAGTACCTCCTCACCGTCATAGACACGTTTTCGAAATTCGCATGGGCTCTACCTTTGAAGGCGAAAACGGGATCGTGCGTCGCGGAAGCATTCAAATTAATTTTTCGCGAAAGCGGCGGCAGACGACCTCGGTTTCTGCACACGGACAACGGTAAAGAATTTTACAACGCCGTATTCCAAAAGTTTATTCAAAAACATGGCATTCGACATTATTCGACCTTCAGTCACATCAAAGCCAGCATCGTGGAAAGATTCAATCGAACCTTGAAAACACACATGTGGAAACGATTCACGCTTCGGGGAAATTACAAATGGGTCGACATCCTGCCGGAACTCGTCGACACCTATAATGATACGGTACACAGAACGATAGGCATGAAGCCAGCTGACGTTACGAAATCTGACGAGCAGCGTTTGATTTCTACAGTTTACTGTCCAAAGTACACACCCACGACAAAAAAAGCTAAATTCAAAATTGGAGACCGGGTGAGGATCAGCAAATTCAAACGCACCTTCGAGAAGGGATTCACAAAAAATTGGAGCACGGAACTCTTTACGGTGGTTCGAGTTTTACCCGGAAACCGACACACGTATATAATAAAAGATAGTAGCGGCGAGATTTTGAAAGGAAGATTTTACGAAGAGGAACTCTCTAAAACGAAACACCCCGACACGTACATCATCGAGAAAGTATTGCGTAGGAAAGGTGACAAACTGTTTGTCAAATGGCTGGGGCTTCCGGAAAAGAGTTGGATCGACGCGAACGAAGTGATCTTGTGAGTACGTGGAGCGTGGTGAAGCGTCTACCGGATCCGGAAAGTCAAACGAAGAAAAAGAACGGCGAGTTGCTTCCCGACAGCATCCGCTGTCTGATCGTAGGTCCTTCGGGGTGTGGGAAAACGACACTGCTCGTGGACAATTTTCTCCTCGCACCGAATTGGTTAGATTGGAAGAACAGGCACCTGTACGTGTTCTCGAAAAGTTTGGAGCAAACCAAATACCAGCAACTGATGAAACTGTACGATGGTCTGGACATTGCAACGTTCGCCTCGGAAATAAAACCACTCGACGATTGTCGTGAAAATTCAGTCGTTGTGTTCGACGACGCCATCCTGGAAAATCAAAATGAAATTCGCAACTTTTTCACGCAAGGTCGTCACAAAGGAATGGATTGCTTCTACCTAGCTCAAACGTTTTCCAAAATTCCAAAACAGCTAGTACGCGACAACGCTAATTTCATATGTTTGTTTCGTCAAGATCGCACCAACCTCAAGCACGCGTACGATGACTACGTAGGCGGAGACATGAACTACAATCAATTTTCGGAACGCTGCTGCTCTACTTGCTGGAACGGTGACGATTTCGGATTCGCGACGATCGACATGACGAGGAAACCCAACGACGGAAAATACAGAAACAAAATCAACGACTTTCTAAACGTTGCAACGTTGTGAGAAACGACGTATATAAATAACGTCATGACGAAACGAAAAATCGAGGACGAAAATCTCAAGCTTCGCGATTACCTCGCGAAACGCTTCAAAGGTTGGAAATCCGAGAATCGCGGATTCTACGAAGAGAAGAAACGTCAGGATCAACCTGTGATCGATGCCATCAGCGGTCTAGGTAAAGAAATTAAAAGTGTCACGGAACAAAATAAAAATTTGATCAACGAACTCGTACCGCTCGCAGCTAAAAGTTACGCCGTACCCACGCCCATTTCGAGCATTCCTTCGACGCCGTTCGAACTGAAGGATGCACCGGCACGACGTCGAGCCATAGGTAGCACGTCGTCGTCTTCGGATAAAATCGAGTTGGGACCTTTGGCACGAGACTACCTGAGTACGGGGAAATTCGACAAGGATGAAGTGTTCGGATTGTATCCCAGCATGGAAACCAACGAAGGCGGTGGTGTGGTGTGGAAGATTGGGAAATCGAAGGTGACCTTCGAAGGCAACGACATTAAAGTTAATTTAGGCGAGAAGGATAGTTGGACCAGGTATCCGGGTACGGTGGGACTGTGGGAACTCGTTGCCAAAAAGCAGCCGAAAGATTACACCGACGAAGATTACCAGAGTTACAAGGAAATTCTGATCATGACGGATGCCTTGTACCAGAACAACGACGCCTCGCAGAATAGGGTGAAATCGAGCAGCGGCGAGAAGTACAGGAATCTCATCAAACCGATTTGGAACCAGGTCAAAACAGGCAGCGGCGTCAAACGCTACAACACGCTACCCAAAGAATTCGTTTGGGTGGACGACGTTAGGAAACTCGTGGACCGATTGTTGGTGATAGCCGGCGAAGAGAATGCAGGCAACCGTAATTTCTACAACGAGAAGGTTGGCATCGTGGACATGATCAGCACGAAACTTTCCAACTTCATCGTGAACGACGACAAGGGCATAGGTTACCTGATCAAAATCATCAACACGCTGCCTCCGAAATTTTGGAACGTGGCTGAAGGAAAGGGGCTCGTGAACGACATCATCAACAAGTTACCTTTCGAGATGCATCTACCTGGCTACCAGTACTGCGGACCGGGTACCAAACTCGAGAAAAGATTGGAGAGAGGAGACAAGGGTGTGAATCCGTTGGACGCCGCATGCAAAGATCACGACATCGCCTACAACACCACGCAGACGGATCTGGACGCACGTCACGAAGCAGACAGAAAATTGGAGCACGCAGCTTTCGAAAGGTTCGTGAGCAGAGACGCATCGCTGGGTGAACGGGTCGCCGCACTGGGTACCACCATCGCCATGAACACGAAACAAAAATTGGGGTGGGGTATATAAATAACATAGAGTAAAAAACAACATGTCTCGGATAACTGATTTGCCGCCAGAGCTACTATGTAAAATATTTAAACATGCAGTAAACGGCGATAGTGAGGATGTAGGCGCAAGTCTAAGCAGGAGACGGAAGATATCATTACGTACATCATCGCGTTTCCGAAGCACGGATTTTCTTCCTCTGTTAAAAAATAATAATAATATATATATATGTGTCAAAAAAAAACTTGATATATAAATAACACACATCATAAAAAAATAATCTTCGGTATATATAAATAACACACATAGTGAAAAACAATTAAATTTCTCTCTAACACTCTGAAATTTTTTTGATATGACGACTGAAAAAATGAGTGATCTCCAAGCATTAAAACAAATGCTAAATTTGTCAGTCGAGTATGTAAAAATTCAGGAATTGAAAGTCGACAAACCTTACACGATAACTTCCGGTTCAATCGTTTCTACCCAGTATGGTCCCAAGGTACGCCTGTTGCTCAACGCACAATACAGTCTATTTTTACCAGATCGATACGCTAACATGTTATCCGACGAGAAGCTATCTATTTTAATCGAGAACAAAACTCGAATCGTGTACAAGGGGACAAAGGAACTTCTTGGCAAGAAAACGAAGCACGTAATAGAATTTGTGTAACGACTGCGAGGCCGTAAAAAAAAATCTCAGAACATTTATATATAAATAACATACCGTAAAAAAACTACACGAGAAAAATCTCAGAATATATATATAAATAACATACCGTAAAAATAACACATAGAGCATCAACATGAAGCCCAAGGGTGTCGTGTACCAGATACCATACTCCAATCTTAAAAATCTAGGTACCCTCGATGGGTTACTCACCAAGAAACAACGCGAGAAGAAATGTTCTTGCTTGAGCAAAGGACACGGAATGAAATTACTTCTCAGCACACCTCAATTGAGACGCTTGCAGCGTTCGCGGAAACAGCAAAAGGTCGGAGGTTTCATATTCAGCATCCCGGCCATCCTGGCAGCATTGGGGGCCGTTGGAAGTTTAGCTGGCGGAAGTGCCGCCATCGCGAAAACCGTCATCGACTCGAAGAAGAACAAGGCGGAATTGGAAGAACAGAAACGTCACAACCTGGCCATGGAGAAAAAAGGAGGCAAGGGCGTGATGAAAAAGTTTAAAAAAAAGAAACAACAGCACTCACCAACCGAGATATTGAATCTCTGATCGATCCGTTACAAATCAAACACTTCAGAGGAGTTTTCATGTCCGACTCGTTACCTTCAAGCGTTAAAAGAAGAGAATGCGGAGTAGTCAACTTGGACGGTCAAGAAAATCCAGGCACGCATTGGATATGTTACCACAAAAATAATGATAAAGCATTCGTTTTCGATTCTTTCGGAGGTGTTCCACCTACAAATTTAATTCATTACCTGAAAACGAACAAAACCTCTATATACTACAACGACGAACGCATTCAAAATTTCGAAGACGTGAACTGCGGTCATCTCTGCCTCTCCGTGCTCGCGTTTCTCTCTAAAATAAATAACCCTACGATCGAGGATTTCCAGAAAGCATTGTGGAACCTCAAACAGCATCACTAGGATGGGCGTGTTCCATCTCACGAGCGAATCTTCAATCTTGAAACTCACGCTGCACGACGACATCGTCTATCCTAAATCCGTGGCTCTGCGTGCATTCTACAGCATGTACCTCATACCTAATGTTACGCAGCACAACAACAAAATTAGCGTCGGAAGCGAACACATCGTCGTCACGCCAGGACAATACAATCTTTCCACTTTGCAAGCTCAATTACCCAAAGGCACGTACCTTTCTCAAAATTCGGTCACGCACAGAGTGGAAATCCTATCCGCGACGGAGACCGTGGACCTGGGCACCATGGGAGAACTTTTAGGTTTCGAGAACAACCACCCAAAACTCGAAGCTGGCATCAAGCATGTAGCAACCAACATTCCTAAATTCTTGGCCATAGAGACTCTGAACGTACACTGCAACGTGGCGGAAGGCATGATCACGAAATCTTCGGACGGATTATTAGGAAGTCACAAGCAGACGGGAATCATAGCCACTTTCAAACCAAGTTCCGAGTTCATGGAACCGATCATCTACACGCCCTCTTCGCCGATCTATTTTCCAGTATGTCGCAACCGCATAGACGACATAGAGTTGGTGGTGACGAACGAGAAAGGAGACGTGGTGGATTTCGCAGGTGCCACTACGACGGCCATCGTGGAGATCAACGTATAATAAATAACACACATAGTGAAATGGAGCAAATCGAAAGTTACGAATTGCAATCTTTCCCTCCCAACCGTCGCACGTTCGCCAATCTCAACGAAGCGAACAGGGAGATCGAATACGACGTGGACGTAGGCGACGGGTTCGTTCATCCTCACAGAGCGGACCTCTACCTTCAATTCGACGTGGTGAAGAAGGAAAGCGGAGACGCGTTTCCCGCAGCAGCAAACTTGATACTCGTGGACAACTTTGTGCCTCACCTGTTCTCGCAGGTGGAGGTGAGGAAACACAACACCGTCATCGACAGAATAGATTATCCAGGCATCACGTCGACGGCAGTGGGAACGTTGAAATTATCCAAAACGGACGCAGCGTACTATCAGACCGGGGGATTCGAAGCCGGGACCAAAATATCGACGACAAGTCACACGGTGCTCTTTCCAATGCGTCTGCTGCCTGGTTTCTTCTCGGACTACAAGGAGATCATGTGGAAGGGGGGATTGCGCGTCACCTTTCGAAGAGCGGCCAACGACAACGACGCACTGATGCGATACGCTACTTTGGGTCCGGACGGCACCACGCCGCTGCCCAACACTTTACCCGAAGCGGCCAAGTGCGTCATCCGGAGCATGGAATTGAGAATGCCGGTGGTGGAATACGAAACGAACTACGCCCTCAAGTACAAAGCGGAGATCTTGAAGAGTCCGCAGGTGCCGATTCACTTTCACGGTTACCAGTGCGTGCAGAAGATGGCGTCGGGAAGTCACATGGAATTCGACGTGACGACGCAGTTCAACAACATACAGTTCGACATGCCAGATTTTGTCGTGGTGCTCTTTCAGACCGGACGCGATAACGATCAGGAAAAAGATTCCAGCAAATTCGACGACTGCAAGATCAAGAATGTTTATCTGAAGAACAGTAGGAACGAAGTGTTCCCGCGCGAGAATTACAACCTCGACATGACCAAAAACGATTACCTCAAACTTTACGAAGCTTACACGGCTTACAAACGCGTGACCGAGGGAAGCGTGGACGTGTACTACGCGCCCAGCGAATTCAAAACACGCAGGCCGATGTTCGTCATCAACACATCTAAGAGAAAGCAGGTGGTGGTCAACGATCGAACCAACATCAAGGTCGTGTGCGAGTTCCACGACGCGCTGCCTGCCGATACTCTGTGCAGCGTCATCCTGATTGCAGAGAAGTCTTTTGTGTATGATGTCAAAAATGAAAGAGTGACCGAACAGTTTTAAGTAAAAAAAAAATCACATAATTCTCAAAAAATTATACTGACCGCAGGTTCAAATATTAGATTAACCTGCAACGCAATGTTTAGGATGTACTGCGAGGAACACCTTCTTACATTTGTGAGAATAATCTGGAATAAAAAAATAATAAAAAAAAATTAATTTTAATGCATTGATAATAAATCACACTTGAACGCACAAAGGAACTTCCCCTTTGGCCCTGCGTGTGCCCCATATTCACCCCGTAGGGCGCGGCAGGGAGTTAGTCCCGCTAAAAATTCCAAACCTCCACCTGTTTTTTTTTTTGCATTTGAAGATAAACACTATTGTTCTAATATTTTGGCTATATTAAATTAGAACTTCTGTTACATAAATTGTTTTTTTTTCATACATATATACATACATGCCATTTACCACATTCTAAGCTAATTTCTAGATGATAGTGCCCCCATGGGAGCGTGTGAATCCCACATTTCAGAACGCGCCTCTTGTCGTCGCGTGCGTCCAGGGCAACCTTTCTCACCTGGTTGGTTGTCAACACATGGTCGACGCTCTGGATGCGCTGCTCCACTCCTGCAATTGACGTCCCATTTATAAGGGCTTCGCGGTAATGCTTTATCTCGAGTAACTCTCGGACGACCCGCCTGTCCACACCCTTAGCCTTTTTCGTGATGGATCCTTCTGCCTGAATAGCATAGGTTTTGGAGCGAAGACCGACATCCTCGAGAGCCACATCACCTTTCTTCTCGTCTTTGAGTTTGCCGGCCACCATCTTGTTGTGAGCCAGGATGCCGTATCGGTTCGGCTGGGGATAGCCCGAGGTGTCGAAAAGGTCAACCAAAGATGGAACCGTGGCCATATCCTTGTACGCGTCGGCTGTGTGAACCTGGTATATTAAACTGTCCCTGTCTATGTAGAGAAGCGAGATGTTGTGGTCGTAGTGTGCACGTAATATGTCGTAGTACGTCTCGAACATGTGTAGCTTGCTCAGATCCAGAACCGTGACTCCAACGTAGATGGGCTTGGTGAGCCTCACCTAACCTCGCTTCATGTGAATCAGAGCCAGCTGCTCATTGTAAATGGTCCATGATTTGAATAACGGGTTTGCTACGAGCCTGCGACATTGTGCTTTGTTTGATATTAACCTCACATCTACACGATTTCGCACATTCTCCATAGTTTTCCCGAACACCGCATTGTTCATTAACTTGAAGAAATCGCGATCGAAATCAGAAGTGGCGACTGTGCGGTGTTCGGTGTTGAGCTCGATGTATGGCCTCATCCATGGAGAATGCTCGAACATCAAAACTCGATGTACCGTGCGGACGGTAACCCCTCGCTTCATCAACCACCGGAGGTTTTGGTAGTGCAGGACATAACGTTTTTTGGGCACGAAGTCCATGATGAGCTTTGCTTGGTTCGAGCCGGGTGGGCATTTGAATTCCGGGACTGGCGGAAGATCGCAGAACAAATCCTGCACCTTCTCGGAGAACTCGATGTCCACCTCGGCAAAAAATCCGCGTTCCGAATCGTCGAAATCTTCAACGTCGAAGTTGGAGGGATCGGCCCACTCGAAGCCTCCAAAGGGGAGTGGCTGCATCATGCAGTATCCGTAGAGGTTGTTGACGTCCGTGTGCATGATGTAGCTGGACGGTTGCGAAGGGTCGTAACCGGTGGCCATGTGGTGATTGTTGGCGCGTGCGTATCGCAGCGGCACCTGGACCATTCCACCCCGCACGGCACGTTCCACGAACAGCATCATGTCCACGTCCGAAAGAAGCTCAAGCCTGATTTTCGTAAGAAGAAGCATGGCTGACCAAGCCAGTCCGGGAAGACTGTAGAAGTATGCAGGGTCCAGCTTGTAGATGGTCTTCGCAGTTGCACGAAACGCCTGGAACACGTCGGCGAGGAGCGTCACATCCAGTTTGAGGTACGCATCGTGGTAGTCCCCGAGATTTTGGCAATCCAGCTCGCGCCACATGGACTGGGCATGGTTATAGTCATCCTCAGATATGTCCGAGCCTCGCAGCTTGCTATAGAAGTTTGCTCGAGGAGGTAGCGACGTCTCCGCGAACTTGGTAGGGTCCGTGACGTATTCGTAGGGGTAGACCCCCTTACGCCTGAAGAGACCGGCGTCCAAGTTCGGAAAATTCGCAGAGGTGATGAGTGTTTGCTCGTCGGTGAGCTTCCCCGCGAGAGCATCGAGGCTGGCCGGGAGGAACCTCAGGGAGTCGAGGAAGCGAAACTCGACGGTAGAGCGTGATCCCGGGATCGACACTCGTTTGCTCAAGCTAATGTAACGCTCCTCGTTCTGCGCCAGGACGTTGATTCGCATGTCGTCGTACCCCAAGTGAGGCACCAGATGGTGGAAGTCGTATCCCGAGCCATTGTGAAAAAACACAGGGATGAAGCGCGGGTCCCGGGCCATTAGGTTGCATCCGTTGCACCAAGGAAAGTTTGGAATAAAAAATATGGTCGGCTGTGTTTAACCGAGAGAACTCGCAGCACATATACTTAGCACATAATGTTTGTGCCCTATACCCACGATTCGAACCTGGCTCTCCGATTCGTCCACAAAGGCTAGTCTACAACTGCATAAAAACGACCAATGACATGGCATTTCGTTGTCAAGCAACATGTTATCGCTACTTCCTTGTACTCATTCAGTGCTTGTTGAGTGAATTTATTTTTAACAGAAATGTTAGGATGTTCGTGGAAATGTGCAATCATATGAGGCTTCTTGGAAGTCATATATTTTGTACCATTTTATATATTTGCCTGCATGTTACAACATATTGCCGCATGTTAATGTATATATTCAAAAGCTAATGTTAAATTGTGTATGTAAAAAACGGACTCTTACTAGGAACAGTATTGTGTTTTGGGTATTCACTTTTCTGATGGTAAGGAAAGTCTGTGTTTTTTGCAGTGGCCGAATTAAACTTTTTTTGCTTTGAGGGAGTGCTAGGAAATTCATTCTTCTTGGAGCAGATAAGCATAAACTATTATTATTATTATTATTATTATTATTATTATCATTATTATTATTATTATTAAAGGAAAACATTAATATAATTGATAAATCATTCATTTTCTCTCGCTAATCTTCTCCCCGGAGCATTCACTATTCAATATTCAATATTCTATTGAATATTTTTTTCATCCACTATTATTGAGTTTTGAAAAATATTATTATCAATCAACATATGGAACCAAATATGGAATTATAATTGCTAATAATGACAACTTTCATTAGGCAAGCGGGTCACTAGCTAAATAAGAAGCATTAGGCTTACGTGACATGAATTGTAATGCAAAGTTCGAATACAAAACGTACTTTATTTTCTGTTACCAAACCAATGGATTACAAAACTAGGCATACATGCAATGCAAAATTCAAATTCAGACCTTGCTTTATTTTCTAGTACCAAAAAAATAGATTAAGTGCTGATACGTGACGTCTTTCATTTCCTAAAAACAGATTTCTATTGACATTCAACATCGCATTAAGTAATGGGGGTATATTTAAAATAATCAATGGATTTCACGTCGAAAGATTGAGCTTGGATTCTCTATTGTTGACAAGAATGTTAGAATAAAAATGCATTGTATATAGTCAAGATTTAAATAAACAAAGTACAAAACGAACAGATGAGAGGAAAACCTTTTGTATTTATCACAAGACGGGAAAATGTAGTAACAGTATGAATATAGAATATATGTTAGAGAATGTTTGAAAATGTGGGAATTGTAATTAAAAATAACTAAGAATATGTGCTAAAAGGTAATATATGGAAAAATATGGTAAATAAGAAGAGTATTTTTGAGCTTACACGATTCGCAAAAATAAACTATTTCGTATTAACAATGACTAAAGGAAAACACTGATTTTATCATCATATAAAGATATTTATTCACACATAAATCCGTTTCCTGTTTATTAGTCTAGAATAGATGTCTCGCTGTACAACAAAGTTACTGTAATTTTTAAAGTTCATTGAATATTTACTCAAGATTTATATGTGACAGCTCATAAACTCTCTCTTGTGTAACCTTTTAATGCCTGAATAACGAAAAGAGAAGCCTTCCATTACAATAATATATTGTTCTTTTTCAATCAAAATAACAAACGCATTAAATTTTGTTAAGTATTTGTTGATAGTAAGCTCGGCATATGCTGTCAGTTTCATAATGGTTCAATATAATGTCAGTGATTGAACTCCGAGCCTTCCCTCGGGAGGGGCAACTCCGGCACTTGCCCGAGGCCTGGTGCTTCAGCGAACCCGGCGCAAGATAAAAATGTTTGTGTGCTGTTTATTACGAGTTTATAAGTAGCTGATGTTTCCAATTAGACAACTAAACTGATGTCTCCTGGCTATATGGATTATATTGATATTTAAAAATATTTTTTAAAAAATACTGAAATAATATTGTAAGCAATGTACTACGTAAGAATCGTGTTCGACTATCAAAAGTAATTAGCAATACTCATTTCATTTTAGAACGAAATCTTGAAGTGAAAATATAATTTAATATGAAACGAAGTATATTCACTACAGCGTCAAATTCAATTAAAGTAAGCAAAAGAGAATTCCGATAGAGATTTGAATATGATTAAAAATTATGAGTAAAAATGCCACTTTGATACGTAAAATGATGGCTTGATATTGAACACACCCACGTTTGTAATGAAATATAACGTCGCACCAGTGGCACATAGGAAATGAAAAGTAAAACTAATTTATAAACTTTTATTAGAATTCCTTAATCCTTGGTTTTAACAAACCCACAACATATTCTGCTTATTGTTCTTAGATAATAATATGAAATATAAAAATCATTGTTTATTAATTGTAATAATGTTAAATTGCGATTATATAGGACACCTGCACTTCAGACTAAGGAATAAAAATCTGATTTTTTCAGACCGCTGAAATATTTAGTTACAGGCCCAGTGTATATTTTGTATGCTCTAGGCCCCACACAAACACCTATGGCCGAGTCTGATTTTACTTATGACGGAAAGCACGAGAATTTACTTACTTCGTGACAAATTAACAATTTGAAAATGTGTTACAAATCTGACTACCATAAGGTAGGTGAGCCAAAGGTAGACAGTGTTCTCAAGGTGGCCGCATTACGAAAGTCATATTAGTATTTAACACAGTTAACAAATGGCACTACATTAATATACCCAGCCCTCCTCAGGTGCATCATGTAGAAAACGAACTGTCTCGGGCTGCCAGCAGCCATTTGATTTGTTATTTTGGAACTCCTGGCGTCGTAGGGACTGGGCAGACCAGTCCTCCACGGAGGTCGGCTATTCGTCAACAGTCAAAGGTTTGACACCAACAATTTTCTCTAATAAGATGTAGAAACGTGAATAATCATGAAAAAATATGTTTTCTTGAGTACAAGCATAATTTTTTAAGCCAACTATAAGCCGTGGGCCACCTTGGAAACAGATTTAACGGTTTTGTATTTGTTTTCTGTTTTTTGTTTTTTTGAAGTTTACGAAATAGTCATTTGGTACACCTTGTTAATTAGTTATAGGAGTTATTTCTTTTAATTTCAGAAATTTATCTCTTATTAGAGATGTGTAAATTGTTCTAGAAGCCTAACTAGGACCACATTTAGTTCACCTACCTTATTTTTTATGAGGTTAAAATTATCCCTGGTAGTTTGCCAGCAATCTCATTCATTCTCGGTTCGATCTAGAGAGGAAAGTGTTTGATCTCTTCTCGGTCTCATCTGGAGATAATTGATACAACAATATGAAAATATTGATTAAAACACACTAAAAACGTAATATTTCACAACCTAACTATAAATCATTCAGAATGAGCATTAAAGAATTTTCGACTTAGGCTAAATTTCCATGCACCTCATATTCAAAATTTGTAAAAAAAAAAAAAAATCTGCCTTTTCTCGACAAATCTCGAGAGTCTGGTTCTTGTCTCGTCTCAGTACCACCCCTAACTACTTCTCATAATACGATGTCCATTGATAACTTAACATGTCTAAAATGGAAATTATATTTTAGTTACCGTTACTGCGTTCCTAAAAGTAACGCGCTATAGTTACCGTTACGCTTCCAAAAGTAATGCGTTACAGCTAACGTTACTTTGCTGTCAAAAGTAGTGCTACATTTATCGTTAATTCGCTTCCGAAAGTATCGTGAAAGTACTGTTACTTCACCTTCCAAAGTAACGCGTTACTGCTAAGCTTCCGAAAGTTACACGTCACAGTTACCGCTTTTTCGCTCCTGAAAGTATCGTGTTATAGTTACCATTACTTCGCTCCCAAAGTATCGTTGTAGGTAAATTAGCGTTACTTCGGTCCCGAAAGTATCACGTTACACGTACTGTTACTTTGCTTGGATAAGTAACGTATTACAGTTACCGTTACGCTTCCAAAAGTAACACGTTACTTCGCTTCCAAAAGGAACATGTTAAATTACCGTTACTTCACTTCCAGCTTTACCATTATTGTGTCATTTAATACATATATACCGGGTTAACGCTCATCGCTGCACTTCTACCTTGAAGATGAGAGGAGAGTGACGTTAGCTCTCGAAAGCTCCGAAACTTTTCCAGAATTGACCTGGTCGATAGCCCGAGAGAATTTATTAATCATTCGTCGCCAGGAAAGCTTATTTCAGTACACAAGTATCCCATGTGTTCTCTATAGTGCATGTTTCCCCATGGGCAAGTTTAAAACAACACACAAAGCATGTTTCGTCTTAACAAATAGGTTTTCCAGTTATGAATTTACCAAGATAACGCAAGTAATGTAACTCATGTTCATGTAATTTCGCTAACATGTTACTAAAAGTACCGATAAAGTAACACATTACTAACCGAAAAAGTAACACGTTACGTTACTCCCCTATAGGGGACTCTGCCTAATCACTAAATGTAAACACTGATATAGACGTGATAGATTTCACATAACTTTAATCTGCACTTGCGGTAACAAAAGAGGGCTTTCACCTTGTCTTTACACACAAACAGGCATACTTCAAAACAAGTTAAGTCCCTGATTAGAAGTTTAAAGTACGCTTCCTTCATCTTTGTTTGCCATCAATATTCAATTTCATCATTTTATTTTCAGTTCTTATCGGTTTTTTTTTGTGCTTTTCAGTTATCTTATATCAATCTTCTTTAGTATCGTGGATTAACAAACTGCACGAATCATTTCTACTTACTAACATATGGATTTTGTACTGTCTTTAAACTCTACACACAATTTGTAAAAATATTACTTTATATGCTTTTAAATTCAGAAAGACAACTTTCGTAAACGGCCTGAGAGCATTGTGGTCATGGGCATCGGGGGGGATTCAAAACCCGTAAGTCGACAACCCCTGGAATTTTGCATTGTTTATTTCAAGTGACGAAAAAGCAGAAAAGAGTTTTATTGTTATGGTTAATAGCAAAAATAAAGTGCAGTTAGTATTCTAACTGTTAGAATCTAACAGATTAACCAAAGAAAACTGCGTTAGATAAAAGAAATTGAGTGTAAAATGCAAGAACCACTTTATGTTTTCACATTCTGCCATTTAAACCAAATAAATGCTTCCATAGTTTTCAAAATTCAAAAATGATAGTTTGATGTGAAAGGCCACACAATATTAACTTTATGACCAACATTTCTGCCTAGCTTTAATTTCCTGTCCTTGAACAATGTATGCAATAGTTAATAACAACATAGAATAATTGTGCATTTCAGTACACTAACTGCATGAAATGTAAAAAATAATGGAAAACAGCTGTGTTAGATATTGACTCATCCGGAGGAGCAAGTAGCAAATTATCTCCAAGGATAATAATAATAATAACAACAATAATAATAACGATGATAATGATGAAGTGGAATAGAATTGTTTTATTGTTATTGTTTGATTAAAAGTTATTATTGTGTAATAATTATTGTTATTATTTCTACTATTTATGTTTTATCAATGGCCTGACTCCCCCCTACAAACATTTCTGGCGACGCCTATGGTTCTGGCAATAGCTGTGGAAGCCAGCGACGCAGTAGGTGAGTTCTGTGCGGGACCCAACACAATCTTCTGTTTCTGTGAAAGCCGTTGCCGCCAAGTTAGAACAGAAAACAGACATCCAGTACGAAGTGATGTAAAATTGTAATAAATAAAATACACGCTCCGGCACGGACCTTATGAACCCAGATTTGTTTTGGGGCGGGGAAAGGTTAAGAGTCGTGAGAGATCTTCTTCTTTTCGACATCCAGTGATAATGCTTATCTTGTTTCGCAGGCCAGCCAGAGTTCGCTTCGGAAGCGTGGGACTGCCACATGTGTGAATCATGTTTCATTGAAGGTTTGCAAGCTCCAAGGAAGAGCTGGTTTCAGGGGAAAAGGGGAGGAAGAGACATGGCCCAAAAAGGAAAAGAAAGAAGGAGCATGTTTCACCATGTAAGTGACACGTCATAAACCACACGAAAAGAACTGTGCAAGGCCTTCGAGGCTAGCTCGACAAGAAAACGAAAATAAGGGATCATAAATATTGGAGACAATTAGAAATTTACGGTGTTAACCCGCCCAAAATTGAAGGAAAATATTTCCCCCGCGATTTTTCAAATACAGTGTTACAATGATAGATACCGTAACCTTATGATTACTTATTTGTACGTTAAATGTTGTTCAGGAACGGTGCCAAAGGTGAGTAAGATGTGGCCGGCAGTCCAACAAATGTACGGGAAATTTTTAAAAAATCACTGAATGTTGTTGGCTTTAGACGTATTTTGCTGTTAAATAATATTCTCGCGACAAGTGTCCATTTCATAAACGCAGTTTTCTACTTGAATATGACTGCTTCTATCATTAATATATTCTGTTGTATCATTGCAACCCAATTTGTCAAGTATACATTTTCATTGCCAAACATGAGGAACAGTGGCGTGCCCAGGATTTTCGAAAGAGAGGGGTTACGTGCACTTTTTCTAGTAGTCAGCTCTCATTTTGCCAACTTTTCCTACCTTTGACGTTCTTCTTTTTAGGAATACTGGGCCAAAAGAGGGGTTATAACCCCCATCAACCCCCCTTGGGCACGCCACTGATGAGGAAGTAAGAATAGGAATGGTAGTATTATAAGAATCGGAAGGGGAAAAAAATCATGTGTACGTCACGCAAACAGAATGTGGAATAACATAGAGCACACGTTTTAAGAAAATGAAAAGAGTGGTAGGAAGAGATGACCAAATCGTAATGAGACACATCAATACACATGTTGGGAGTAAGAGAGAATTGTATGAGAAAATATGCCTAATAGGATCAGAGAGGTAGAGAATTACGAATGAAGAAGAATGCAAAAGAAATAGGATAGTAATAGCCTATATAGTGTGTGAAAGAAAAATAATGACAGAACATGGAACAAGTTAAGAAAAGGGAAGTATATAGAAAAAGTAAAGTGCTACCCTGTGCTTTGCACCACGCGATGAAGGCGTATAGGGGGTGTGGATATAAGGTTCCACACTTTCTTGATCACAGCCGAAGGTGGGGGTGATGTGATCAGCACCACGCCCCTGGCCGTCTTTACCCTTCAGTTTCCTCCATGTACCCACTTTATACGACGCTGGGTGGGCACCGGAGCCGCTTGAACAGGTGGGGAAAATCGTGGTTCTTCCCCGCCGGAGATCGAACCCGGGTCTCTCGCATGATAGTCAGATGTCATAAGTACATTCCTTGTTTCGTAACATACGACAGAGGATAGTCAGGAGTACGTGGGCCGTTCAAGTCAACCGGGGACTTTTTTTCCAGGTTTAAATAGACGCCTAGGCTGGAGGTTTTGTATGCAGTAGGAACTGGCAACTGTGTGCTGTTACTGGTAGGCGGCGCTCATTTCCCGCGTTTCTGCATAGATCGTTATTCAAGATGGCGGACAACAGTGTGAATGTCTACATGGAACAGCGTGTTGTGATGAAGTTTTTAGTGAATGAGGACAGAAAACCTGCAGAAATTTACAGAAGACTTCAGGCTCAGTACGGTGATGAGTAGGGAAAGGAACTTTAGGTAATTAAATGTTTTTTCTGCGATATGATACAGACCCTCATTTTTGCCAAAATTCTGATTATAGCCTTATATGTCAACACAGCAAATTTTATTTTACATAAAAACACATATTTTCCAGTTTTCCGTATGTAAATACATATTTTGCGAATTTTCATTTTAAATACATAAAATCGCTCATTGACTTCATCCACCTCGAAATCCTCGAAGGAAAAATGTTTATAGGCTACTCTGCACCTCTTTCATATCGAGAGTGCTAGGTTTGTTTTGTCTTTGAACACCCTCGCTGGCAGACTTCTGGCACCTCGCCTACGATCCTATTGGGAGAAAATAGCTGTAAGTAGTAGCTGGGGCTGGCTACACGTAATGATAGCAAGGCTTTTTAATGAAGCAATGCAGCTATTGTGACCGGAAGGCATAACATTTGACAATGTTCTTCTCCTCGTGACAGATGCTGCAGCTTACATGAAAAAAGCTGCAGTAGGCCTTGCCGTTAGCTACCCCAAAATGGTGCATGTTAAATGTGTGGCCCATGCGTTGCATAGAATAGGTGAAAAGATAAGAGCTCTTTATCCCAATGTCGATAAACTGGTTTCAAATGGCAAGAAAGTTTTTATCAAGTTGGCTAGAAGAATAGACAATTTTAAACAAAAATGTCCTGAGGTTCCCCTTCCCCCTACACCTGTAGTTACGCGATGGGGCACTTGGTTGGATGCAGATGTTATGCCCAGAAGTTTGAAAAAATTGTATCTGTTGTAAATGATCTCGACAAAGAAGAATTCTGCAAGAACTGTTGATGGAGCCCTCCGTAAAAGTCGAATTGGCATACATCTCAACAAACCTGTCCATTCTCTCTAATTCCATATGAAAGCTTGAATCGTCCGCGAACACTTTGGCAGCTTCCATTGTTAAAGTCCGTATAGTAGAATCGAAACTGCAAGAACTCACTGGATCTAAGTGTCTAAATGTAGCTACAGAATTTTTTGGGAAAAAACAAGGTTTTCAAACTTTGTGCCAAATTGCATGTGTTTTGGAAAGTGAAGTAGAGGAAGAGGAAGCTTTGGAAAACTTAAGCGTTAGTGACATTTCGTGATTCAAATATGCAAGAATTGTTTCTTGTGACGTGGAGCGATCTTTCTCACAATATAAGATGCTTTTTAGAGATAATCGTCACAGATTTACAATGGAGAATTTGGAAAAAACTATGGTGATCCACTGCAACTCTTCCAAAAAATTGCTCGCTAAGAGGTATTCATTTAGAAACTAATTTCAGGTGTTTAAAATGCATGTTATAGTTTGTTTTTGTTACCAAATATTTTTATTTTTGTCACATATTTTCCTGTTTTTATCACATATTTTCAACATTTATGACACATAAAAAATAAATATTTCTGTGTTTTTTAGCACATAAAGTTCCGTTCCCTAGTGATGAGACACTCTGTCGCAGTAAGACATTTGAATGGTGTAAGCGCTTCAAAGATGGCCGTATCTCTATTACTGACGATCCCGGTCGTGGTGGATCACAGCCCACGGCAATCATTCCTGGAAACATTCAGCGCGTGGAACAGCTGATCCTGGACAATCGTCGCATAACCTGTCGTGAAATTGCAAGGGTGTGTAATCTGTCGTTAGGAACAGTGAACACAATAATTCATGATCATTTGTTGTTCCGAAAAGTGAGTGCACGGTGGGTCCCAAAGCAGCTGTCCGCTTTTGACCGACACAGAAGAGTTGAAGTCTGGAGAGAATTCAAGGACCGCTATGACATGGAAGGCCAGGATTTTCTGAATCGCATCATGACATGTGATGAAACATGGGTTCACCATTTCACTCCAGAATCCAAAAGAGCATCGATGCAGTGGAAGCATACGGAATCACCACCTCCCAAGAAATTTCGAACAGTTGCGTCTGCTGGTAAAGTGATGGCAAGTGTCTTTTGGGATAAACAGGGGATTATTCACGTTGATTTTTTACCCCATGGTGTCACTATCAACAGTGAGTATTACTGCCGTGTTCTGCGTGATGTGCATAAGAGTTTACGGAAGAAACGTCCGGGTTTCATCACAAAGGGTGTTCTCTTTTTGCAAGACAATGCACGACCGCATACCACTCAACACACATTCCAAACATTCCAGGAAATCGGCTGGGAGATATTACCACACCCCCCTATAGTCCTGACTTAGCGCCAAGTGATTTTCACCTGTTTGGACCCCTGAAGGAATTCCTTGGAGGAAAACATTTCAACACTGATGATGAAGTGAAGAATGCTGTCCTACAATGGTTCCGCCGTAATGATAAATCCTTCTATGCGGAAGCATTCCAGGCGTTAGTTAAACGCTGGGATAAGTGTATAACTGTAGCAGGAGGTTATGTGGAAAAATAAATCCAGTTACCACACTTTGAAATTTGTTCTTCTATTTTTTTAAAAAAAAAGTCCCCGATTGACTTGAACGACCTAGTATAAAGCGAAGAAGAAAAATACAGTTAAAGAGGATAGGATGGAGAAATCGTTTAAGATTTTAGAGAGCTATGTGACAGGAAACAGAAGAACGTGCGTGGAGTAGTTAAGAGTAAAAGAAGAAACACTGAATGTATTGTAAAACTGTGAGATATATAAGTACTGCCGAATGAAGAGACAATTAATATAATGTGAAACTGAAATGCGCCACTGAAATGTGAGAAGGACGATTATAATATATGGTTCAGAAACATGAAGAACGAGGGGGGAAATATGAAGAAACAATACAAGCAATAGAGATGGTGTTTCTAGGAGTATGGGAGTATACAAGATCACAATGAGTGTGTCAAGAATGCAGAAAGTTGAAAACACTGCAAACGGTAAAATATAGATAGCAAGAAAGTACTGTCTCATGAGGACAATGGAGGAGGAGAGGCTGCTAAGGAAGACGCGTAAAATGAAGAAGGTATGGAAGTACATAATTATAGGGGAAGAGCTCGATCAAGGTGGAAACAACAAACTGTGAAAGGAATAGAAACAAGGTGAATAGCAGAAAGTGGGGGACAAAGACTCGCAGAAATATGGGAAGAAACTAAGTAGTTAACTTCAATGGTCTATTCAGACAGAAACGGCAGATGATGATGATTTTGAATAGAGTTAAACGATTTAATAACAACGTCCGAAATTTGATAACTGGGCTAATAACGCAAATAATAAACGAAATGTATAAAAATGCATTCATGCTTATTCTCCGTGCGTGATGCATCTCCTCCTCAATATTTTTTGGAAGCATACTAAATGTTCCATCACGTAAATTTTAGTATATTTATTTATAAACAGATTGTGCGAGAAGTATGCAAGTGCAGAATTATTTAAAAAGTCTAATTTATTGCATTCAAATTAACATCTCGACATAACAACACACTGCAGAAACCTTGGGATGAAGGAGAGGAAAATAATCCGAATGAATGTTCACGGAATTGAAAACAATGTTTCGATCTTTGGACACGCGACTGTCTCATGATCTCTTCCTCCTCTACCCCTCCCCCCCCCCCCCCCGGACACAGGTTCCAGACATTCTACGCACGAAACTGGCTTCCGAAGAAGAATGCTGCTGTGAAAATTAAGACATTTCGTATGCCTCCCGCCACACGCTTGCTACAGACAGAGGAAGTTGCCATTTTCCGATATATACATACTTGATTCAGCAAACTAAAAACTGACGCTCTATCTTGTTTTCATGGGCAACCAGGCTCTCATTTCGCTGCCATTCACACATAAATTTTATGTGAAGGCAAAGCCAAGAGAAAGATTACGCATGTCTCAATTATGCAAGGAGCAGTGACCAAATATAAGTCAGGGCACAATTGTAAGTTTTACCACGAAAAACGTGTTGTCGACCTTCGTGGTCTATACTCTGTCCCGGCTGTCTCTAGAACAAGCGAACGAAAACAAGTGTCTGCACAAGTAGTAACAGACGGCTCCACCAATGAACACGTGAGAAGGGATGGGCTTGCGTGGAGGGAGGAAAGGCAGTTACAAGCCTTCGAAGCAACGTGTACTGCTTCGCTCTGCTCACTCCTCAGCCGGTTACACACGCGGCCTTGGTCCAGAGAGTAAGGACTCTGGTTCTATTCTGTTGCAATGATTCTCTCATCTGCTAACGTTATGACCAACCAATGCAGTAGAAACCAACTCAAAGTATCCTTGAGGGTGTACGTAAACGAGAACTGCAATCTCACGCTTACAGTGTATATTGTAATCATTTGAAGGAGTCTCTTCCATGCATTAAAAAAATAATTACCCGTTGAAAATGTATTGCCTTAAATTACGGTGTGCACAGTCTGGGCATCAGAAATTGGCATAGTTTATTTCAACTTACAAAATAGCAGGAAGTTTTGTTTTCTATTCAACCAGCGCTTGAAATGGAAAAATGTTAGCTGAGAGGGGTGTTTGGTCGGAGCCTTGGGGTGAGCTGTGGCGAGGGGGATGCTCCTATGGTTTAACATCGTGAAAATGAGACAGCTGGGAAGATTCTTTGAGAAAATTTCGCTAGCTCGGGGGATACCATCACCCCGCATCCCGACCCTCCTTACTTGGAGCACTGTTAATAACAAGTCAATTTCAGTTAGTTCGTACTCAAACAGAATAACCGAAGTAAAAATCGCGTTAGGTTGAAAAATTGAAAGTAAAATACAGAAACCGGGTATGTTTTCATATTCTACTACTCAATCTAAAGAATAAATGGTTGCACAGTTTTCAAAATTCCAAATATGACAGCTTTATGTAAGAGCTCACGGAACATAAATTCAATTCCCACAGCCAACTTTTAAATCTTTCATTATAATAATAATAATAATAATAATAATAATAATAATAATAATAATAATAATAATAATAATGGATAAATTATTCTTATGGATTTGTATAATTATTATTGTATAATAAAAAGCATAACATGATATTAATAATAATAATTATTTCTACTATTCAAGTTTTATCAATGACCTGACACTCCCTACAAAAAATTCTGGCACAGTAAAATAAGAAAATCAAGAAATACAATTCGTATTGCAAGTAATTTAGGTAATAATGTCTAACATACTTCTATAAAATGAAAATAAATAAAATAAATTATATTACACCATGGCTGTATATAAGTGAAGTGTCTAACGGGTCCAAACACCACCCATTCGTTTAATAAACATTTTGAATTGAATAATTGCACCAACGTTGGATCAAATCACTATAATACCTAAAATCATTTTCAAAATAAAGTTTATATTATAGAGATGGTCACTGACTCATTAATGGTCTTATATTCTTTATGTACGTACAATATTGCCAGCCTCCGTGGCGGGGTGGTTTGCACAGCGCCCTACGACGCCAGGGGGTCCCGGGTTCGAATCCCGGGCTGGGCATAGGTGTCTGTGAATGTCCCTTCATCAATTTCATCCTCATCTTCGCGATTAGCCAATAGTGGCAGAAAAGCGAAGTAAAATAAAGCAAATGAAATGAAAATACGTACAATATTTTTTTCATATCTTCAGAATAACTTTTCAATTTGATTTGATTTGATTTAGTTTATTTTACTTCGCGTTTTGTGCCTGTTGGCTAATTTGCGAAGATGGAGACGAGTGATGAAAGGATGAAATTGATGAATTGACATTCACAAACAACCAAGCCCGAGCGGGATTCGAACCCGGGACCCTAGGCGTCGCAGCGCGATGTGCTAACCACTCGGCCACAGGGTCCGGCTTCAGAATAACTGTATCGGCGTTCATTATGTTAATAAACAAACTGTATAGTGGCAATAAAACGTACAATTTTTAAAAAAAATTGATAAAAGGGTACAGATATAATTTTAAAAAATTGAAAATAAAAATATACATGTACGTACATAATAAAAACCTATGTTGTATTGTAAATATAATTAGAACACGTCGATATGTACAGTGAAACATTTAGAAATGTTAATTCAAAACTGTTTAAAGACAATAAAAATGTAATTATTAATGAGTTTACCATTAGTGAAAAACATATATGATAAATATTGTTATTACAGGTATTTAAATTTTACTATCCTCGGACTACTGAAACTTCAACCCCTTCCGTTACATCCTTATAAATACAGCCTTTTATTACACCGACTAACGCATATTTTTTCCTCCACATTTAAGCCTTTGAAAGGTATGCTCCTTTGGCAGGTGCATTGAAAAAAACAGTTTTAGTACTGTAACAAAATTTTGCCCATTCCTGAAGCCATTTCTGCGAAGGAGCTGTTTTGTGAACATGGCCAGTAAATGGTTATATAAGAATGGGGAGGAAAAAGCTGAACATGTCACCCGTGAACACATGAAACTCGATGTTAAAAACCAGAAGCCTGTTAAGTGCCCACATGTAAAAAGAACCACTTCCTTGCTTTTCACATGCTTCTTCGAATCAGAGGTCATTTCACCCTCTTCAGATGCCCCCCCTTCCTCCCACTTGATTTCCATGTTCTCAGTTCAAAGGCTCTTATATTTACGCACCGAGTGAGGTAAATTTATAAGTATGATGTATATGCCCACAAACAAAAACTAGGATGTGTATGTGTATGTGCGAGGAGTATCCAATTATATTGTCACGCTGTCGTAGTATGGTGACAAAGGACTGAATAATTCATTAAAGGAGTGTAGCGAAGCGGTAAGCAAACTTGAAGTCATCATTATGTTTTTTAGATAGAGAAGGAAAGAATCAAAGTTTGCGTAGAAGCATTGACACTCAAAACCAAGTTGTCTGCAAGTATTACAATATATATGACATTTTGCGTTAATCAAGATATGAAGCTTTACCCTTTCTTTTGAGTTAGAAGGTGATATACACCCCTGGATGTTAAAATAATCATTAAAATGTTTTCTAAATATGTTCAAAAATATCACAAAAAACAATAAATTCAAGATTTATTGTGCGATTACATATAAAATTAAACAAAGAGAAATGTGTTCGAACGATAATATATTTACACAAATATGTGCCCTTATGATGAGAAATTTAGTAATGGGATTGATGGCAATTTATTCATAATGAAAAAGCGCACACACATACACACGAACACACACAATTACAGGACACAGGGATTTATCCAGAATTTTTTCATCTACGGAGGTATACGTTTTGTATTTAGAAGGTGTAAGCGTAAATTTAGAACCGAAATGACCATAAATTGGGTCATTAACAGGGAATGTTGAGGAAATTTTGAGAGGGTATTAGGGGAATGGATATATCACTGACAGTTCATGTCAAGCTTCCCATCGGCTTATGTACCCTGAATTCAACTTATGCTCAGCAATTAGCATGTCAACCGCTTGTTAGCATAGTGTGGCACTACCGTGAAATAAATTTATTTTTCTATGTTAATCCTACACTGAAATAGATTAATTGTTCTACGTTAATCCTACTTTTTTTTGTGGATCTCCCCGATGGCGAAGTGGTAGCGTCATGAGGTCCCGGGTTCGATACACGGTGGAGGCACATTGTGGCTCGGATTCCACTTTAAACTGTAGGTCCAGTCCCGATTAGCCTTACTGTGCATAAAGTGAACTTAAAACACCAACTCAATCAATACTTGGTTTTGTATCATTATGATAAAAATACATAGCCTATATTTATATTTACAGGATCAACGTAAATATTTTTTTCACCATACACACGTAGATGTCCATAGGGAGAGTCCAGGTGGATCGGATTGCTCCATCCCTTGAATAAAGAAATATTGCCTGCATATTCTGCCCTTCTTTTCATTTGTATCTTTATTCTGTTTTTTCCTGTACCATCTGTCTATCTACTTCAGCCTTTTCTCAGTCTTGGTTCTGCAGTGCTTACTTCCTGTCTCCCTGATCATTTCAATTTTCTTTCTGTCTTGCCTGTACCATTTTCTTCATCTCTCTATCTGCCTCACTTCTATATTTAGTTTCTATGCTTTCTCTCTTTCGTTTCTTTGTTTCTTTCTTTCTCTATTGCTTATTTCTCTTTTCATCTTCTTCCTCTTTTCATCTTCTTTCTCTCTCTGCCTGCCTGCTTCTTTAAGTATCTTTCTTTCTCTTTGTCTTTCATTTCCACAATTTGTTCATCTTTCCTTTTCCTTTCCTCCTCTTCCTTTCTCCCATTCTCTATAGTTTCTTTAATGTTTCCTTTTCTCTCTCTTGCTTCTTTATTTCTCTATTCATCTTCGTCCTCTCTGCCTGCTTTTCTTTAAGCATCTTTCTTTCTCTTTGCCTCTCATTTCCCCTATTTCTGTTTCTTTCCTTTTCCACTCTTTATTCATCTTCCCTTCTCCTATTCTCTTATCTTCTTTCATGTGTTCTTTCCCCTATCTCTTGCTTTTTATTTATGTTTTCATCTTCTTTTTCTCTCTGCCTGGTTGTTTCTTTACGCATCTTTCCTTCTCTTTGTCTCTCGTTTCCCATTTCTTTTTCTCTCCTTTTCCTCTCTTTATTCCTCTTCTTTTCTTCCATTCTCTGTAGTTTCTTTCATGTGTTCTTTCCTATGTATCTTTCTTTCCTCTTTCTCGTTTCCACTTTCTTCTTCTTCATTTATTCTTCTTCCTTTCTCTTATTCTTTACAGTATTTTTCGTCTTCTTTCCTCTATGTCCTTTCATTTTGACCCCTCTTGGAAAATTTTCTGCGGGTGCCCATATGCTTACCTTACACACATACATGCACACATTTGCACTCTTTCTTACTTTCTACAGGCGCACATGTGACATCAATGCGTTGGACCAGCGATTAGCTACGTATCACCAAAGATGAAATTTTAAACAATAGCGTCCTATTTTTTGTAATAAATGCCAAAGAGGAGCGACGCTAAAGGGTAGCTCATTCTATTTCAGCATAATGGGACCTTATCTCACAAGGGAGGTTATCTAAGTGTCACCCTCCGATTTCCATGAAACTTGGCAGGTGTATAGAGGGACCCAAAGGAAGAAATACGTGTTTATTTGTTTCGGCTAAAAAACTGTTTTAGGGGGCAATCCCCCCCCCCCCCAATGTCAAGATGAGGAGAAATTGAAGTGGGGATCTGGCCCCGAAACCACGTAAATATGGCATAGGAAGAAACAGGGGGCATAAGGCCCCTCTATACAACTGCCAAATTTCATGGAAATCTAAGGGGGACACAGGGGTCAGATCCCCACGTCAATTTGTCCTCATCTTGACATTTGAGGCGGGTTTTGCCTCCCTAAAACAGTTTTTTAGCCGAAACGAAACACGAATTTCTTCCTTTGGGCCCCTCTATGCACCTGCCAAGTTTCATGGAATCGGAGGGGGACACAGGGGTCAGATCCTCACTTCAATTTGTCCTCATCTTCACATTTGAGGGGGGTTTTGCCCCTTACAATAGTTTTTTAGCCGAAACAAAAAAACAACAAAAAAACACGTATTTCTTCCTTTGGGCCCCTCTATACACCTGCCAAGTTTCATGGAAATAGGAGGGGGACACTTAGATAACCTCCCTTGTCAGTTTATTTTTACGATAAAGTCGGCTGAGATAAAGAGATAAAAGTATTGATAGTTGCCTTTACTGATTGCAAATAAGTTTATGATGGCCGTCTATCACTGGCGCTAAATTTTCAGAATGTTCACTTTTATTCCGCATTCTCCCCTCATTGACGCTCGTGTCCTTCAGTGCCTGAAACATGTATTCGGGAGCTCACTGTTCGAATCCTGGGGACACCAACCTCGTGGTATACCACAAGTGGTGTACTAGATCGAACGAAATATCCCTGGCTAGAGAGGGGGGGGAGGCAGAAAGACAAAGAGAGAGGCGAAAGCAGGCCCGTAGCCAGAATTTTATTTCGGGGGGGGATTACCCCTTACCAGCAGCCGCCATCTAAAGGTGAAAGTGGGGGAGGGGGGTTAGAAGGACTGAAGATGAATTTCTCAGTATATATTATAACTTATTGTGCAAGATGTTTAATCCTGCTAAGGAAGTAAACTTAATTATCACTACGCAATGTAAATTAGATATTTGTATGATTTCGAGAGGCTGAAGCCCCAGAACCCTCCCCTGGCTGCTTGTCGGGGCGAAGGACAGGGAGACAAAGACAGATACAGGGACAAGCAGAGAGAGAGAGAGAGAGACGGAAGATAGAAAGAAATCGAGAGAGGAGAGGAATACAGGGAGAGAGGAAGACGCAGAGAGAGGGGAGGGACAGATATGGAGATAAGGACAAAGAGTGGGACAGACAGAGAAAGAAATAGACGGGGAGGAAGAGAGAGAGAGGGAGAGAGAGAGAGAGAGGAGAAAATGCTGGGAGAGAAAGGGGGAGAAGAGAGAAAGGCAGACAAAGAGAAAGAGAAAATCAAGGAGGGAGAGAAGAAAAAGCAGGACACAGACAGAGAGAGAGAGAGAGAGAGAGAGAGAGAAAATTTACAGAGCACTGATACAGAATGCAGAAGCGGTTTTATTAGTGACTTTGAGGCTTGAAACTGAGTAAACATCGTTTTACGTTTCCACTAAAACTGCATATGAAGCGAGGCTGTGTCCTAACTGCAGTCAGCACTAAAACTCAATGTATTGTTTAATTATTTCTTAATACAGAGTTCTCTACAAACAGCCCGCCAGAATATATACTTGGAGACAAATTCATAACAACCGGTGTTTTGTAGATGTAACGTAATAAGGGCTGAATAGGTGAAATATTATTGCTGTTACAATTATTTAGGCCTTTCTGATCAAGGGTTCGATACCCGGTGGAACAAGTAGTTCGGAACCCACTTTAAACTGTAGGTCCAGTCCCGATTAGCCTTACTGTGCACAAAATGGACTTAAAACACCAACTCAACTCAACAATTATTTAGGGCTTCTGTGATTTACATGACGTGTTTACATACAACAAATTAAAACGGCTGAATGCGGAAATAAGCTAAAGTGTTAGCAACAGCATTTAAAGATCACAATTTTAAAAATATAATGATCATGATTGATGTGATGTGAATTGTACAACTGTATTCATAAAACTTTTTATTTATCCGCTGATAATTAGTGACAATATATTGATAATGAACTGGATCGTTCCTTTCAGAATGAATATGTTCATATTTTATATTCGTCAATAGTACTGAAGTCTTCGTTATTGTAGCACATTCAGCGTTTAGAGGGGGGAAAACACCATCAAACCTTCCGTCGGATAGATCCTAGCTCAATATAATTAACTTATCGCGTTTGTTTAATCAAAGGAGTTAATTACTGTGTCAATGCCAAGCTTGTTATTGTCTATTTTAGTCAGAATATTGAAATTTCGATAATCATGTTCATCATGTTCACTTATCCAGATGAATCCTTTTGTGCATTGTGGCAAGTGATGCATGAAGTTTTTTTCTTCTTTTTCTGTGCTCTGCATTAATTGGTTGCTGACAAGGAAATCTAGCAGACGACTGCACCATTGCAAGCAGAACACCCCGCTCCGAGAAAAAGAAATACACGTCTGATATTACGCAGAGGCTCTTGTTGTCAAATCTTAAATGGGGACTCAAGGTGTGTTGTGTTTATTTACCCACAAATTGAGCTTTTACACCCTAAAATGTCCGCACTGACACTAGCGCAAGCTTGATCGCCAGCATCTAGAGCCAAGTTAGTCGTTCAATAGTGTGATGTCACGGGTCACGTGGCATGCGCAGGTGTGCCAGTTCTCTGCTCACGGACATTTTCTGTGCGATAGATTTTCTACATCCGGGACTTGAACAAGGAGCAACCATCGGTCTCGTACTATGGTGGTGTGAACGTTTTATTTTTTGACAATTTCTAGTCCCCTGTGTGAAATTTGTGATAAGTGTTTGCAACAAAACTCATGGTGGGCAAATATATATTACTTTTGGCATGTCTCGGAAGTGCTGTGGCAGCAATAAACGTGACGACTGCAGCTACTTCGCGGGATGGAGGTAAGTAGTCATGGTGCCGTGCCTGCTTTTGTGTTTCGGGTTTCAGAAGAATGCAAGCACCACAATACGCGGTGGTGGCGAGAAACAGGTCGGTTTGGCGATAAACCTGCAGTGCACAATGAACCATTTTGCTCGACATTATGTACAATCTTAGCAGTATTTCGCGTTAATTCCTGTGGCATGTAGAAAGAAATATGATTGGGACAGGGGTTATCTCTAGCAAGCTTTTTTTCTTTTTTTAAAAAAAAAAAGATAAGCAGGTCATGTTGACTTTGGCCTGATGTCGGCGAGAAATGTCATGATTTTTTAATCGCTGCATGGCGGGGGACGGTATTATTTCTTGACATGAAAACCGTGATTATTGATAGAAAAAAAGATCGTATCATCGCAAATAAAATACGATTTTGCCATGCGACAGGAATGCCTCTAATTTCGATTAGCTTGCTTCTGTCTAGTGTCAAGTGCATCTTTATGGACGGTTGCTACTGAAAGGGTAAGGCTTGTTTACGGTTCAGCAATTGATGGTACCGCTTTGCCATGTCTCAACTAATTGATAAGAGAAGATTATGACATTTTTAAATGATTGGTTACGTGAACTTTCGAAATGATACATAATTTTTAATCTGTGCCCGTGCTGATATACATAATTTTTAATCTATGCCGGTGCCATGAAAAAACATTTTATTGAGCGAAGATAAAAAAAAGTGTGAGTGGCTGTTTGATTAATACATTTATAGCGACAGCACATACATGTTTTTTTGTATTATTTCTGTACGTGTTTTTATAGTTCGGAGGGCAGTTGTAACCAGTGTGGTATTTGAAAAAAATCTGTCGGGTAGGGAGGGACACCAGCAACTTCTCTTGAAAGATCGGGATATTATATAAATTATACATAACCTATAGTCCCCCCCACCAAGTGTCAGAAGGGGATCTCCCTAACAACCCTCCCCCAAATATTACTCTGGTTACGACTGTTAGAAAGTCACTGGAAAAGCTAAAATAGAAGGTTGCTGTTTTATAAACTCTTGCATTGTTCTTTGGTTCTTCAGCCATCTCCGTGATAGTGTCCGCTTTTCGATTCCCGGTGGGGAACAGTGATTCCGATTCCACTTTAAACTGTACGTTCGGACTCGATTGGCCTAACTGCATGAAGTAGACTTGAAAAACATCCACATTTACTATCGATCAGTTACAAAAAAATATTTTCAAGAAGTTTTCAATAAAATTTATTGCGAGGAAAAGATCGTATGGGATGAGAATGTACAATTACGAGGAAGGGAACAAAAGTACAACAGACCGAATGTCATAAATTAAGAGTAGCGTGTTTTCCCTATGGTGCAGCGCAATAACTGAGAAGTGATTTACAACTATCTTGATATTTTTTCTTTGTTTTTACGATTTTACAACAAAATAAAAATCAACAAACCAAAGCTGAAATTCTTGACTAACGTAATAAGTGACCACTCCCAAGAAGCAATTGCATACAACTTCATATGTTGTAATGTTATTTGTGAATGGTCCTAAAGGATTTGTAGCATAAACCAAGCCCCTTGTGTTTGTAGTTGTAGAAGACATCTTGAAAAAGTGAGTCGGGAGGATTGTGGGATCATGTGATGAGGGAAAATCGGCAACATTTCTTATACCGCTAAGTATCACATAAAAACACACACACCTGCAGTATAAGTTTTATGTCTTCGAATTGGCAGAAGAGGCCCCCCCATCCATCTCTCTCTCTGACGTCCTCTCTGAAAGATTGCATAGTGAAATGTCTGCTGAGAATTAGTAATACTGCCATAAACTGCTGCCGTTAAGAATTTACATGAACAGTTAGGAGTGCTACCTTGCCCAGGATTTGAACTTGAACTGAACCGTTCCCGTACGTGCTACATGGTACAAATTATTTTTTCTATCCTCCCACAGAGCGATTTATCATTAACTTTGTTTAATCAGCTGATCATAGACATTAAACATGAACTGCATGCATATTTCCAGAAAAATAGGAAAGCACATTGTCAGATGTAATGGAAAGATGATTAATCAGTTTATATATAAGATGTAATGGGAAGGTGATTAATCAGTTTATAGGCATGCTGACATTATTAGTATGCTTGAGCTTTTTTTTTTTAAAAAAAAATCATGTTATGCACTGTATTTAGAATCGTGTCCCAGAACACAGGAATAAAATAAATACATATGACTTTTATTGACGATAACTTTTCACCCCCCCTCAGTGACAGCCCCAGAGGGGAGGGGGTGGTGATCACCCTCCCAGTCCTCCAATTACAGCATTCCCTCCAGCGAACAATAAAAAGTAAATACGCCAATGCTTTTTTTAGCCAAAATATGCATTTTTGTATAGTATTTAGGTGTATACTAAATGTGCCCCCAGAAAACATCCCCGCCCCCTTAGATTCTACACTTATTATTATTATTTTTTTCTCGTGCCATTAACCCCCTCAATTGCAGTTGTTTCTCGATGTAATTTAAAGCTCTTCCAAGTTTTCGACACTGTTCTTCAGCCTGAAATCTTACACAGAGCATATACATTCCTGATATATTTTAGAACATGCATTGTAATATAGCAAGAATAACACCAAATATTAATTCAGTACCCTTCAAAGACAGTTGACCAAGATATTTACAGGATCTTTCCTCTATGTTTAAATTTTGACACCATGCTTATGCTTGCTGGGGCAGGCAAAGCAACACATCTAAATAGCATATTATATACCTAACGGTACATATTTTGTATAATGCAGTAACATATTTTCAAGGTCTCAATTTTTTAGTCATGCCTATAAGCCCGTCCTTTGAGTCTAAACATCAGGATTCTATTGTAGTCGTACCACACTTAAATTGCAAGTGCAGTTCATTACAAAACAAGGTTTTACAGGATGATTCATGATAATTATAATAATATTAGGAATCACATTCCATAACCTCCCCCCCCTAAATACACCACCAATATTTTATATAATGTTTCATGGAACTGCTTTGCAAATAAGGACTCTCTGTAGGAATTCTTATTCAAACATTAGAGAAAAGATTCCGACTTCCTCAGAAACTGTAAGTCCCATTCTGATTCATATTCATATCATATTCTTTATTTCCGTTGACCCATGTCCATAGGTATGGAAATCGTCATATGACAATACATACAGTATGTATGTATGCATGACTCATAAGCAAGAAAAACCTTGGTGACCTTGACCTACATAGTAGGATTATTATTGTATGAAACTTCCGAATGTGTTCCTTACCATAATCCTATGTAGCAAGTAAGGATTTGAATTTGAATTTAAAATGTTGGGAGCGTCAGCACTTAGGCTATTTTGCTCCCGTCACATTATACGGGGGCCAGCCCCTTATCATTACAAAGAACAACTCTAATGTTGCGTAACTAAAAATCTTAAAATGTTCTGACTTCTGTTAAAAGCTGAGGCTGTAAAGGAGCTCTCAGCACACCAAAATTATACTGGCCATGGGGCCAGTCGCCAGAGCCTCGTTAGTCTTTAGTCCAGGGTGTACTGACGTGGAAGTGAGGTTGACATTTGGGTGTACTACGTGGAGGATCACCCCTTACACCCCAAGTAAGCAAGTAAGGATTGTTCCATGCACAAGATGAAGCAGGCAATTGGCTACTATCCTTGCACACTTCTGTCAGATTATTAAAACTCTGGAACTGCTAAATCTGAAAATCATAAAAAAAACTAGAAATCAGCATCTAAACAATTTGCTAGGTGACAGTTTGCAGCAACATTTCATAAATATTGGGAAAAAAACATGTTTTAACAAACAATCTTGAAAAATAAAACAAAAAAAAACTTAACATTTAATTTTGTCTCATTGATAATGGGAGGAGATGGGAAGTTAGTTTTCCTTATTTATTTTTAAATAAAAATATAATTTCCCATAGGCACTGCAATCCTCTGAAATTGATTAAGATTGCTGATGAGATACACAAATTCATATCAAAAGCCTTTTTTTTTTACTCACCTGCATGTCAGTTCATGTAGCTTATGTAATAAACCACATATTTTTTTAATGTACAATAGCCTCATAGAAATATAAAGGAGTTTATTATTAATAATATTGTCACACCTTCTCATTAGTGCTTCTGAATTCTATTCCATCAACGTACTTGAATCAATGTGAGGTATTAAAAGAAAGACAAGTTGAAACAAGTTTCATAATAATCAGAGTTGCCAGTTCACTTCCAGAATATCACACTGGTGTAGTTGTAAATATGTGACCTAGCTTTGGTGAACTTCCTAATGTTATTGAGGACGTTTGATTACCTTCCTGGTAATTCAGTTTTCTGTTTACATTAATATTTTGTGAACATAGATACTGTTACAAATGGCATACTAAAAATGTACCGTGGCACGAACAGGTGCATATGTTTACATGGTGGTGCCATCTGTAGTTCATTCTAATTACTGCAGTTTGTGCAACTTTGGCAGATGCCTTGAATGTTTATCTCATGATCTCGCCACTAAAGGTTCGTTTTCCGGCCTTTCGTTGTGTGTTTGTTCGTTAAATTCACCCAATTATCATTCATCCCCACTGTCAAGATTAGTCTAAAGAGGCAAAAATGTGACATAAATAAGAAAATATTCAAATATTGAAACTTTGATGAGGGACACGTATTTTTATAATGTTAAGTTTTATTCATTTTAGTTTTTTAACGTATCCATTGGCATAGTCTCGTTCTCGTCTCGATTCTCGAAATGCACAGTATAAGCAACATCATGGGCGTCCGGAAAAGGGGGATGGGGGGGCCACGACCCCCTGGAAAATGAATGTGTACCTAAAAATTATATATTTCACACATAGTTTCATTTCAATCACAGTAATTTATGTTAATTATTATAAATTCGTTGAAGAAACATGATAACTTCAGACTGAAAGAGTTTTTTTTAGAGGGCATCACTATTTTGGAGGAAAATATGTGTCCCTCCCCCCCCCTGGAAAACAATTACCTTGCTTGCCTCTCCCTGGAAAAAATCCTGCGGACGGCCATGAGCAACATATACAGTGTCATAAACATTTATAACGTATATAGAGGTAATTAAACCAAGCATTTCTTGTTTGTTGACTCGTTTTGACCATACGATACCTTGGAAGACAGCATTTTATGTTGGTTGTATGCAGTCACGCTGCACATGTTACCACCAGTGTTTTTTTTCTGGCGGTATGCAACGGTACGCTGTACTGGTATCTTTTCATGTAAAATCATTTATGAACATACAACAGTATTTTGAGTAGTTCTTACGATGAACACGAGAACAAACCAACTTGAAGAGTACTCTAACCTTTCTTCCCAGAAAAAAAAAGGAATGGTGACAACTAATGGAACAACTTTGCAATTATAATGAACAAAATTCTTGACTTATCAGTAACATAATTTTGGGGTAGATATATTGTAAAATGATTATAGTTTAGCAAAGTGTTGACTCGATTTTACAAAGTCTTGTCTCGGTCGAGGTTTCATCTCGTTTTTAAAGGATCCCCATAGTTGTTTTACGAAGTTAACCGCGGCTAGAGAGATGACCGATGAGTTCAGTGGTTATTTGCGATTTCGTTTCAGGTGGGAGTTGGCTAACACCATGCGGGGATATTTCGGGGAGAGGCTTCAAGTCTGATAGACCGCATTAAGTATCCTACACCACTTGATTAGATAAATTCAAGGAGCACATGTGCACGGACTGAAACTCCAGGCGAGATCGTGATTTTCAAATCGTCATGAAGAGTCCTATTAGAAGGAAAGTTTTGTGTTCAAATCCTTAGCAGTATTTGATGTCGTGTGCAGGAGCGTGTCAAGGGATGTTGGAAGTTATTGTTATTGTTTTGCTCATTGTCAAAATTTAAAAGGAGATAGAACGCAGGATACGCGGGAAAATGAAAGTCGCCTCTCTACTCGTCGGTATTTTATTGGTCTACAGTTCGAATCTCGAGCAAGGTATTTAGCACATTCCCGAAAGCAATGTGAGGATCGGAAGTTCGTATGCCTCCATGACCTTAATCTGTCAGGGCCTTCCCTATGACGTAGTAGTAATGTCGTCGCCTATAAGTGATTCGGATTCCTCTTTAAACTGTAGGTCCAATCCCAATTAGCCTATCCGTGCACAAAGTGGACTTAAACAAAACCCAAACAAGTAAACCTTGATCTCATTTCCACCTAATATGCATTAATTGCGCCCGTTGCGGTTAATCTAATGGTACATGCAAATAAGCAACATAATGGAAAAAATCTAATGCAGTCCAAGTGGGGTGGAATTCTTTTTTAAGCTAGCTTCCACTACATTAATTGAAAGTTTATTATTAATTGTGTCAGGAAGGAGGTGGGGTTGGGGATCTCTTGGAATTGACCTACAACGACGTTCACTTATTATAATTTTGTAATGCAGTTATCAAATTAAGAGGGATAACTCTATTCTGTGATATCTCATTTTATCATTGAACCAAATTCTGTAGCTATTAACAAGATATCTGATTATCAAACTCGTGTAAAAACGTAGATTAATCATTATGTCATTCACTGGAGCGAGAAATTACGACTTGGCATAAAAATTAAGTAATGTCCATAAAGAAAGCGTAATAATTGTTGCACATGATCTTGAGCATGCATGACCAAACAGCTTCTCTCCCTCCCCTTTCCAAGCATTGTAGCAAATGACAGACGCAAGAATGGGCGAAAGAAAAATAAAACAGTGTCTCTGCCAGACTTTACAAGTATAGTTTTGACAATAAAGATGAAAGTTCAATTGTCTTTTCTCAGGCTTAAATATTTTTAAATGAAACATTAGCTCGCAGGGGTATTTCCAACAACTGAAAATCGAAGCGTATAAATGTACTCCATTTTGCCAAGTGTAGATGCGTGAAATCGTTGTCATTCGTTATTGACCAGGAGGGATGCAGTTTTATCCATAAGTACCTGTTTGGCTTGCTTCGGTTTTGAACTCGGTGGATGGAAATAAGTCACAGGATACGAAATACAAATAAAAAGAAAGAAATATGCACCAGTTTTAAAAACAAGCTTAGGATACAGGGGAAAACTAGTTTTTGAAATTTTAAAAAATCAAATAACATTGCTGAAATGAGGAAAAAATTGTACAGCGCAGTGCCTATCAGGCTGTAGGATGGATAGAATGAAACACACGCAGAAAGATAGAAGATGCCACCATGGACAGAACTACTAAAAAACTGTTCTGAAACACGGTCGTAATTGTAATGGCCATCCTCCGGCATATCCCGGGTTCGAATCCCAACCTGGGCATGGATGTTCTTTGTGAGTGTCCTTCATCAGTTACACCATATCTATACTCATTCTCATCTTCGCGATTAGCCAGGAGTGGGAGAAAGGCGACGTAAACAACATCAATCAATAATTGTAATGTTTTCCTATATTAACTACTGGGACTTCGCGACGCAGTTTTTAGAGATCCAAGGACTGCCAACAAGCCTTTCTTTGGGTGCAACCTGGTCATCCCTTCGCCACTGTGCCACTGCTGCTCTATACCCTTGTCATTACTACTCTGCGTCTGCCGTGAATCGAGCACGGTTCTTGAAATTACTCAGATAGTACGTATGTGCCTATGAATAAGGTCGGCATTTAGTTTCTGGCCGCCAGAGCCTCGGCAGACTGCAAAGTTGCCGTTTCAGTGCGCACTCTGAGGAGAAGAAAAAGGTAATGGGCCCAGTGAGGTTAAATGCATCTCAGATGGCTATTCTACATTACTGCTGTAATCCTTTTTTTGCTTCCATGATGATATCTGCATTTATATTATTGTTTATTATTTTGCATTGCTTTTCTACATCTCTCGTTTAATCATAATGGAGATTATTTGATTCTAAAACTAAGAAACAAACACAATGAAAAAAAATATTTCAAATCTGGGACCCTTGGCTTCTTATATGTACGCTAACTATTTCCATCACGGAATAGAGGAAGTGCTGTGGCACATTTCTAGCCTGATGCCAAGATTTGCATGCTCCCAAGAAGACGGAAGTGTCATTACCCTAGAAAAGGAAGAATGCGGATAATATGCTGAATCAAAACAACGTGAAGAATGTCGAAAATATGTTACGTCAAGAAAGAGGAGGATTTTGACTCATCGTACTTGTCACCTTAACTCTTGTTAGAAGTCAGAATCACGTTTCGGATTACAAAGAATCATATCTCGTCAATGGTTCGAAGTGAGGTTGCACAGGTGGTGTATTGTAAACTACAACTGTTGTTTACAAGCAGCGGCGCCAGAGGGTTTGATAAACACTATATGTAAATGTAATCTATTTGCATGGGCAGGAGGGCGAGCTGTCTCTCATAAGAAAATTCCCCACCTCCCCTGCGGTGAGAACGCCCAGTGGCGTATTGATGGTGCAGGGTTTCTAAAGCTGAAGCCCTTCTCCAAATGTCCTTGTACCCCAAAATTGTCAGATTCTTTATTTGTTGATGTAATGATAATAACAATGATCACATTGTTTCAAAAAGCTTTATTCTTATAATATGGCTGTCGTAGGCCAAAAACTGAAGGGCATTTGCTCGTCTCTTCGCCTTTGTAAGTAATAATTTGCGCATTGTTTCATAGCTGACGTGAAAATCATTATCTTATTTCTAACTTAACCTCGCTTTTGTGCTACTTCTTTCTAATCGCGACGATGAGGAAGAATGATTTTTAGATTAAATTGATAAAGGGACATGCTCAAAGGAACATCTATTCCTAAGCCAATACTCGAGTCTGAGACTTTTGGGCTACGAGGTCGTGAGTCGACCGACTGAAGCGCTCGGAACCGAAGAGGCGAAATCATTATCCAGAGAGGGAAATGCCACATTATTGTCAATAGGCCTTTTTCGTAACTGGCAATATATTTTCATGGGATCGGCGGGTTGCAAGTTGATTGATTCTTATGTACAAGTCATTTATTTACGAGTGTATGTGTATGCGAAATGATAAATTACAATGTCCAATTAGTATTTCCAGTGGATTGGTTGTAAGTCAAGGGTGATCCGTAGGCTTACGGGTCTAGGTTTGCAGAACAATTTTAATAATGCCAGTCTCTCTTTAGAACCGATAAAGCGACGGATAAAAAATGGAATAAAAACTTTCTAAAAAGGAAATAATACGGGTTCGTTTGAATTGTTTTGTTTTGAGTCCACTTTATGCACACATAGGCTAATCGGGACTGCATCTACAGTTTAAAGTGGGATCCGAACCACTGTGCAATGTCCCTCCACCAGGTGCGAACCCAGATTCTCATTAATACGGGTGCGTGAATACCTGTAGGGTGAAGGCGAGTGGTTTTCCATAAAAGTAAGCAAAAATTTTCATATGAGACAGAAAATTACTTGTAGACCGAACTAAAAATTATGACTCGTGGTAGCTCAGTCTTTAGGGCGTCTGACTAACATGCGAGAGATCCGGGTTCGATCCCTGACGGGGGAGAACCTGTTTTTTACCCCACCTGTTTTTAACGGCATCTACCTTAGTGTGTATGACGACGCTCCGGCGGTACGTTACATGGGTAATGTAAACAAAAGAAATAAGTAAACAATAGGCAATGATTAATACAATATTTACCTTTAGTGCCAGGGTAAGTGCCATCAGTTGGAGCCCAAGAGATTGTATAGGGTAGAATAGATGTTACAGTTGCAAATTACACACCACAGGGTTAGTGTACTTTATATGATATAATTGCTAGATAAGAGAACATGCATACAACACTTACATTAATGTCCCTTACATTCCTACATTCACTCTCTCACGCATACTTTGGCATTTCAAAAGACATCATTAATTAATACAAATTTAGTTTCGGGTGATGTTTAAAAACTCCCAGCTTCGGCCGGGATCAAGAAAATGTGGGCCCCTAACTCCACACACCCTATACGCCTTCATGGCGTGGTGCATAGCACAGTGGAGCGCTTTACTTTTTTTTTGTAACATGTGATGATCTTTTTTTATTTCTATAGCGTAAACGACAAAGGTGCACAATGCCTGTGCGATTATGTAAATGTTTCATCAGCAAACGATATCCTCTTCCGGCAAAATCTCTTCCCAGCTCTTTAACGGAACAATCAGATACCGCGACAACAATGAACTACTGATGTGATTATTATTTGACTCACCTTGTCGCCTTTATGTTTAGGCCTCCCCGATGGCGCAGTGGTAGCGTCGTTGCCTTGTAATCAAGGGCTCGATTCCCGGTGGAGGCACATAGTGGTTCGGATCCCACTTTAAACTGCAGGCCCAGTCTCGATTAGCCTTACTGTGAATAAAGTGAACTTAAAACAACAAATCAATCCAATCCTTTATGTTTAACCTTTTGACGGATATACAGCGGAAGTAAAAAGGAGGGAGACATTTTATAATGCAGCTCGGGACATAATTTACCACAACCTCCTGAATGAGGTGCGAAATCATATTATTAAATCTTGTTTGCATGTTGTAGCTACTGGAAGAGTGACACACTAAAATGAGACATTGTCCTTTCAACGATGAACAGGTAGGATGTCTAACACTTCAAACAAAACATATTTTTATCTTCCTGTTATTATTTGCTATGGTAACGCTAGAGAATTTTGTTTGGTTTGATCTCGACTTTGGTAGTTATGATTGCCGAGACAATATCTCTCTCACACACACACACACTCCCCTTTTGTCTTTTACCTTCTATTTTGTCTCATTTTCTCTCTTTCGCCCTCTGTTCACTGTCATCATTTTTCTTTCCTTCTCTCTATTTCTCTCCCTCTACTATAAAGAAACATAGTTTTGCAATTTTTATTGTAAGAACATTTTTCAAATATAAACATACAGGCAGAAGGGTAGATTACGGTGATGACGCCTTCAGTTCTTTCTTCTACTTTCTTTACTCAAATAGCACTCTATAACCATTACTGTAGGCCCAAAATTTTCTAAGGGTATATGCTAAGTGGGGACCATGTTTTCATTAACTTTGGATTATGGTTCCATTAAATATGGATGAAATCAGTTATCTGCAAAACAAAAAAAAATGTTATTCATGGTAGAGTACTGATGATATGCTCACAATTGGTATTAAGAAGTTTTTTAAAATAAAAGCTTATTTTAATGATTGCATTTTAACATAATGGCAGCATGTGAATTATCGAAAACTTGTATAAAAAAGCGAAAAATGAACAGATAAAATAGCACCGTGTTTAAAACTGAAATACAAAATACCTCAATTGTCGCGTTAATAGTAGGAGCCTTCACAGTCCGCCGTCAAACAAGAACACTGTTGAGACTTTCGCGTGAGGCTTACTCGGTTCTTGGAAATCTCACGTCAAGTCAAACTTCTATGGCAGGGGTTCCCAAACTTTTTCGTATTACTGCGGCCTTAGTGTTTCAAGATTTTTCCGCGGCGCCTAAGTCAGAATGTAGGGCTATCTAACACTTGCAACGCTCAGTTAGTGTGGTTAGGTTGATTGCCTTAAGTGTAAGAAACCCATATTTCAAATCCAGAAACATTTTGTGTAAAAGTACTAAATAAGCACGTATTTGGATCAATCATATCATTGATTGAATTTACAATTGTAATTGTAACATTTGAACATTTCGCGGTGCACACTTTGGGAACCACTGTTCTATGGTATTGTTAACCTCCACAAAGAGACCAACCAAGCTATCAAAGTTCTGCTAGAACTGAACACATTTCTACAAAATTATTGTAGTTGTCTAATAGTGGCGACAAAAATTCTGATGTGCATCATGTATTCATACCCTCTCCTCAACAATATGTTCCCCATCTCGTGAAACCAGAAGTAATAAGCTCACTGGATTGAGTGTATTAAAGTTTTTGGGTGCGTCGTCACGTATGGCCGGCCATTTTGCATCCTTCAGTGTATGCCGGGAAGATCTCCTTATCTAAAACACTTACCTCAAAATTTTAAAAAGGAGTGTAAAAAAGTCCCTTGAGAAAGGTTAAAAATGCAGCTCACGGGAGTAATGGCCAAATTACAAAAATAAATATAAGCGAAACGAAAGTAGAAGATTGTACGCCTTGTCGGAAGGTATACATGCCCTAATAAGTAAGGTTAACGAGAGCTATAGGGCATACGGCGTATACCGCCATATACCCTCGGTTACAGGTGTGATTATAACCGTCTCTCCTAATACATGTTGCGCAGTCAATCGTGTGTACACTTGCGATCATTAGTGTAGCTACGTAATAAATCAGGTAGTGATTGCTGCTACAATTAGGGGCCTCCCCGATGGCGCAGTGGCAGCGTCGTCGCCTTGTAATCAAGGGGTTCCGGGTTCGATACTCGGTGAAGGCACATAGTGGTTCGGATCCCACTTTAAACTGTAGGTCCAGTCCCGATTAGCCTTACTGTGCATAAAGTGGGATTAAAACACCAAATGAATGAATCAAAGCTGCTACAATTGTTTCAAGCATTGCCATTGGCTGGTAGCTTATTTGGGTAACAAATAATCTGTGGTGGTTAGGTTAGGCTTGTTGGGTTTGGTTCCCTAGAAGTCGACGAAAAATGGTTGTAGCAGCAATACCGACCAATAAATAAATAAATACTACTTAAGTTGCATAACAACAACGCGTTCTTGGCTGTTATGGTCTGTTGAAGTACAAGAAATCTTTCCACTGCTATATATAGCAGTATAGCAGTGGTTTTGTTTGTTTGGAGGTTGCAGACATGTGTGCAGCAAATTGGCATTTACATCCATGGGTAATCGCTGCATTTTTCATTCGTGCGTGCGCACCTGCTCAGCAGAGTACACGTTTCTGATCTTACATGTCCAGTGTGATTGAATGCGTGTGCGTGCATGTGTGCGTGCTAATGAAAGCACGAGGGTATTTAACGTCGCGTATTTCTGCTGTTGAATTTACATCGGCGGCTGTAGGCCTGGGTCATTATCATTTTGGTTATATTGTTGAATTTGATTTGATGTTGTTGTAAGTCCACTTTGTACAATCAACAGCAAATGAATTAGGATAAAAAATATTTTCTCGACGAAAAATGAGTTGGCAATGCTGTGAACACCGAGGCATTTGCGATAAGACGCTTGAGGAGCCTCAAGCAAAGTTTTCTCAACGCACAACTTCAGTACCGAAGGTCATGTCGATTGGCAACTTTCGGGAGCATGTTGTCTGTCTACCTCTACACAGTTCTCCCCAAATGCCTGTTTGAAAAGATCTGGTGTTCACTTTTTTTTGCCAACGTAGTTCTGACATTGCAGTAATGTTACAATATTTTATTTCTTATTTTGCTTTGTTTTTACCATGACACATTTATAATTTGTCGCAACTATGAGGATGAATGATAATTACATTAAATTGACAAGGAAACACTGCAGAGATAGAACTCCATGCTGAGACCAGGAAATGACAATTTTTCCATCCCATGAATAATCTATAGCGTCCCTGGGCTAGTGTGCTGCATGATTTCTACATTTAATTTGAGAAATCATTTTAAAAGATCTATATTTTTGTTCCTCAGGTCCCAGGAGCTTAACAAAAATATCCTTAACTAGTAAATGTTAACAAACCTGAAACTTTTGGGGCCAAGTGTCCCTCTTTCAGATGCCAGGATTTGAACCCTAAAATAATAATTCTGAATTTACGAATAGTAGCGTGTTGAATGGCAGTGGGTAATTAGAGGTGCTGTGCGTATTATTGCTTTACGAATTCATTTTCGTTCTAAAGAAAGTTGCCATTCCGATACAGACAGAATATTTCGAAAAGTCTTTAATCATTTTGAGTCTTAGTTTTATGCACAAATAGGCAAACCGGAACGAGATCTACAGTTTAAACTAGAATCCGAATCACTATGTGCCTCCACCAGGCATCGAACCGAGAACTCCTTGATTACAATGCGGCGACGATTTCCTTGCGCCATCGTGGAGGCTCTCTTAATCAGTTGCATATGAATAAATTAGTATAAATTAAAGTATATTTCTCATACTACATATAATTCATTATCACCACAGTCGGGGAAAATAGTTTTAGAGAAAATTGAAAATAGAGGAATATCTATCGGTCTTCCCGTTTTACTATTTCTTATAAAATCAGAAGTATTTCACATCACTGTCACAATCTAGAGCCGCTATTGAATGCAGAAACAGCAATACTTCAAACTTTGAAATCGACACCGAGGGTGATAGTTTTGTTATTTCACGTCACTGTTCTACCAGTCTCGGATAATCGCAATGATGAAGGTTGAAGATGTGATAGATGGAAGTGGGATGCAGACAATGACACATCTTCACCTTACTTCGAAGCGCGTGCGCTAACCAATTAGCCACGGGGTTGGCTTTTTTGTGTTTATCAGTTCACCAAATTAATTTATTCGTCATTCAAGATCCAGAGGTAGAAAAGCAACGTAAAATAACGAAAAGAGAAAAAATGCCATTCACTTATCATCACCCAACAATTTCATGCTGACCAAATCCACACACGAACCTCTTTTGGCATTCGTTTTGCAGAATGGCCTTGGGGATTAAACATCGCCCATTTACTGGTTCAGCTCGAGACAATCCAGGTGACCATGTTATCGAAGCTTATCTTCAATCCTTCACACAACTTCGCTATTTGCTTCTTAAAGGTTTGACATCTAAACAGAACTTCTATCGAACATCGCTCATAGAGTATATTTTACCTATCAGCTCTTAATTAACCTTCTAATTTTCACATATATTTTTTACTTTTATTTAGCGTCGCTTTTCTTCCACTTTCGGGCAATCGCGACGACGAAGATCAGTGAAGATAAAATAAATAGAACATTCAGAAACAACACCAATGCCCAGACCGGTATTCGAACCTAGGATCCTTGACGTAAAACCGTCTAGTGTTACCACTCAGTCAATTTTCATATAGAAACTTACACTTACACACCTCTTCCTTACATATGTGTTTTGTTTTACCTGCTGCACTTCTCTTATGGTGAATTCTAACCCCTCATTTCAGGTTTATGTCATGTTTATAGCTATTGCTTTGTAGTGAACGATAATTCTATTATTACACCATGTGAATCTTCCTCCAACGAAAACCCTGTTAGAGGATGGAAACGTTACGTGTGTAATGTTGTTAAAAGTCTGCTTTGGTTAGCTTTTTTAGTGTATTGAATGAATATTGCATTTTCATTTCGTGTTGAGGCATATTTTCGTCACCTAGATTTTGCATTTAAAATATGTAGGTCCAGTATATATTAGTCATCGTGAATTCGAGTCAATTAAAACATTTTGCGTTGTTGCGAGATTATCTATGAGGCATAATGAATAAGTAGAGAAAATGCAACTTGTATATCAAAATTGCTATGTCCAACTGATCTCCGAAAGTATTGTTTAGCACGTCACATTTCAAGTATAGTCCATGATTGTATCTAGTATATGAACGAGATGTGTCCCTCCTCTCAAACAATACGTGGCTTGTCCCCACCGAACGAAGTGTGTCACTTATAAATTAAGTGTTCGAAAGCAGGCATTAGCCATGAACAGAACAAAAAAAACTCCAGAGCAATTACAAATTTTATACTACAGTTCATGGCCGGGAGTTATTGACGGTCACCCCACATTATCCGCTTTAGGTTCCGGGTTCGAGTCCTGGTCTGGCAATCTCTTTTTTAATTGTCTCTTGATCACTTTAATCTCATTATCATCCATCTTCATAGTTTCGATTAATTGTAAAGGTGACATAAAAGCAAAGCAAAATAAGAACAAATACAAATAATTATAAAATGACTACAACGTCAGAACTACATTTGAAAAATAAAATGCGAGCAGAAGGTTCATCTTCAAACAGGCATTTGGGGAGAACTGTGTAGACAGACAGCATGCTCGCGAAAGTTGCCAATCCACGTGTAGCATGACCTTCGATACTGGAGTTGAGTTGTGCTTTTCAGGAAAGTTTGCTCGACGCTCCTCAAGCCTCTTATCAAGATTGCCTCGGTGTTCGCAGCATTGCCAACTCATTTTTCGTCGAGAAAATATTTTTTCTCCTAATTCATTTGCTGTTGATTGTACACAGGTAGGCTAATCGGAACTGGATCTACCGTTTAAAGTGGGATCCGAAACACTAGACAATGTGTCTCCGCGCCGGGACCCCTTGATTATAAGACGACAACGTCGGGAGGCAGGCCTTGGTTATTTTACTTCACTTCTCTGCCTCTGTAGGTTAATCACGACGATGAGGATGAATGATGACCAGTTAAAATAGATGAGAGAACACATTGGAAGGGACTCAACCCTTGCCCGTGGCTTGTAGCTTCGAGAGTAAAATTATGAATAATGAGACAAAAGTTCGGGAAGGAATGTTAGAGGAGCCTTCATCACTGACGTGTTCCGCGGCAAGGTAACCATGTAATAGGGGATCAATTTCCTCAGAAAGTCTCCATCAGATTGCATCCCGAGCATTGGGGAGGGGGTGAAGAATGCTCTTGTATAAAATATGATTTGAAAGCTTAAGCTGACACTGGACTTTTACGAAAACTTCTCTCCTTTCGATAAGCTGCTACTATATTCAAAATCCTCAAATATTACGTCTGTATAGAATTCCTTGTAGAGCATTCAAGTCAATCTCCATGTGCTTGCTTTCACTGGCGTCTAGATGCTGTGATAGAAAATAGACTTACGGTTTCGTCCATCGCCATGTTTATTGTCTTCTGTATATGGAATGCGAATTTCGAGAATTTAAACAAAACGCCAGTCGAGCTGTTGACAACCTCTGCACCAGCATACGTAAAAATCTATTCATTAAAAACACGTAGGATGCAAGAGAAAAATTAATGAGAATAGTCATGGGCAATTTACCTAGCAATATTTACGCACTGCACTGTACAGTGGGGTCCATGAGTATTACCGTGCAAATTGTCCATGACCATTTTCATTAATTTTTCTCTTACATCCTATGTGTTTTTAAGCGATGGATTTTTATGTATCCTGGTGCAGAACTTATCAACAGCTTGTTTTGAGTTTTCTTTTAATTCTTGAAGCTCTTATTGCGTCAAATAAAGTGCACGAACATGGTGATGGACAATTTGCGAGGTAATGCTCCCACTGTACAAACTTATTATTAGAGATATCGAGACAACAGCGAAAGCAAACCACATGAAGTTTTCAAGGTCATGAAGTTCACTTGAATGCTCTAGAAGGAATTGTAATATTTTTAAAAAATCTTGTTAATATCCTAGCAGTCTATCGAAAGGAGAAAATATTGGGCGACGAATCACGACGTGGTGAAATATAAATATATAATGATACTCGTAATAATATTAAAAATCCTTATTCTTGATTTGCATCTAGGGGTCAATATAGGTTAGAATCCGAAACCAACCAATTTGCGTTACCAGCACTGACTAGTATTGGAGTGCGATGTATCGTGTGGTTTAGCTGTACTCTGTCCCGGGAATCTGAACAGTGTTGCCACATGAAGGGAAATTCGAACCCAATTTTGAAGAAAATGGGGTGAAAAATACCAAAATTCCATGGAAATTTTAAGACACCAAACTCAAAAATAGTACTGATTAGTACAGATTATGTACTTTTTATTACTATTATTTTTAAAGGTTTTTAGTGAAGGGGAAAACTGAGTGCAAGAAGGGAAATTTTGCCCCTTGTAAAGGGAAATTATGCCCTCAGATTGTGGCAACACTGTCTCTGAAGTGAGCGAACGAAAGCAAGTATCTGCACAAGTAGTGACTCGAGACGACTTGACCAATGAACAAGTGCAAGGGAACGGGATTGCATGGAGCGGGAAATGGGACTGCCGTTTCCAGCCTTTTCATCGCTCCGCCCACTCGCTTTCTCCCGTTCATGTGCAGCCTTGCTCCAGAGATTCCCGGGATAGAATATAAGTTATGTGAGCAGGAAGTTAACCTTTCGAGACACGAAAGAGAGAATTTTTTACTAATTTTAGCAAGCAAATATTGTCGACCGGGTTTTCAGACTCCGCACCGAAAAGCTATGCATTAGTCACAAAATGGCACCTAAATGTCAAAGTCTGGTTTGGAACCGCGTTAATACCAAATAAAATCTCCGCGGTGTTAACTTGCCCTGAAGCGAAACGTAACAAGACAGTCAGTCACCACTGCGCTAATAAAAATTGGTATTGTTGCTTTTAAATTGGGACACGGCAAACAAACTGACAGTTTACAGACATGACCAGCTTCACTAGGTTTGTTTACTATTTTTATTTGTAAAGCAGCAGCATATGTTTGTTATAAACAACCTACTCACAGTTTATAAATAATGTTTGGCAACATCAAACAATTCAGCACTGAATGGGAAGCAGTAATTACACACGATAAATAGTACGTAAACGTGGTATGTTCCACCATATAAAGAGGGCGAAAGTAAAGAAAGCGAATCTAGCCAATTGGGTTAGACCTCAGGGTCACGCGAACATTTATTATTGCATTTACCTTCCATGTAATTGAGTTTCTTCTTTGACTTCGTCCTGTTTTTAGGGTACTTGCAAGAATAAAGGGTACTTCCTTATAGATAAGTGTACTATGCGAAATGGTGTCTAGAATTTCGAATTCCAGCTCTGCGAATCTGCGACTTGGACTGTTGTTGCTTTGAAAAGCTCAGATGCTCTGCAGTTTTTCTTCCCCCTTTGGAATAACATTTGTACTGAACTATGCATTACCGATTGGCGAGGCGCGACATATTTACTTCATACCTGACGAAAGTCAGGTCGATCTTTGAACTGGGGAGGCCGCAATATTTCTCCGCGGTAAACGGCAAGGTCATTGCCTTTTCAAATTTAAAGCTCACTGCAATACCATAGGCCTTACGACGACAAAAGGCAAATTATCCCATACTATAAGATTTATGTATTACTCTACTTAAATATAACAAACCGACATGTATGAATTACAATGTAAAATAGGCGTAATTAATTTAGAACGTCTTACCTTACTTGTATGTGAACTCGAGCCTCCTTATTTTCGTAGCAATTTCGTGAATAACCATTTATTTCTGATTTAACCTAAACACGATAGCTTATTCCTGTTTCTCCATAGTTCATTATATTCTTTACTGCTAATAATATTAACTAATGTACTTCGTGTGCAATGCAACACGAATAAGTACATTGTAAACAACACTTCGGAGTCAGGACACGCACACAAAAAACACGCCCGCTCCCTCACGTTTTGGTACACAACACTACTGTCCCAAAACTGCCGAGATCAACCGAACACTACCAAACATTGTCGATATTCGCTCACCTCAGCAACGCCTTCGCCCAGCTAACAGCATTGTACACAGTAGGAAACGAAGCGGGAGTGTTGGGTACGTACAAGGAGTAGTATTGGGCTCTCATTTCCATCCACTAAGTTCAGCGATTTCCTCACGTATTTCTATCGGTTTCATGCTGTCATTTGACTAATTTCGCACAAATATGATAATATTTTCAGACATTACTCATAAAATACGGTAGGAAGGTGGGGAAAAGGAAGGAATTGTGTTCAGTAATGACGCGAGGAAAATGAGTTAGGAGTAAGGATGGACGATATCGGAAATTTGATATGGCAATATATCGTCAAGAAAATATCGTAACTTTGATATCGCATGGACGATATTTTTTTCAATTTCGCAATGTATCTTCTGGACGATATATCGCCCAATACTAGTTAGTAGGGGGCAGAGGACGGTTATTTTTTGAGTGACAGTTATATTTAATATACCATTCCAGAAATGCGTATTTGGACTGAAAGAACATTTATTTATCTTGTATTTCTTGGCGGAATCGGAGAGAAGGCAGCTTGGTCGACAAAGGGGTATTATTTATTCCTGGCTATATGTGTCGTCTTCACTGACTGTATTTATTGATTGATTTGGTTTATTCTACTTCGCTTTTCTGCTACTTTTAGCTCATTGCTAGGATGAGGATAGGTGATAATATTGATAAAGGGACACTCACAAAGAACAATCGCCGGCCTCCGTGGCGCAGTTGTTAGCATAGCGCGGCACAATTTGATAACGAATCAAATTGCAAATGGGACAGAATAATAATTAAATTTAATATTCGACTAAAGTAGATAAAATTAGCCTGCTCTCCAAAATTAATTTTTATGCGAACGGATATCGAGTAAATATCCCTTTAGGAAAACTTCGCACATGCTATGGTCATTTGTCCTGTTTTGCAAACTCCATCTTGCATTATCGAAAAGCTCTTCCTTGTACACTGATTGAACCGGAGAAACATTTGTAGGCTTTGCCAATGTCATATTCAGCCAGTTGCTTTATTAAATTCTTTCATGCATATCTACGAAAGTTCAACAATAAGAAGTCCATGGCTATCTTTTCCCCTTATTGTGCAGTATTTCCTTGCGCCACCTTACGACGCATTTTACGACTTGAAGCGCCAGCGAGAGAGAAGGGGAAAGGGGGGACGAGACGCTTCCCCTGACAGATAAACACCTTGAAAAGGGAATGCGCCCAAAGGGCACCTTCTACCAGGAGTTCTTGTTATCTTATCTCTCGAAAGAGCTAGAGAGTAACCAACCATATGTTTTGAAGCTAAAGACTGATAGCAAATAATGTTTCCCAGCTAAGTAATTAGATAGCCTTTGGTGTTGAACGTTGCCTCATCAGCTGTAAAACCGATTTAGATAGCAGGTCGAAAGAAAAAAGTCTGCAGGTACTTATGAAGTATGATAAGATGCAGGCAACTCGTGAAAGGATAAAAATGAAGTTATTCGTCTATTTGCTGTTGGGCAAAAGGCTAACTCAGCTTGCAGATAAGAATTTTATCACTTTTTTTAAACTTGTCTCGTGACCCTTCGTTTACTAAAGAACCGGTTCATTCAAAAATTATTTGCACAATGAAACATTACAAAAGTCAGAATAACAAAAAATCTCATGTAAGTACGGGTTGAAACTGAATTCGCTCGGTCACGGCAATTTTATTCAAAATAATTAAATCATCTTATCACCGAACGAATCGTGTGTAAAGTGTATTTCTAGGTATATGTGAGAGGTAATTTTTATTACATCCGTATACTGAATTTCGATCTCTTTTATTAATACCAGGTATATGTATTCAACACGCGTGTTGCTTGTCACTTAGATGTGAAGTCTCCCTAACCCTTTCAGGTAGTAACGAAATTACAATTTCGGTATGGCTGACTGCCACGCCGGAGACACGGGTTCGATTCCTGGCGTGGGTGAGGGGTCATCCAACCTCCAATCAATGGGTACCTGGTACAAAACCTTGGGGTGTAAAGACGGCCGGAGCGTGATACTGATGACATCACATGCAAAATGGCCAAGATTGAGAATGTGTGGAGCCCTACCCCCACATTCCCTGAATGTGATTTCATAGCATGGTGCTATATGCACGGGAAACTTTACGTTTTTAATTCTTCACAAAAAAATATGGTCCGGGTTCGATACCCGGTGTATCAAATCTACCAACCAACAAAAAAATAAGGTTCTCTGGCAACCTTGAATCACAGTATTCCTTCCGTTTCCATTCCTATACATTAAATATGAGAAAATGTTAGAGTTTGGTTTGATTTGAGTTGGTATTTTAAGTCCACTTTATGCACAGTAAGGCTAATCGGGACAGTTTAAAGGGAGATCCGATCCACTATATAATTCCATCGGGTATCAAACCTGGGACCCCTTGATTACAAGGTGACGATGCTACCACTGGCCTTAAGAGAAAATGTTGGAGTGTGACATAAATTTTTCAAGTATAAAAGGGATCACTTATATTTGTGTATGTGTGTTGTGTGCACGTTATATTTAAACGTATGAAAATTAATGTTAATTTACATTGTATTTTTGAAATAAGAACGGCCTCTTACATTTCATTTGTGGAATATGCTCTATGATAGTAATTGTGAAGCAGATTTCACACCAAATCGACAAGTTACGTTGTTCATCACTTGAGGACAGATAATTGAATGGAGGATTGTATGGCAGGTCATGCTGCTTTGGTGTGAAACATTGTTAATAATTGGTTTGTTTCAAATTGACACATGTTATGTGTTACTTGTTACTTTGGTGTGAACGTTACTTTGTAAAGTAATGATAACTGTGAGTTACTTTCCAAAATAATTATCCATAACAGGAGCAGTTAAGAATCAATATATTTTGTATGTGTAATACTTGAAAGCGTAGGTAGAATCAAGAATAACACTAATAAATTTTATACTTTTAATGACAAGATCAATAATTTTGACAACAGTATTTACTTAGTATATACTGTGTAATTAATTATTGCAAGCTATAAAACATTTACATGTGTACATATCTTCTTTTTTTTTTCATTTCAGTGCCAAGGCTAGACATTCTTAGCCTCGAAAGTGGCTACCACGGTTTAGTAAAAGAGAATGAGACTTTAGTGGAAGTTACTCCAAAAATTCGAGCAGTTGGAGCACAAATCTGCAGGTTTAAAATCGTTAACAAACATCATGGTGAAGCACCGTTTGAGGTAAGTAAGACATAAATTAAAATAGGATAATGTGTAGCACATACAAATGCTGTAACATTACTCTTTACTCATTTAATCCACTACGAGGATGTTAATAATTTATTTTCTTGGATTTCTTCATGCCATTATTACAATTAAGAGTTGTGGTGGTTAAGTTGGGGGGGATGTCTGACTTCTATGCAAGAGTGGCTCTGGGACTCACCCATCCTCTCCTGTAATTAGCCTCAGGGAAAGAGGTAGTCAGACTATTGTGCTGATCACCACCAGGGTATAGTTGCAGTTTTTTTATTAATTGTTTTGTGTAGTTATAAAAAGGTATTCTTGAACTAGCATTAACATAACTAGAAGGGTTGAGGGTGGTGAAAAGTTGTATCCCCCCTTCCAAATTTTTGAAAGGGGACACAGTACCCTCCTAAATCCAGAGATCCTAGTTGTACTTCTTGTAACCTCAAATGAATGCAAGATAATGCTGTTCAAAGAATCTCATACATAGCTAATATATAATTTTAAAAAAGGTAAAGTGCTCCCCTGTGCTTAGCACCACACCATGAAGGCGTATAATAGCTAAACAGAAGTTTTATTTTCTATACAAATAATAGCTTCTTTTCCAAAAAAATTGAAACAATCTTAAACATATACTAATACATTGTGGCACTAGTTAGTTAACTTGATCTGTGCTCTTGGAAAACTCTTTATGGAGACAAAACCTGTTTAAAATGAGTGTAAAATGATGGAATAACATAAAGTTAAGTTTAAGTAAGTGAAACAGGAATCAAATGCCACTTTGTGAAAATGTGGGTTCAAATTTCTAAGAAAATAACCGATTGTAAGATAATATTTTGAATTTTTAATAAATTAAATACAACCACTATAAAATATTTGTTATATTTTATTCCTCCTCAATGGAATAGTGGTAACGTCATCACCTTTGATTACAAGTGTCCTGGGTTCGATACGCAGTGGAGGCACATTGCAAAGTGGTTCGGATCTCACTTTAAATTGTAGGTCCAGTTCCATATTACCCTATCTGTGCATAAAGTGTACTTCAGAAAACAACAATTATTCAAACTATATGGTAGATTTTAAAAATTGATATGTGCGAAATGTTTCAGGAAGTACGATTAATTGCAAAATGAGTGAATTAAGAAAGCTCATTCTGGTTGTATTTTTAACAGATAAGAAGTGTAGGAAATCAGAGAAAATTTTAAAATATTGGAAACTATTTTCATCAAGCTATGTACGTGTTCTGTTCAAAACTTCAAAATTAGATATACCTCTGCCTAATTTTGACAAATTTAAGGTATGGTCATAGAAACATTCTTCTGTACAGTACAATTATTGTGAAATACTGGGGAAATAATTGACCGTTCCTGCAGTTTTTTTTAAATGTGATTCCCCAGTGTCAGAAAGTTGTTATTCTCAGCACCTACCAAGAACATGCAAAATCTAATACAATTTCTCTTCTCAATTCAAAGACAATTTATGCAACAAATATGGCAAAGAGACCATGAATTTTTGTAGTCGTGCTTCGAAAATACCACAGGAAATAACTGATTATTAAATAACAAAAGTTCACTTTCCAGGTAAAAGTTTTCTGAGGTTTATCTCTTTGAATTCTTTCAAAAAATATGTAATTGTCAGAATTTTGCCATCTGTGAAATTTATATAAATTATTATAGATTTATATAAATCATTATTAGCAAAATGCAATACATTTCCTCATTTCGTGCATAAATAAATGCATTGAAAACGTCATATACTTTTATCAGATTTAACTTTTTTGCAGATATTTATATGGTCTTACAGAGCCTACTCTACTTTTAATTAGGGCTGAACTGATACCCACACCAAGGCTGATACTCTTACTGATTCCCACCGATACCAATACTTGAAAATTATAATAATTTAAAGTTGGTCAAAAAATGTATTAATATTAGTATGTAAGTGTTCGACTCCAATTATATGCATCAATTTACCAAGAGTTTTGATTTAAAATATTAAACAATTTCACCAGAATATTGTAACATAATCACAAAATTCAGTTTTTTAAATTTTTTCATAGTTTCCAGGATAATTATAATTAGACTCCTTGAAAGCTTCATGCAGTATTTTTGCAGACCCATGAAAGACCAAAATACCAAAAAAATATCGACCAGTATTGGTAAATAAATTCCAACCAATACTTTCTGATACAAATACATCGGTATAGGCTCATCCCTATTTTTAATTTGAAATAATGAAAATGCCAATTGAGAGAGTTAACATAAATGACACATGTCTCATTAAGTGTTTCTCTAAAGTCTCACCAAATTTTTACATAACCAAGGTTTCCTCTCAGTCTCATCTCAAATTTCAAGGATAGTCTGAGGTGATCTTTTAAAACTAGAGACAAGAATAAGACCAAACAAACCCTTTTGAATCTTTGTAAAATCAACGTGAGATGAGATTTCATATATGTGAGGCAGTCGGTCTTGTTTGACCTTTATTATGGTATTTGAAGAGTTTAAAACAAATTTTCCTTACTATTTACGAAAAATTATAGCCTTTTCATCAATTAACCACATATCATGAATCATTCTAAGAATACACTTTGAGAAACTTTGTATTACACAGAGATGAGAACAAGACAGGCATTAAAAACTCAGGACAAGATTCAAACAGACCTCATCACACATAGAACAAAACGACACTGCCACATCTTCACTACTCTCATCTTGATACCATTCCTAGTTGAAATGGTGCAAGGATATTTTTTAGACATCAAAACTTCCTCATTATAAATTTCTGGTTTTGCATTCCATTAAATTTTAAATGATCCCAGAACAGGACCTAGAGCTTCATCTGTTCCAAAATTAATGTTTTTAGACCTTTTTAAAAATCTTCAAAATAACCATTAAATTATAAAAAATGAGGAATATTTATGTGAATTTTCTATTAATAAATAGGGAACCGTGTGTGCATGAACTACTGTCAGTAAAGTAGTGACCTTGGATGAAGATACTAATACACATCGAAGCACCCAGCAGTGAACTGGCTTTTTATTCTACGGGGGTTGAACAAAAATATAAAAACACCAACGTCATGAGGTGTGGCATATGCATTGGTTTTTGATGTATGTTGGGAACCTTGTCAAACTGGTAGGAGGACACAGTTGCTCAGTAGATATCGTGCTGTACAGTTAATAGTGAATCATGTCCGAGCTAAGAGAGTTTCTAGGAGTGCAAATTGTCAGTGTCTGCCTAGCTGGTGCATCTGTGACCAAAGTAGCCAGTTTGTTTAGAGTATGGACAGGTACTGTATTCTAGGTGATGATGGCATATAGTGTTTCTGTGGGAAGAGTGGGGGGAGGGGCACACTGAGAGAAACACATTCAGGGAAGAAAGTGTAAACTGAGAGACGGGTCGATAAATGTTAAAAAGCTTTGTGACCAGGAATGAGAAAAGAACAGCTGCAGAATTTACATTGGAGATGAATATATGTCTGCCAAACCTTGTGTCTACAAATACAATGAGAAGGGGACTCCACAAGCACAATATTCACTGACAAGCCACAGTTGTCTAGCTACTGGTGAACCAAGTGAGTGCCAAAATGGGGAAAGAATGGCTCAACACACAGAAATAACAGAGTGCCAAGCAACCACAGGATCAGATTACATGTGGAGAACACTAAACCAAGTGTACGACCAAGACTATCGTGTGTCAACATTGAAGCATGGTGGAAGAGTCGGTCATGCTGTGGGTTGCCATATCATTATATTCTGCAGGCCACATTCTCACCTTGAAAGACAGACACTGCTGAAGACTATATACACTTCTTGCCAAAATGACAATGTCCAATTCATAGTGCTGGAGTTGTCCATTTGTGGTTGGTTTGGTGTTTTAAGTCCACTTTATGCACAGTAAGGCTAATCGAGACTGGACCTAGAGCAGGGCATGAAATTTCAAGTTTGAAGTCAGTCGCCAGACTAAAATCGTTGGTCGCCACTATTTTATATTGATAAGTAATAAAAATATGAGCAAGTATTAAAAAGAATTAATGTTTGTGTAGCGCTGTCGTTCTGCACTGAAGTACCACTTATCAATCGCAGCTGCTGGGTCAAACTCTGACAGGGGGGGTGGGGGGTCCATTTACAGAAACTCGGAGCAAATCATCCAGTGTCTCAATCTTCAGAGAGTTCCTGTAATTAAGTAGTCTTGAGTCTGTTGTGACAGCTGAAACCTCTCTCACATGAAACTGTGCTCACTGGTAGAACAGCACAAAATGCCAAAATCTAGAGCAAATTGGGGAATCTTGTTGAACACTACTCACTGTGAATTTTCTCCAGCATCTGATTCAAAGTCAGAGAAGGAAACAAAAGTTTGTATTCTGTCCACTCTGCTAACAGAACATCCACTCTCTCATTATGAAGGCTCGGGTTCAAGTACATGTAGAGCTTCTTTAATTCTTCTATCCCAAACTGAAGAATATTTTCTTTGGGAGGCGGACCCAAAGTGTCGAAAACATGCAGAGATGCAATCACATCTGTTGATATAGATTGCAATCTTTCTATGATGTACACCTTCACATTGTTAATTAAGTTTCCTCTAACAGTCTGAAACTCTTGCTCTCCATTTTGAATGTTTGTGAGCTGCACATCCCTGATCTTCCCTGAAATGGATACATGGTCCAAGAAATCTTGTTTGCTTGGTCCAACATTAGATTGTAGGTCATCCAGTATTCAATTCTTATTTTCAGAGATGCAATCAAAAGATTCTTATTTTATAGTGCCACGCTTAAAGGGTTCAATTTCCTGTAGAAATCGAAAAGGAAGTACAGAAGCTTAACAAATTTAAATTGCTTCAAACTTTTCAGCAAACCCTTAGCTTTAGCGCCATCATTGTCTTTTCCATGGGCCACCTATTCAAGCTTTCATGATTGCAAGAGAGCTCTTACATCACTTCTTGCTGGCTAGCCACCTAATAGTGTGGATATCACTCAGTTTTAGAATTTCTTCTATAACTTCTGCCGTTTCTCTCAAGAGGTGAAGTCTTTTAGAAGAGCCATGATAACACTGAAAAATATTCCTAATCACGGAATCAAATGCTCTAAGATATTCAACTTCACGACACGCATCCAGCACAGCTAACTGCAAACGGTGTGCAAGGCAGTGAATATTTATAATTTTATTACAAATAGCTTTAATTTGCACAGCCTATCCAGATTTGTGCCCGACCATATTTGCTGCAGTACCCAAGCCTACAATGTAACACTTGTTTCTGTATTTATTTGAACCTATTGCCTTATCTAAATAATCAGTTATGGCTGTGAAGTAGCCAGCAGAAGTAGAGTTTGGAAGCTCTATTACTCCTAAAATGTCCTCCTTGATGTGACCAATCATTTGCATCCACGTATCGAACATACACATCCATCAATCAGAAGGCTGATGTATGTATTTCTCTGGAACCACTTCACTCACAGGCAACTACCACCGAACCAAAAAAAAAAAATAGGTAAACAGAAATAATTTACTACCACGTCAACCAACCTTCACGAGTGCATTTATCGCATTCTTTTGTCAACAAAGACTGGACACTGGCACGCGCGAGAGCAGTTCACAACTGTGAAAACAGGGTTTTTCCGTGCACAAGCAAGGAGTCTCGGTTGGGCCACGGTCTGCTCCACTCTACCCCTCCCCTCCCCACCTCAAGTCCGAGTGGAGGAAAAGCAAAGCAGGGAAAATGGGTTGGGTTGGGTTGCATGTGCATGCAAAGTGGTAGCATCCCAACAGTTGCAGAACTGTTGTGCCGATTAGATGGTGTCGGCATTGAGTGGACGCGGGGTTTTCAATCGGCTCGCTTTCCAAAACCATGTACGAACGTTGGATGGAGATGTTCGGGCGTGTTTGACACATATTTGAAACAACGAAATTTTAGTCGCCAGCCCCAAACTTTTGGTCGCCAATGGCGACCTGGCGACCGGAAATTTCGCGCCCTGACCTAGAGTTTAAAGTGGGATCCGAACCTCTACGTGCCTCCACCGGGTATCGAACCCAGGACTCCCTTAATTACAAGGCGACCACACTACCACTGCGCCATCAGGGAGGCCCTTGTCCATTTGTGGTTTGAAGAGCATGAAGACAAGGTTTTGCTCCTTCTTTGGCTGCCACAGTCCTCAGAACTCAATATTACAGAGCCTCTGTGGTTAGTCTTAGGGATGAGGATTGGACCCATTATCCGGCTCCAACATCCTTGCATGAATAGTGGTACAGATTTCACTAGGGAACAAATTTCAACTCTTTTCTGTATCCTGCATGAAATAATGTGTTCTTTACTAATTCCGGTGTGAGGAATTCAGGGAAAATCTCAAAATTTGTGTATCACATCACATTTCCGAGATATGCAGGGTGTCCCAAAAGTCACGCAAGCGGGACTTTGAACATACTTAACTTTTGTACAAAAAACGATAGAAACATGAATGAACCTTGTATTAGTTATTAACATTATCTGTATGGATATTCTTTATGCATTAAACACGAAAATAATTCTCTGCATAAACGTTCAGTATGGAATAAAAGCTTGTAAGGTGTAAAAAAAATATTGCACGAAGGAAAGAAAAACGTGGATAAAAGACAGACGCTTGCAATAATTTTCGATATGTGTCAATGATCTAAATGGGTATTTATCGAATTGATAAAAGAACAATACATTTTTATGCATTTTATGCATTCTATGCATAAAAGGTTAAAAGAAAGGTAAAGTTGCATATAGCACCGTGCCATGAACGCACATTAGTGGATGTGGGAGTAATTCTATGCATTACAGACGATTTATGGGGTTAATCATGCAATATTCATGAAGAAAATTGTGTTGTTTTTTTTAAATTAAATTATGAAGTGTACTGGGAACGTTGGTCGTGTCAGAGTCCAGTACCAGGTGCGCCGACATCTGGCAAAGTTATTCAATTAATTTCCAGATGAAATAAAATATTTGAAATTTATCGTGCAAAAACTAACCTACCTATCTCTTTCTATCTAACACTATCTTTTATATTTGAAAGAACGTTCCTGGTCATGAGAAATGTTCAATCCCACTGTGGTAGATAGTGATTTAGGAATTGTGAATCCCTCACTGTGTGGTACCTACTGACTTCAATGCAGAGAGCACATCAGCGTATGCATATACTTTTATTCTTCGAGGAATAGTCACACATTGTGGTGCAGCAAAAATAACAATCTGTTACATGGTCCCTTGGTTCAAGCCATATCATAGACACATCAAAAGGCATTGAATGAATACCATTCATCCATTCTCTTAGTGTTACAGCACAACTATGACATGTACCATGTGAGGCTCGTGGGCAGTCTTGGTCTCCCAGCGACAACCAAAGTAGAGTCGGTACACTATCTTTACACAATCTGTGATGTTTTTACAGTGCAATTTTGGAGTGTATTGGTCAGAAATGTAACTGAATGTGTTAGGATGATATACACAACTAAGGGGGTCTTTCAGTTCACATAGTTTATCACAGCACAGTCCACTGTGTCACTGTACAAATGAAATGCTGTAAACTGCATGTTTATTTATTACTATATATAGTAGGTAATATCCTTTATTGGTAGCAAGCAGAGTTACAACAAACCTCACATACCAACACATAAGAGACGACTGAAGGTATGCATGATGATGTGGCACACAAACAGTTTGCAGTGTTGCCATATTACAAGAAAAGCGGAATTCAGTGGTGCATAAATTATCCATATTATACCACATATGACGTTACGCGTATCTCGAAAATAGTATGTGATGGAGAAAAATGAGTGGCAAAATCCGAAATCAGCATGCCAAAATTAGTTAAGAACACGTATTCACTAACAGGATACAAAATGGCTGTTCCATAGTGTTTTCATTATCTACCATGCAGGACTTTGTCCACTCCAAGGTGAATTCAGGCTGTTTTGGATACCCAAGGTGGTCCTACAGGATAGTAGATGAGTAAGTCCAACTCTTACCAAGTGTTTTCAGCCGGTCTTCCTGGCGGAGTGGTTATCACAGCATGCTACGATGTCAAAGGTTTCAGGTTCGAATTCTGGCCTGTACATGAGTGTTCTTTGTGAGTGTCCCTTCATCAATTTCATCATATCATCACTCATCCCCATCTGTGATTAACCTGAAGTGGCAGAAAAGCAAAGTAAAATAAATCCACTCAATCATTTCCATTTTTTGGTCCAGCCCATGTACATTGACAATGCAACACTTCCAGACACCCTGGCTGCCCACCCCTCCCATCCTTCAAATAGGTGTCTCAAAAGCATATTTGGAGAGATAGTAAATTCATTTATTACAAACCAGGATTATCCCGGAAAACTAGGATATCTGGCAACCTTAGATAAGTGGTAATATTATCTTATTGTATAATAAAATGGGTCCATGTACTTTGTAATATATGACAGCACCATCTTCTAGCATGTATGCCATAAACATTTTTTTTCATCGTATCTATTGCAGATAGTCCTGAAAGATCAAGAGAGAGGCGAGGCTGAATTGAGGGCGAGGAAAGCTCTGAACTGCGAGAAGAGGAAAAACTATAAATTTGACATTGCTGCTGTGAGCTGTTCTGGAGAGCAATCCGAAAAGTAAGTATCTCCAAAAATTATTGCAATCAAAAGTGCAGTCATATCGTTCACAACATAATGGTTCATTAAGAGTCTTCAGTCTTGGATAGATCCACCAACATTTCTATGGTCCTGGCCTTGAAACAGTACTGCTACTGTACCCCTGAACCTTGAAATTGACATGTGAGGAAGTATTATTGCAGCATTCATTATTATTATTATTATTATTATTATTATTATTATTTGGAGATATAGATGAAACCACGTTGGAAATAGAGTTCCAGCTTATGAGACTACTATTTTGTGGTGATTTAAATACTACAGAAGGATACTGACATAGCTTAATGGGAGTAAAGTTACCAACACTATGCCATGCCTACTTGATTACAAGTGTTGTAGCACAGAAAGAAAGCATATAACTGAAACAAACATTTTGGTTGAAAGAAGAGATATTTTGCTGGTGTAATAACCTATGTTCCTGATGCATTACTTGTCAACCATCTCTTTCACCAAAAAGGATTAAAATACCATTACACTAAAACTCATTTTTCCAAATTTTATGTGACCATGCTCATTTTGGATAATCTGGAATATATGAGAATCATTTTAAAGAAAATGATTACTCAATGATATGTCACTGTGTGTCACTGGTATCAACAATTATTTGTGGATTCAGTGTCTTTATTCCCACCTCTATACACAGTGTCCCATAATTTTCTGGACTGATATTGCAGTGCATTTATATATTGCATGATTTGGAAAAACACCCATTCTCCAATTACCCTGATATATTCTCTCTCTTTCTGGTAAATTTGAACATTGGGGAAGGATCCTCTTAAAAGTTACAATAACACAGGCGACACCACCCTAGGCCACCATGTCGGAAATAACCAGAAAAACCAAAGGGTTCAACATTGCTGAGACCTGATTAGGATTGTGGACAGGGATTCCAATTTCCTGAAATCGTGACTGTGACGTGTTGTTTTCAATATGACCCGTTAACAAAGTGCCAGAGTTCAGTGTGGAAGAGCCAAGGGTCCCCAGAACCCACGAAAATTCTCCTGCAGAAGTCCCGTAGGTATCAATACAATGCTCATCACATTCTTCGACTCCATGGGTATCATTCATATAGAATTTGTTTCCATTGGACAGACGGTCATAGGGGATTTCTACCTTGAGGTTTTGAAGCGTCTGTGGGCAGGAATTCGATGGGTTCGTCCACAATACCGACAACGGGGCACATGGTTCCTTTTGACTGACAATGCACCAAGTCACCGAACTGGGTTTGTTCCTCAGTTTTTGGCCTCCAAGAGGATTATTCTGCTTGATCATTCCCCTATTCTCCTGATCTGCCCCCTCCTGACTACTTCATTTTCCCTGAAACTGAAATTGCAGCTGAGAGGGACCCAGTTCGTTGCTGTTACAGACATTCAAAGAGCTTCGACCGAGTATCTCAACACTGTTCCTGTCAAAGGCTTCCAGAAGTGTTTTGACAAGTTATATGAGCGTTGCATTCAGTGTATTGAAGCACAAGGAATGTATTTGGAATAGTATACACCAAGATAGTCATTGCGTGTGCAGTTCCTGTTTTCTCACACTAGTCTGGAAAATTATGGGACACACTGTGTACGTGTCATGTTGTAGTTCCACAGATTGACATGTGACGGCAGCACTTCACTGACTGTAGTTATATTTAGTAGTGCACTCTAAACCAATATATTCCTAGCTACATTAAAGTGATTGTTCTTATTGCGTACAACTATGAAATTGTTCTCCTTGGTCTGACAGTCCTGAAGGGAGTTACCGTGAATGGTGAGTATTACAGTAACTTTGTGGAGAATCACCTTCATCCAGCTATTTGTCAGAAACAACGAACATTTCTCACATCCAATGAGGATACACCACAACTCCAAATGCCATGCTACAAATTCAGTGGGACAACTTCTTCAGCTTTGAGGTTGAGAAGTGCTAAAGCCCTATAGTCTGGACATAAGTTCTTGCAACTATGACTTGTTCCGGAAGCTACAAGATCCTCTATATGGACGTCGCTTGAAGACCATCCATGACATAGTGCAGGCCTTAGAGTGGTCCCTCATTGATACACAGAAAAGTGATTCATTCCACTGATGCCGTGAGAAAATTGTCAGAAATTTGGCAACATGTGCTAGACTTGGCCGGAGACTCTTACGAAGGAATAGGGTAACCTTGTCCTCCACAATTATAAATTAGACACTTATGAGCATGTAATCACGTTTTTAAAAATGATTCTCATGTAATGTATTAAACATGTGCTGTATATTAAAAAATGGCACTAAATATGACACAGTAAACTGTAATATGACACCATACTGTACATAATATGTATTGTACAGTGTTGTAAAGATGTCCAATAGTTTACTGTTGTAAACAATTTTTGAACTCTTGTCAATATATACGTAGATACACACATTGTACTGAATAACGTTATCAATAGAGTTACAGCAAGTATATGCATTATATGTACAATGTTATATCACATGAAATTGCATGTGTATGCCAAGGGAGAAACCTTTTTGTCTACTTTTTAAAATTCACTCAAGTTATTTCGGAAATACTGGATTTTTGGATAAACAAATTTTTAGTGCATTAATATAAGTAATGCAATATTAATAAAGTTAATATTTAAACATATTTATCATAAACATTGAATCACTCAAATTACTTGGTTACTTATAATTAACTTATTTTCTGCTTCACTTACTTCCTTACTGATGTATTATTCAAGCTCTTATGAGTTGATCATTGTCATGGTTCACTTTTTGATGCTGAACAAATGATCCATTGCTGATTCAAGTTATGAATGCTTCAGCAATGGAACATTTATTGCGCAAATGCAAACTAGAGTGCAGTAACTTCGAGAGTTGAAAGTGATTAGGGTTTCCATGGTAACAAGCTGCAGAGGCGCAACAATGAATCATAACTTTTTAATTAGGTGCTCTGTATTGGAAGGCGAATCAAAGCAAATCTTGCTCCATGCATAAATAGGTAGGTAATGTGGTGCTCTTATGCTAATTGAGTGGAAGAAGGGGGGAGATGAAGAAATGACTTGCAAATTAACCATTCACCCTATTTAACGATATGGCCCATTTGCAATATTGGAAATGCAGCTGCTACATTGCTCATTTTCCCTAAATTAAGAGTATTGTGCTATTTTATGGTCGATTACCCTCATTCAGTACAAATTTCCATTTTATTCTTGCTTATTTCCAAGCTCTTATGTACATGTTTCAGTTGTTGCCTCTTTCCTTTTAATGGCATTGTCCATCAAATTAGGACATGTTTTCGTCATTTTTGTGGATGAATGCCCTCTTTCCTTTCTTTTAGAGCATTCTAGATACCTAGGCTGATTGCTATTTACAATGCAGTATAGATCCACTAAGGCATTTGAAACCTTGGCATGGGAGCAGTTAAAGTTACGGCGAAGCCTGAAGTTTGCATATTTTGCGAGATTTCAGAAGTCTTGGCGCTACTATAGTTAACTTCCTTTATGAGTTATTTGCACAGGCTGTGTCACATCTGCTTTAAGGTTTTTCATTATTTTAGCATTATTTCACTTTACTTCAGTGCACATTTGCATCATTTTGTGTATATTTCTCTGTGATTATTGCCTATTGCTTTCAGTTTTTCATCATTTTTCAATGCATGTTACAACTCCTTTAATGAATTTTCCACATATAATCTGAATTTGCTGTTAGTAACTTTAATTCATTGCGTGTTTTCTTGTATCACCAGGTATGTAGAGTGGGTTGCCAAAGTATTACCTAGCAAATTTTTCATTACCAGCTTTATTCTGTTTGTTTTAAGCAATCTCAGTATTCTGTTTGTTTTAAGCAATCTCAGTATTCTGTTTGTTTTAAGCAATCTCAGTGATTCAAAAATTAAAAATAAAAAGTGCCAAACATGCTGCCGATAACCTCTGGACCAGCATATTTATATTGTAGATCTAGTCTCGATTGGCCTGTCTGAGCAACAAGTGGACTCAAAACAAACTTTGACCTTTTTATAATAAATTGGTTGTAATTTCAGTAGTAATGATCAGTGGGAGCTGGCAGCTAGTATGATGGGTAGTGCCAACATGATCAAGAAATCGAAAACATTTTCGCTAGCATATTTCATAGAAATCTAATGAAAGAGGTAATTTTAATGGAACTTTGTGTACTAAAATCACAGACATAAATCCAGAGTTCCTAAGATTGGTTTATTTTACTTCGCATTTGCACTACTTTTGGCTAATCGCGAAGATAAGGATGAGTGACAAGGATCACCCAATCCCAGGCTGGGATTCGAACCTGTGATCCCTGGCATCGTAGCCTGCTGTGCACGGAGCTCGACCAGAGTTTCTAGGAAATAAATGCGATATTTACCACTTTTTTAAAAAACAGAATTGATATCTAAATCTGGCGTGGGGCGGCCAAGATGTTAAACTTTTAATTTAATACCTTATAGCACCTTTTAAAATGTTGTATGTCATAATGCTCTAATCTGACTCATCTTCACTCACTACCCTTCCTTTCACACACGATCGGACACTTTCAATTCACTAGAAGGAAAAACACTGAACAATTAGAGACACCGAGTCGAACATGATATTCTCGCCTTGCTTTGTTTATAATTTGCAACCCCAGCATGGCAGACGATACATCAACAATCGGTGTTACTAACAACTAAAATATGATTATCTGCTAAATTAACTGTGGATCTACAATTTTTAAAATTCAATGCAAGAAACTCAATTATACGTATTTCCAAGTGAAATTCTTATACTGATAGATTTTCCGAGAGATGTTTTACAAATATTAAAGTAAGAAATCCCCTGGTGATGTGAATTCCCTTTGATATTTAGAAAATGTCTTCAATATTGTCAACGTCGGTTGCAACACGTGTGTGTCTGTGTGCGTGAGAGCAAGGATATATCTTTTTCTTAAGGAGGAAATCGATAACAAAAAAGTCTTGATGGCTCTTTAGACGCATCAATCTAAATGGTTTTATAAATTTGGGAATATATTAATTTTGTTCTTCCCAAGTAGACAGGAAAGTATCTTTCTCCGCAATTACTTCTCCAATGAGTATTATATATCGGTCAGGATTAGTCATTTCTCTATGAAGTTTGCAACTATGTCAACACAATGTGAAAGCTCTTGCTTCGTGCCAGCCGAAAATAGGCATGGCTACCACCTCCATCACCATTTCCAGAGGAGACTTTTTCATGCATCTGCGCAAGGGCCACTCTATGCTGGCTCGGAAATCCTGGAGCAAGTGAGAGAAGAGCTGGGGATGCGTGGCAGTGATTGAGGCGGCCGAAAGCTCAAATGCTTGCAACATTGGAATCTCCTTGTTCGTAAATGTATTAATTTAACTATATTTTGGTGAAGCAAGTGCTTTTTTAGAGGGTAGAGCCATGGCATGGTGGTAATGATAACACTTATAAATTAGGCTGTTGAATTTTGATTCTTTGTTAGGAAAGTTTCATCTCAAAATTAATACTGCACCAACCATATCTTCTTTTTTATAATTATGTATTTTCCCTGTTTTTGTGTTGAATTGATCAGTTAAAAAAAATGTTTGAGATTTTACATACATTTGTAAGTATTTCATCTTTTTTGGCACTAAATATCATTTACACACAATTCTTTTATTAATTTTCATGCATTACGAGTAATGTATTTTTCTTTTCAGTGCAACAGTTCATATTTCTGTGGTGGATATTAATGAATACCCTCCAACATTCCTGGAACTGTCATACGTATGTCAGGTTGATGAAGGCCGACTCTATGAAGAAATTGTTCGAGTTGAAGCCACTGACAGGGACTGCACTCCAAAATTTGGAGATATCTGCAAATATGAAATCCTGACAAATGATCAACCTTTTACCATCGACAATGAAGGTAGGTTGATTTTATTTTTAAGGAAGTAAATGGATTATAATTGTTGGACTCTTTTAACATTTTATTGTAACAAGAGAAATGCCTACAAAGCCAGAAGTCCTGGGTTCGAATCCCAGCCTGGGCATGGATATTCTTTCTGTCCCTTCATCAATTTCATCATATCATCACTTGTTCTCATCTTTGCGATTAGCCAAATGTGACAGAAAAGAGGAGTAAAATTAAGCAAATCAATTAACCAGTGAAATGAACAAGAGAAATGCATATGCATGTGTATGCCTGTGTGTGTGTACTTGGATGCATCATCGTTTATGAACATAACACAATTTTGAGTAGATGTTCTGATGAACACATTAACAAACAACACGGTAACATAACATATCAACTTCAATAGTGCCGGAACCTTTCTTCCCAGAAAAACAAGCAATAACTGTAACTTTGTACAGACTTAATTTTATCAATCAGGTTTGTTACCTTCTTCCTACATAATGATACTCAAATTTAGGCATGTTAAAGTATATATATATTTTTTAAAGCACATTCTTAGTTAATACTATTTGTGAACATTCCATCTGATCTTCGTTGGCCCTGTGGCGGAGTGGTTAGCACATCGCACTACAATGCCAGGGGTCCTGGGTTCGAATCCCAGCCTGGGTATGAATGTTTGTGAGAGTCCATTCATCAATTTCATCATATCATCACTCATCCCCATCTTCACAAATTAGCCAAAAGTGGCACAAAAAGCAAAGTTAAATAAAGCAAATCAATCAAAACCATTCTGAACTTCAGTTTATGAAACAAATTATTTTGCGAATGCAGTGTTGTGCATATGTTGGAATGAATTATGCTACCACTACAAACACATTTTCATCTCATTTATTTCATATGCCATAGATCATTAAATAATCCAAAAATGTTCAGTTTATCACAGTTGTGTTCTCCCATTATTTTTCTGGATGTTTCAAGCAAAAATACCTTCTCCATGTATTAACCATGCCAAATTATAAGTTTGTCATATTTAATTGTCTGGCTGCTAAGAGAATGGCAATTCCCATGGTCAAAACATTGATGACCTCCAATTTGGTCCACAACGATCCTCAAACATGCACTATATTTCAAAACATTTATTGTCAAATTATAGCTTAAGCGAAGCCATAAAAGTATATTTTCTTAATCTCCAAAAATGTAGTTTAGGCAGAGATTTGAAAGTGTCATCAGAATTTCGAATCTTATTTTTTATCTACAAATACAAATGCAAAACAGAATCGTTCCCGAGGTGTATCTAGTTGTGATTAATTTTAGCTAAAAACTTCTAATGCTGCAGTTATTGTGGTCTCAAAATTGGTGACTTTCCCCCAACCTTCCTGAAATGCACGCTACGTTACAGAGTTTTTATTAAAGACTTAAAACTCAAGTGATGCCATAACATTGCTGAGACTTGTGTTTCTTAATCTATGAAATATAACCTTATCAAATATGAGCATAATTTAAAGTTCTCGCAAGACATGTTAAACCAGTCTGTTGTCTACTATCTAAACACGATGACTATTTTTTCTCAAATACAATGTGAGACCAATCCTTCAAGTTATCTTGCAATTATCAAAATTGCAACTCAAAAGCTTTGCATTTATGGTGGTTATCAAAAATAGAACGTGTGTGATTTTACCTTTTACCACCACTCCTCTCCTAAGCTATGAAATATTATTTTAAAAGTTGTACTGCAAAATTGTGGACCAATTAAATCTCTAAAATGACTCAGTTTAATTCCTTATACACTGAAAAGGTATTCTAGACCATTTTGGAAAAAAAATATATATTGTAGAGCATAGCATAGAGTCCACATGCGGAAAATAAATTTTTCATCCCCCATCTCGAAAAAATTGTTCAATTTTGTTCATGTTTTTTAGCTGCAGAAATAATTTTACATAATGATTCTAAATTTACAGCAGTTATCATGGTCATTAAAACAGATGACTTATCCCTCTCTGCCCATCCACCCTAACTCATGCTCCTCTTAAATCATGCACCATATTTTGATAATTTTATTGTTAAATTATAGTGCAAGTACATAATGCTCCTGTAAGTTTCGTGCACAAAGCTGACATTGTGGTAATTATGAAGATGCATGACTTACATGGGTATGGAGCTCCTAACCAGACATAAATAACATTTTACTGCATAGGCAAGCAACCCATTAGGATGAGAAATGACAAAAATCATTTAAAGAGTGTTCCAATTTAATTATGTCACAATTAACGACATTTCAAAAATGTACTCATTCTCCCTTGTAATGTTTAAACATGCACAAATGTATTGTATCAATTGATCACCACAGTTGAAACTATGATGTGCCACTATGGTTTCCCCCACATAAGGAAGTGACTGATAACTAGGGAGCGGAAGTTGATGACCTAAAAAATATAGGTATATGACCTATAGAATGTCCTAAAAAAAATGGGATATAATGACGTAAAAAATGCAAAAAATGACCATTAAATTTGTTAGTTTCAGGTTAAAAATTGAAATGAAAAGGAAATTAAACAATCCAGCCTCTCCTTATCTGATCTTAAATCTGAGTTTGCCCCAGACGGACACCTGGTAGTTTCCCCCGACACAACAAAGACTGTCACCAGTTCAGCATTTCTTTTGCTCGGAAATTGCAATCCTGCGAGATATATATATATAGGCCTATGTTCACCTTGGTGAAAAGACTCAAGAATATTACCAAAATGAAAGAAGTGACAAAATATGACGAAGTAATACACCGAATATTGCGAAAAATGACGGAAAAATGCCGAAAATCAGGGAAAATGATCTAAAACCTGAAAATTGGTAAAAATGCAAAAAAAATTCCCCTTATAATTACCTTTTTTGGATTCTAGATGAAGTGTAATATTGTGTATATTTAATGGGCATCGTGTCCGAGATGTCAGAAAAAAGAAAAAGATGACATTTCATTCGCTCCCTACTGATAACCAAAGTGCTACCACAATTTAAAATTATAAGCTTTGCTTGACTATGCTGCATCAATTAATGCAAATGTTTTATCTAAAAATTTGATACTTTTTCTTTTTTGTTTCTTGGATATATAATTTTTTTATTTGTGTTAAAAGTTCATTTCTAGCATGATTTGAGGAAAACAGCCTGAAAAAAAACCACTATGACTTGTACTACATTCACTAATTTTAGTATTATAATCTCTGATAAGCCTTTTCTTTACAAGTTTTCCAAAAAAATTTGACAATCATACAACCTCACAAGTATTTAAAACAATAATTTACAACATTTTCTGAAAAAAAAAAACACTTTTTGACTGGGTTTTTTGAGGTGGGTTTTTCTGAAAAAACCTGCATGGGGAAAACTGGGCTGGGCCAACCCTGATATAACATGACTTTCTAAATGTTAATTTCCATTTTTAAAGTAAACAATGTTTTATTCACAAGAGAGAAGATGAAGAAAGCAAATTGAAAGTAAGAATTTACCAAAAAAGTGTGTTTTGTTCAATGGATAATTTACCGTCCAAGAATTCAAACTGTAAATCATGCAGCACTTGGTAAACATCAAACAATGAATCTTATTCATATCGGGATCATGATTGATTTCAAATAATAATTTATCCAGCATCAGCAACTTCTTATCGAGGGAAAATGCATGCACTTTTCTTCTGATTACAGCAAGTGTAAAAATTGAACACATTCTACTCAAATTTCTTATCAAAGGTTTGCCATGGGGATGCTTTGTAACACTTGCTGTTTCAACCATATTAACATACGACAATACAACCAATGCAACACTATGAAAAATTACCAGAACCACCACACAACAAGTAAAACTACTACCTCCAAACTCTCTGCTCTGAGAGAAATAGACAAGTCGCTCAAACTTCCTTAATTTCAATGAGTGAATAACAATAAGTGCTTTACTAATGAATGATTATGAATTCATAAGTAGAGATAAGGCTAGTAAATGCACTCAATTTCTCCATAACATGTGCTTTTGTTTACATACACGTAGAAGTAGAAAAAATAGACTTATGGTTATTTATTGTTAGGGTTTTTGATTGATTGGTTTAGTTTATTTTACTTCACGTTTTGTGCCTCTTAGCTAATTTGCGAAGATGGGGATGAATGATGAAATTGATGACTGAACACACAAACAACCAAGCCTGAGTGGGATTCGAACCCGGGACCCTTGGTGTTGCAGCGTGATGTGCTAACCACTCAGCCACAGGGGTCTGGCTTTATTGTTAGGGTTAATGACATATTTTTCATTTATAAGAGTGGCTGATAGCTCACATGTACATGAACCAGAGGAATGGAACTCCAATTTATCAAATTTACGGGAGAGAGGAAATATTGTATTCAAGAATATGCCTGACTTTTCTTAAAAAGAGCCTGTAAATTGGAGATACGTGACTCCACTTTACTGCTAAGGATTAGAAGTGGAGATATGTCGATCTGACTCCAAATAGAGCTCTTCAGAGGAGGTTATTTAAACAAAACTGAAAACTGCATTTTTTAAGTTACGTTCCTCTGTTTCTCATACAACAAAATGATATATTTCCGTCGTACACTAAAGACTGAAGAATTTAATGACTTGTCTAAGGAATGTGTATACAGTATAATTGAATAAGGACATTTTTTTAAAAATGTTTTTTCAGGAGTGATCAGAAACACTGAACCCTTGGACTATGAACGCAGCCACAATCACATTCTTTCAGTAGTTGCTTATGATTGTGGAATGAAGCAGTCCATTCCAGTCATGGTGACCATCAAAGTGAACAGGGTGTGCAAGCTGGGTTGGAAAGGTAAGTCTTCAAAGATATTTTCTTGACCACCAAATTATGCAAAATTACTTGTATAAAAATGTAAAGACAGTTACCGAGAAATAATTCTCCCAGACAGTATCAATTAGAATTTTCAACAAATCAGTCTACGTATGTTAGTGCATATTTCATTACCCTCTCCTACTCGAGCTGGTCTTGGCCGAGCATTAACTATTGTTAAATAATCCTCCTAGGAAATATTCTTTTACATACCCACTAATACATGCGAGACTGTTTTAAATACAAATGAATTCCTGCAAGTAGAGACAAAAGGAGTCTCTGAAATATTGGAACAAAACTACAACAGTGGTTTAAAATCCAATTACCTAACAAACCTTACCTGGAGCATACCCTACTCTCCACCGAATCATCCCCCCCCCCTTCCTCCCCTGAAACTGTGTCCTAGGTCCGCCACTGTTGTTTACTACTATAGTAACCATGAATGAAATTTTGGACAAACTCGGTTATCTTTTAGTGGGATGCTTTTGTTTGTGATATATCCATTAGAATTTTTAGGTAAATTACTACACAGTGGAAACTTGATTGTACATTTTTCATGGAAAAAACTTCCAATGAGGGAAAATATAAGATATGGGGTAAAAAATTATAACATTTTGTTCTATTGGGATCAGGAAGACAATGTATACTGTGAAAAAAATGTAAAAATCTGTGCTCTATTGTATTTTACGTGCAAAATGATGAAGAATAAGAATGAGACAGAGAACAACTGCAGAAAGGAACATAACATAATGAAACAAGTGAAAATAAATATCAGTTCTGAAACTGTGGAACTACATTTACAATAATTTAAGGTGCCTGAGACTACTTTGTTTTAACAGTGGCACCAAGTCAGTGTAAATAAGAGTTGTACCGTTAATGATTTCTTGGCAAGAATTTCCCTCAGTTTAGTTACCCAAGCCTTGTTCTTAGTGCAGTCCCCTCAAAGTCAAGGAAAGAAATCCAAATGGAAGAAAATATGAACATAACAGAATATAAATACATATTATGTTTCTCAAGAAATAGTTGCTTTCTCCTTATTTCTAAGTGATTACACTTAAGCAGCGCTTGTTATTGAGTCAAATTGTAAGCATCACAAAACTTGATTTTGAATGGAAAATGATAAAAAATTATGTTTGACTTTGTTTTCAAGTCCACTTTAAGCACAGAAAGGCTAATGGGGATTGGATCTACAGTTTAAAGTGGAATCTGAACCACTATGTGCTTTCACCAAATAATTATGTCATTATTTAAATTTTGAAGAAATTTGATCACTAGACTTGTACCAGACAAACACAACCAATGTAATTGTGATGCTACTTAGTAGCACTTTCTTCATAAAATATTTTAAAAGCATTTATGTATGCTATGTCCCATGCACTGTATTGATTAATATACTTGATTACATTTTTCATATCTTTTACAGGAATCCCAGAACGAATTGACTATGCACCAGGAACTGGAAGGGAGGATTTATTTCCAGACGCAGAACTAGAATTGTGTGATGTGCCATGTAATATCCATAATGTTGAAGCTAAAGTAAGCTTGGCCACCAGCCACATTGGTAAAGGGTGTGACAGAGACACATACTCTGTGCAAAGCCAGAGGAAGCTGTGTGGTAAGTGCAAAGTATTTCAAGTACTCTGTTGTAACCTTTTAATTGGAAAATTCAAGTGAAAAATTTAATTTCTCTAAAATGCCTCTCTCATATATCATTCAGCACAAGCTTTGAATAAATTGAATTATTTTTTTCCTTCTATTTCTATTTTGGTTATTTAATGTTTCTTTTCAACCTCTCTGGTTTAATCATGAGGATGAAGATGAATGATGATTACACAAGAGAGGTGGTAGGACAAACACACTGACACATCTGGACTTTATCCAGGATATGTACCCAGGACCCGTGGCTTCATTGTGCATAAGTTGCACATTAAGATCTACTACTGTGTTTCACTATGATCCTCAATTTCTTGTATGTTACTGCTGTAATTTCATCAAACTCTTTAGAATACATACATAATAAGATTTGTAATATTAATATGTGGAATTCAATTGTACATTATTGATATTTTACCTGCATTTTAGTTATTTTGCTGCAGTTCTTTGAGTTTGGTTGTCATTTTCGACATCTGATACCTTTTGACATGTTGAAAGGATCATGACAAAGCGCATAATAAGGGAATGAATCGCTCCACCCTATTATATTTTCCCACTCAAAGATCTTTCGTATTTTACAACAGATATATAAGCAGATAAATTTCAATGTTAGCATAACGCTAACATGTCGACCAATGGCAGGTTAACTATACCTTTGTGAATATGTGTTCTGGGGGACATTTTAAGTTGTTCAAAATATATATAGAAAAAACGTAGTAGAGCAAGCATTAGAGATATTATTGGCATATGGTACAAATTACTTGAATTGCTTAGCTGTAGGAGAGACATTACTTGTGGGTAACTCTGTGACATGTTCTTGTACATATCATTCAGTGATTGAAGTGGAAATCCCTCTGTGGTATGTCGCAGAATATGTGGGGTTATGGTCATGCTTATATGGTTCAACATGGTGGCAATGAAGCAAGTGGGTGATGCTTGCAAAAATTATCCTAGCTGGAGAATGCTTTACAAAAATTTTCTTAACTGGAGGGGCAGCATTGCCCCACAAGCATTGACATCATTACTTAATATAGTATGGTGCAGTATTGATGACAAATTACGGAAAACAATTGAAATGTAGCAGTACAATTAAGCTACTGAAAACATTAAAACATTTCAAAATACCATTGATCTATTGATAAACAATAAAAATAGCAGACAAGTTCAGCTAATGAAAACAGTAGCAATAAAATTCAACTACTGAAAGATGGTGGGTGTTTCAAGACATGTATTTATCTACTAAAAAACAGAAGACCAAGCTTTCATCAGGAATATATTCTATCCACATTTCTATATATTTCTTTCCCACATAGTATTCCTTCACAATATAACAAAATGTACTCCCTGTGAAGGCACACACACAGGGAACTTTCTAATGCATATTCAGTTGGTTTTTTTTTGCATGCTACTACTACTTTTATATCCTTAGGTGCCAGCATAGAGAGCATAGATCTGCTGCCAAGCCCAGGACTTGGAACCGAATGGACCAAATCTTTGCCCACTGACGATGGCCATGAATCAGACCAAATATTTGAATTTGATGGAACCAGCAATGCTGTTGTCATTCCTCCAGAAGTGATAGATCACAACTTGAGCAGCTCATTCACAATTGCCACCTGGATGAAGCACAAACAGAATCCAGAGCAGGATAGACATGTCAAAGAGCACATTCTCTGCTCCGCTGATGATCACAGTAAGTATTTGTACTATTTATTGTTCCATCAACAGGGGTGGTGCCAGGGGAGCATGAGGGGGTGCTTGCGTGCCCCTTAATTTTCTTCAGCACCCCCTACGTTCAACTGAAAACACTAATCCTTAGAGTGTCATATTATGTCATGTCGTCATATTGAGCACCGAATGTTAAGTAGTGCAGTAAGACCGTTATTATTGTATGCAACAGCCTACAGCTTAATGTTAGTTTTTCCTTTAGCTTTTGGGACCTCCCCGATGACGCAGTGGTTGTGTGTCCACCTTGTAATCAAGGGGTCCCGGGTTCCATACCCGGTGGAGGCACAAGTGGTTCAAATCCCACTTTAAACTGTAGGTCCAATCCCGATTAGCTTTACTGTGCATAAAGTGGACTTAAAACACCAACTCAACTCCTTTTTCTTTTTTGCATTGTTGATAAACGGTTTATTTTTCGCCTACTTGTTCTTCCTCACACTGGAGCACAAATTTTAGCTGCTTTCAAGGTATCACCAAGTCGGGCTCGGGAAATATTTATTGTGAGTTGTAACGTGAGGGGTAGTTTTCTTGTTAATACGTTCTGTGTATTTGTTCCAAATAACATATCTAGTAAACGTACCATTTCAGGCTTTTTCAAAACCCATTAGGAAGAGGCCCAATGTTCACAAATAAATTTTACAGTTCGTTGTTGGGGATAGTGTGGTAGAAGGGATATTAACGAAGACAAAATTTCTGTGCACTTTGCATTTTGTCCTGAAGTGTCTATATATTTTGTACCTTCATGGGATACATTGAAAAGGGTCAAAAATTGTGTTTTTAAAGACAAGGATAACTTGATTTTGTATTTCACTCCATAGTTCAATAAGACTGCAACGTGTATCTGAATGTTTACACTGTACGACCACTTTCTTGGAGTAGAAGATTAATGCATATCATTATGGACGTCCAGGGGGTAGGCAAGGGCGACACAGCCTCCCTGGAAAATGAATGTCAATCTAAAGTTATTATATTTCACACATATAATTTCATTTCAGTCAGTAATTCATGCTAATCAGTGATGGCGATTAGGGTGCAGTTGACCCCCGCTTATTGCTATTTTTGACCCCGCACTATGCTAAACCTTATCTACCAAGGGAAAGTAAACTGACCTTGCCCCCCCCTCCCCTTCCATTTTGGCACCTTGCTCCCCAGTTTTGAAAGGTTGCATGCATGTTTCATGTTTTCCTTATTTTCAGCATCGCACCCCTAAATTTCTATCCGCACTCCCTCAGCACCCCTAGATGATTAATCCTGGCGCCACCACTGTCCATCAAGCACCCATGCTGTGATATATAGGTATATGGGTTCAGTGATCGTTCACTGAAATTCTCACGTCATGCACTACCCTGAGTAGTCCATACTAATGAGAATTTCAAACTAAATGCAATTTGGTAATGAAAAAGATACAATTTGCTGTAAGTTGCATCTTTTGCTTTTACCGTATTTACTCATGTATAATGCACACTTTTTCCAAAATTTTTGTCCTCAAAAACAGTGGTGCGTATTATGCACGGAATAATTTCGGACAGCCAATATAAAACCGTACAGGGTCGTTCCATGTTTTTGTGACACTTGCATTGATTTTTCATGTTTACGGAACCCTATCATGTTATATATTGTTGTAAAGCTTAAATCCTGCAGTTTCTACTATTACAGAATAAATAAGGTAGTTATAGAGTGAAAGCTTTGGGATGCTAAACAGAGTAGGGGAGGTGGCATGGTTTGGTGACTTATTGTTTACACAAGAGGATATTCTCATGGTCCACGCAGCAAGAGGTGACTCATTGATTAGGTATAAAGTCATTCACGTAACAGCTTTACGACCTACAACTAAGAAAGCCATTTTTTGAACCTGAATTTTACTGTGCATTATATACAAGATATAATTGTTTGTCATTTTTCTCCATCGAAAACCAGGGTGTGCATTATACACGCACGCAATGTTATACACGTGTAAATACGGTATCTTTTCCATCTTTAAATGCAAATGTTAACACAAATGTCATGAAGATCCTTTTTTTAAGTATTATATTCTTTGTACAGATGCCCAAGAATGCTTATTTTGAAATGTGCCCTGACACTTTTTATTTAATTACAATAGGAACCTCAGACAATGCAGTGATAATGCTGTCACATTGTAATCAAAAGGTCCCCAGCGGAGGTACATGCATGATGGTTTGGATCCCATTTTAAACTGTAAGTCCAATCTGTACATGAAACAAATAGTTAAACTGAGAGTAGGAGAAGAAATGACAGGGGAACAGTGACAATTACTCAATCTGAGCATAAAGCGGACTTAAAGACGAACTTTGATTTTTTTAAATATTACGATGTTGATAATTTAAGTTCCTTCTACAGTATTTACCACTCTAGCAATCCCCCTCCCCCAAAGAAAAATGTTTTGCAACAGCCTGTGAGGGCCAGGGCCTACTGACTGCCAGCCTCTCTTCCACCTGCCAAGGTGGGAGATCATTCAACCAGTTATGGGATGACATATGGTCAGCATGACAAACCCCCAGTCGTTGTTGTAGTTTCCATGACCGGCTTATGCTACTCATTTGTAGCTCCCCAATTTCTCATGATGGTGAGTGGCCACCAGTCCCATACACAGGCCAGAACTTCAGGAGAAAAGTAGTTACACTACCCCAGGAGACTCAAAACTGTGCATGTCCCATAGCCCAAAGCATGATGCCTTAGATCGCATGGTCACTGTGTGGGACTAATTCTTTGCTATAATTTAGTTATATAAAATACAGAGAATGTGAGTGAATCAGGACTGGACCTATAGTGTATATGGATAAGGATGCGTGTTGCTGACCTGTGGGTGCGTACAGCTGGGAAACTGAGGGGAGGCTGTTGCGTAAATGGAATGCATGTACTTAGCGGCATCTATCAGTTTCATCGCTTCACTTTGTTCCTCATTGCGTCTAGCTTGAATCAGCATGTCTTGCCTTTCTTGATTCTGCAGATGTGCAATAAGAGAACTTGTGTCGGTGAACTCTTTGTCTCCTATCGCAGCGATGTGTTTAGATCGAAGTCCCGACACAACATAAGAAAGGATTTGAGGGTTCGTCGCTTGCGGGAAGAATTGAAGGACGAGATTTTTCTTACGAATTACGTAATCATGAATGGGTTGGTTAATTTCCTGCTTTGTCTCTAATAAAATTTGGATGGGCATGCTGACTAGGTGACTGCCTTTAAATAATGAAATTAATTCTTTTTTGATTTGCGGAAAGGTGAGGGTGTTGAAGTTTGGCTGCTTCTTGAGATCGTTCAAAAATGTGAGCGCTATGTCTGCGAGGAACAATGGCAACATTTCGCGTTTTTTATTTTCCTCCCACGCCAAAGCGCCCGCAATGCTATCGAACTTTTCAAAAAACTGCTCAACTTCTTGAGGGTTTTTTCCTGTGAAGGGGGCGGGGTATAAGCCATGGGGTATATTTACGGACATTATTGACGGGGATGGATTGATGGTAGGGGTGTTAGTTTTAGGTGTACTGGTTTGGGGTTCTGGGTGTTTCTTTTTTCGTTTGGGTGTTTCTAGACCACCTAGAAACTGTGGATAATCGGGATGTTGAGCCTTGGATCTGGTTATTCGGGGGGAAGGAGCGGGGGAATTAATAGCGGAGGCTAAGGAGAGAATCTGATCAAGAGAACGGTCTAGCTCTTCGTGAAGAATAATTTGGGATTCGTTCATGCGAATTTAGGGAGGGGGAATCTTTTTATGCACTTATTCACAAGAAATGAAAGATAGTGAGCGGAAGAGAAAATTTACGAGTGGGGAGTTTATAATACGAAGTGTATTATCGAAAAAGAAGAATATCTAGGGTTGCTGCTGTGTGCGGCGGGGATTTTAGATTATGGGGTTTTGAGTGACGTAAAAAAAAATTAAAATTTTATGGAAATCCACGGAGTGGAGCCGGCTATCTCCACCATGTAGCGTGACGTCGGGTAAGGTACGGGATCGAGTCACGCCGGGACGTAGCTCAGATAAATACAGTAGGTCTTAAGTTTGACTTGGCTAACCACCTCTACCCTTAAGGAGGCTGATGAAGGATTGTTGGGAGCCTGTGTTGTTGAACGCTACTCACCCCTTGCTGTTGGTCTGGCCCTCGGCTTCTGGCGTCGGCGATGGTGACAGGTGTCCGCTGTAGAGATTGAAGATGACGACAAGAGACGGCAGGCAATTCGGCGACTTGTTTTATTCTTGCAGATTCTTCGGTTGGCTTAATCCGGACTGCTATGGACTTCTCGCTTGTTGCCGCCTCGTAGTGTCGCGATCTCTCAGCAGGCCGTCGTCCTCTTCTCGTCGATCAGTTTGGTGGTGATATTGGAGCGAAGTGAGAGATCGATTTACTGTCTCCAGCGGTTTTATACATTGGATTTGAGTCATAGGTTAGTGGACTTTGCACCTCCACTGTGCACCTGGGGTATCCCTGGATGCAGATGGAAATTTACAGTGGAGGTGCACTCACCGCTGGCGAGGGCTGTTGCCTTGCTTACTGTGCAGAGCCGAGTGGAAAATTCTTGTTGCTCGGCTCTGCATCCGGTGGAATGTGGGGTGAATGAGCGTTCAACTTGCGAGCTTCTGAGCGATGTTGGAGGCAAATTAATGTTTCGACTTTTATGCTCCCAATTCCTTCATCAATATAGTATAATCTGAACCTGCCTGTAACCCCGGACCTCATGATTACAAATTGATGATGTTACCATGATGCCGTATGAATGTAGTAGTCGACCATATTAAGAGTATAAAACCTGCCTATTTATTGAATTTCGGTAAGTTAGATTCTGATTAATGTAATAACATTGTAAAGTAAATTTTGGCTTTAAAAAAATTGGAATGTTATGTATTAGAGTATTACATACGTATTTGCAGAAATGAACAGACATCATTATGCTGTGTTTGTGAGAAACTGCAGATTGATCGTGTTGATGAGGCGTGACTTTTCACAAGGAGACCTGAACATTTTCCGACCAGCTGAGTGGAGATGGAAGTTACCTCAGGTATGACTATTTTATTATTTGCCAGATTTCTTTATTTTTCTTCAAAGCCTTTAAAAAGGACATTAAATACTTGAGCAACATCCAGCACTACAGTCAACTGAGATATTTCATTAGATGGTGTTAGACTGTTGATCTAAATTTAGTTATAAATAACTTCTGATATTCTTATTTTCCACCACTAATCTCAGTTCCTCATGTTTTGGAAATTGTATCATGACTAAATAAAATTGTAACAAGCATATTCAATGTTGATACTTTAACAGTACATTTCCCTTAATTCTGGTATGTTAATAACATTATTTGTTTGTGAGGAATAATCTTTGCCAACTTCATAGTTCTGTGGTGTGTATCACAGTAAAATATTTTGTTTAATAAATATATGTGACTTAACAATTTTCCTTTATTGGTTACTATTTAGCTCTTTTTACTTCAATTCATTTTGTTTGATGCCTTGATCTTGGATTGTAGAATTATTGCTTATTTTAATTTATTTTCTATTTGCAAGTGCAATTGAAGGGCATGTGATGCAAGATATGTTTCACATAATAATATTTCTCAATTTTTCTCTAGTGTCAGTTATATGGGAGTAGACATACCTTGTTTCTTACAAGAAAGTTTAAAATTTGAAATAGAGAGAAGAAATTTCATTTATTCTGAAATTCACTATAATACCATGCACTGTAAATAACATTATATAAATAAAAATATAATCATTTCTTTTGATTTTTTAATCATTCAGGTGTGTGACAATGACTGGCATCATTATGCTGTGTCAGTGAAATTCCCAGATGTTGAGCTCTATGTTGATGGCCAGCTGTTCAAATCTGAGAAGAAGAATCCTGAAATCATTGATGATTGGCCACTTCACCCCACCAAAGGAATCAACACCACATTGACAGTTGGAGCTTGCTGGCAAGGTATTTGGTGCTTCTTATTTATTTCTTACATGCAAGGTCATTAATTAGAGATGCCAAGAGAACACATATCATTTGCAGGTTTATTTTTAATCTACAATACAAGCAGCCCTTTACATTAAGCAGAGTACACATGATGTACTTCTGACATGATTTGTTCTGTAAATTTATTTTGTTTTGAACCAGCTGTGATTTTAAAACTTGAAGAAAACATGTAAACTTAACCCTGGTTCAGATTTTTTATTAGCCTCTAGTGATCTGTTTATTATTTCCCCTGTTCTTTATTAAATTTTTGTTTCAAAATGTCTATGTTTTCAAACAGAGTAATATATTGTCGAAGCGAACAGCTCTCATTGCTAACAAAATTTGCATGTTCCTCAAAGCTGCGCTGAAGAACTCTGGTGCAGTTCCATCTGATATGATATAAAATCACTTAGAATCTTACTGACTACATAATGGAAAAATCTAAATAAAAAGAATAACATACAATCAGTCATGCGTGAGCTCTGAGGTTACTCTGACAACCATGGACATCTGCAGGATTTTTTCCAGGGAGGGACAAACAAGGTAATTTTTTCCAGGGGAGCAAAGAAGGCATATTTTCCCCCATTATAGTAATGTCCTTTCTAAAAACAGTGTTTCAGTCTGAAATTATCATGTTCCTTCAACACCATTATATTAATTAACACAAATTACTTGATTGAAATGAAATATGTGTAAAATATATACTTTTAGGTGGACCTTCACTTTCCAGTGGACGTCCATGCTGACAACACTCCTTGCACTGCCATTTACATTTTATCATTAGAATGTGATCAGGTCACTCATGACACACTAAAAGTCAACTATATTCCTTTCCTGGATTCTCTGGAGTAAGAGAACGCGAACGTGTTCTGTGCACATGTTGAAGGGTGTGCGCCTCGTCCAATGAACGTGCGGAGGGGAGGGGCATCCACGGGAGGGGGCGACTCGACTGCTCATTCGCGGTCCAGTAGTTCTGTAGTAAACATGTCAGCTCGCAAGTCTAGGGGAACTCTGCATTCAGGAGAGTGCCTCATAGTGTTGAATGTGTTCGAGAACAACTTGTTTGAAAAGTTTAAAACACATGGCTTTTTTTTTTTTACAAATGTTTAAAACGTTTAAAACAAAGTGTTTTAAACATGTTTTTCAGACTTGTTTAAAACACATTTTGATACATGATGTTTCATAGTTTGTGGTTATTTGCATGTTTTTTGAAAATGTATGTTTTAATTTTTTTTTGTTCTTCGTAGCATCAAAAGACAAATAAACGTGCAATATTATTTGTTATTTGAGTAAAACAATAGACTGGCCATTGTTAAGAATAAAAGAAGAAATTGGCAGCAGAAAGCATTTTGCTTTACGGCCGTTACACCACGCAGCACTTAGTTGCTTCATCAGGCACCCTTCCCCACCTAGTCTGGCCCCGCCCACAAGCTTTCCCCTCTGCGCGTCGCTACTCCAGAGAATCCGGAAAAGCAGTATAGAGAGCACCACAGGCCAATATTTTTTTTTAATATGGTTGCGACCAATCTAAGTCCTTGCTTATTGATATTTTTTGTTTCATTCTTTTTCTACCATATAATATATGTATGTAATCATAAATGTTTATTCTATCTTCTGCACAATGTTACCAGGACATGTATCTTTAAATTTTATGTTTGTTGTAACAGGTTCAGAAAACAAGATGAAACATCATTTCCGAGGTTACCTGGCTGGTTTGTCTGTGCTGCTTCATAAGACGGAGAAACCAGAAGTGCTGGCATGCCTCCACAAGTGCAAGGAAAGCCTGGAGGTTCCAGCAATGGAGCTTCTGGAGCCTGGAATGGAGCTTCTCACGAACAGTGGTAAGTTGATTTCTAACATCTTGTACATTTGTGGGAAATATCTTTCATGTTATGTTTTGTGTTGTATCCTATATTAAAACATATTCCCATTAAAAACCCATAGAAAGTTACCATTTCATTTTACTTACAAACTTAAATGTACTCCTGCTTGCAATTTTCTTCAAAACTGATGTATATTATATAGCAGTGCTATAAGGAGGGAATAAATATTTTTCTTTCACTAATTTAATTCCAAGATTGTGTCAACTAACTTTCATGTTATATCTTTTGTGTATGTAAGTAACTCCAAATTTTTCACATAAAAGTGATAAACATGTAAAAATCACTTTCATGCCAATTCATATTATTACTTTATCTGCATGGTCTTTATGAAATATCTTATGATCAATCAAAGTTGTGGTACTTTATCCTGCTAACATTGTAATATAATTGTGTATAATGACAACTAATCAAGTTGATTATAAACATCTTTTGTAATTCAGAGTGTGAAATTATGTGATAATTTTGAATTTTTTTAGTCTGATGAGTCTGTTATTACTGCAGACACAAACAATTTCTTTTCTCACAAACTGTTGCTGACACTTTCAGTTCTATCCTAAGTTGAAAACAGTAGTGGTATTTTCATTATCTTGAGATCAACTTTGTCTCTCTTGATTTGTGGTAAACATTGTCTTTCTTTTGCTAAGAATGTTCCTGAGTTTGATAATTTTTTCTAAATCATTACAGATCTGACCGAGTTGAGCATTGAAGGAGACAACAAGACAAATTTGGAAGTTCTGGTACGAAAAGTTGGTTACACGAACTCACGAGAATTCCCTACTCCAGGCAGACGCAACCTCCATCTCAGCACAAGTGTTGTGTAAGTAGAGTGCTTGCAACTTTTGAGAACTGAACAGTTATGTACAGCCCCTGGCCAAATTATTAGACACATCTCCACATTTTAAGGATATGTTATTATCTCGTCTAATTTCTTTGTTATTCTCTATTTTTTTAAAATTTTATTACATGAAATATTACATGTGAACCTTAGCAATTAATAATTACAAATATAACGTCTTACTGTGTTTCTTGAATATTAGCTATACAATACATATGACTGGAAGTCAATTTTAATATTTGGCTGAGCCGTCTTTGACCTTTATCAGTGCTTGGATTTGTTTTGGCATACTATCATTGCATGCTTGTACTGTCTCCTTCATATGAGGATGGTGATTCAACACTTGAAATATTTTTTCAATTAGGCCAATTCTCATCGTAATTGTTTGCTTTGCCACTTCTTTTTTCACTAGGTACCAAACATTTTCAATTGGGTTCATATCTGGCGAGTTTCCCGGCCAGGGGAAGAGAGGGATATTTTCACTCTGTAGAAACTGTTTTATTGATTTTGCGGTATGGCATAAGGCTCCATCCTGCATGAATACGAATGGTTCTCCATTTGGGAACCTTCTCTTACTTGAGGTAGCAACTTTTTTGTAAGCACTTCCCTATACTGTTCTTGCCTCATTGTTCCTTGAACCAAATACAGACATCCTGTACCTTTGCCACTAATGACTGACCAAATCATAACTTTTATGGGATGTTTGACAGTCTGCACAACACAATCAGGATTGTATTTTTAACCTGGATGTTTTCTCACAAACTGAGATTTATTCCCCAAGATTTCAAATGTGCACTCGTCACTAAAGCAAACAGATCTCCAAAAGTTCAAATATTTTTCTTTGTTAGTTTTTGCCCAATGAAAACGTTTACGAATCATAGCAGGGGTTAATTTTGGCTTCTTAGCAGGTCTGAGTCCCTTCAGGTTCATATCAAAGAGCCTACGCCTTACTGTTCTTTCAGATGCACGAACACCACTCTTTTCAAGTTTATCTTTAAGTTCCTTTGTACCTGCAAATCTATTCGTGAGGCAAATGTTCTTCAAGCAGCGTAAGGATCTTGGAGTAGAAATTATTTTACGCCCACATCTGTCCTTCCTTTATGGCTCACACTGTCCACCATATTCAATTTTCTTCTCTGTTCGCCTCACAGATGCTTCAGACACATCAGATCTTCGAGAAATCTCTCGATTAGAGAACATTTTAGTGTTTTAGTGTCTTCATTTCAGCAATCTTTCTTGGTGTCAAGTCACTTTTTTTTACCAAAGACTCTCTAATGTTAATAATTAAATTAAAAAAATATGCTGACAGTGTACAAAAAATATATCACTGCAAAATTTAGCACAAATACGATTCACTATTCGCAAGACGTCCTCCTCTCAACTCAGCTTGAATTGAACTGCGGCATGCTTATTCAACAACAATGATGTTTGGTGTTGGCGGTATTGTTTGTAACAACACTACCTCCCCTTTTCATATTGTTCATTACAATAATCAAAGTTCAGCCACAAAGAACCCTACAACATTTTTAATGTGAAAAGTGAGCGAACTGTTAAAATTGTCCACTGTGTCGAATTACATTACTTGTATTATTATTACTAACGGGTGAGCAAAAGGTAAGTGTGCACCTATACTATGCTTCATTACGCAGAGAAAAACTTCCTTTCTTGATGGTTGTTGGTACATAAGGACATGGACAGTTGGTTAGTAAGACACTCATTGTTGTTTCTTCGGAGCGTGATCTTGCAAAGCGTGGAACTGCATTAGCAATGGTTTTGTTACTCGAAGCTCGTGAGTTTTTTGTGGAAAAAGTTTTTCGACATGGAGGTGTATATACGGAAGAAGTGCAAAATAAGTTTATGGATAAGTTTCCTGATACAGATCTACCACATGGTAATGCAGTGCGGTGGTTGATCGATAAATTTCGCAGAATGGGATAAGTGAAGAATGCGCCAAAATCAGGCAGGTCACGAGTTCTAACAGAGGACAAATTACAGGACATTTCGATTAGAATAGAGCAAAGCCCAAAGAAGTCAATTCGTAAATTGTCACACAAGTGAGTGTGTCATACGGCAGTGTAAGAACTGCACTGAAAAAGCACTTACATTTACACCCCTACAAAATAACAGGAGTGCAAAATCTTGGAAGAAAGAGACCACGTCAAGTGTGTTGAGTATTGCCAGTGTTTCAGAGAACGGGATAAGTGAAGAATGCACCGAAATCAGGCAGGTCACGAGTTCTAACAAAGGACAAATTACAGGACATTTCGATTAGAATAGAGCAAAGCTCAAAGAAGTCAATTCGTAAATTGTCACAGCAAGTCAGTGTGTCGTACGGCAGTGTAAGAACTGCACTGAAAAAGCACTTACATTTACACCCCTACAAAATAACAGGAGTGCAAAATCTTGGAAGAAAGAGACCACGTCAAGCATGTTGAGTATTCCAGTGTTTCAGAGACTAACCATTGCTAATACAGTTCCGCGCCTCACAAGATTACACTCCAAAGAAACAACTGAAGAAACGGCAATGAGTGACTGACAACAGTGAGTGTCTTAAGAACAAACTGTCCATGTCCTTATGTATCAACAACCATCAAGAAATGGAAGTTTTTCTTTGCGTAATGAAGCATAGTATAGGTGCACACTTACCTTTTGCTCACCCTGTATTACAATTATTGTTATCAATGTTGTGCAAGAAAGTGCATTTGTACGTATTACTCGTATTTGCCAGGGTTCAAATAACGTACAGGAAACTTTTCAGATAACTAATGGTCAATTTTGTATAATTTTTCCCTTCAAAACACTTATTTTTAAAAAAAAATGCGGTGTGTGTAATAATATGGGCAAGGGCTGTAGAATAGCTTGTGCATATCACTTCTTATATCCCAGCAAGTCAGATTGCCTTTTATATTTAATTAAATATATTCATTGGAACCCTGATTTTACATTCCCACATTTTCCATTTTCCTGTATTTATACATTCAATCTTCATGGTTCCAATAAAGCTAAATGTTTTAAATTTTAAGTTTTCCATGTCGAACATAAAAATTGAGTTTCCACTGGATAAATATTTGTACATGTGAGTTTTAAATTAATAACATGTGGACAGATATTTATATAGCTTATGATTTTTTTTAAAATGTCTTTCTTTCTCAGTTTTTCTTAAAGTCAATCCATCAGCATGAAGAATAATAGAATATAAACAATCCAATATAAAGATTTGCAAAATATCAGTATAGTTAGAAGACATGTAAGATGGATTTTCATGTTCCCAGATTTTGTTCTGTGCTTTACATATTATTTTCATTGCTTCAATAAGTCAACATATTCTTAGATTTTCATTGATTTTGCATTTTCCTGCATTGTACGTTTCTTAGAAAAACTTTTTTTTTTTTTTTTGCATAATTACATATCTATTCACTATGGTAATTTGTAGTAATAACTAGTCATGTTCAAATTCTGGTAAAAGGCATTTTTGTAAAAATAAATATTTACAACAAAAACATAACATTTACTATAAAAGCATTATTCTTCATAAAACCAATTATTAAACAACTGTGTTAGACATATTCCATGACAGAGACCACAATTTTATAATAAAGCTCCTAAGTTTGTCTTGCTGTTCAGATTGCATATTTTCTTTTGCATACATCTACATAAATATTAAAGATATTCAGAAATACCAGAAAAAATCAGGAAAATTTGTACCCTGAGTACCACTTAGTTGCCAGTCTATGCATTTTTAATAAAGTTAATAGTAGATGTTTCTCATTCAATAGCTGTGACAGAGGCCGTGCTGTGAAGGTCCCAGCAGTGGAAAGCTACATAATGGTTCTTCAGCCCCAACAGCCAACCATTGACATCAATGGTACCAACAACATTGCTAGGGAGTATGAAGATTTCCGAATGGGAGTCAGGATATTCACAGATGTTCGCATCACAGTGGGCACAGACAAGGAAGAAGAAGAATGGAAAAATGGTATGAAATACATATACCCTCTTTCTTACTGTCTGTATAATTATACTTTAATGCCATGGTCTGTGACAGAAAAGTATTTTTAAAAAAATCCTCTCCTTTTGAAAAAACACTATGATTTCCAAATTCTGAAAAATAACTTCTGTCTAGAATTTCTTCCAGAGCATTCACATGAATCGTTGTGTAGTTTTTTGTGTACCTAGGTAGATATCTGCAATAGTTTTGTGGCACTGTAAGCTTATTTTCTATCACAGATATCTATTTTCTATCACAAGCAAAAGCAAACCACACAAAAATTCACTTGAATGCTCCAGAAGGAATTCTAAAGAGATGTAATTTTTCAGAATTTGAAATATCAAAGCAGTTTTTTGAATTGAATTATCGACTTGTTTGGTTTGTTTGACTTCGTTTTTCTGCCATTTTTGACTAATTGTGAAGATGGGATGAATGATGAAATTGATGAATTGACACTCGCAAACACCCATGCCCAGGCCAGGATTTTAACCTGGGACCCCTGGCGTCATAGAGTGATGTGCTAACCACTGCCACGGATGCCGGCACAGTTTCTTCAAGTGCAGGCCACAGTTTCAGCATAAATTTAATGAAGGTGACCTGACCAGTCACATACTCATCGTGGTTATAAGAGTATAATGGTAACATGGCTTTTGAAAAGTAAACAAGTTGAGAGAATGGAAATAATTTGATATATACTACACAATGGAAAAGCTGTTTTTCTTTCGACTACTTCTTTGCCAATTACATTTTGTTAAAAATTATTATTACTGTTAAGTTTCCTTTCGATAGAAAAGATGAACAATGGAACCCTAAGTGTATGTTCCTGGTTTAAGTTTTTTCACCTTGGTCCCCTGAAAACCATAACATTGAGTTTTCCACTATAGTTTTTGTTCCATCAAAATATATGTAATAGTACCTTTCTGGATGATCATTCTGTTCTGAGAAAGATGGAAGTCAATTGTTGCACATTCAGTCAAATTTCCACATGTTAATTTTGAACTTGCAAAAGGTTTTGCTACCTTTTCTTGTGGCGCCCGGAATTGACCACAAGATTTAATTTAAGATAATGAAGTATGGTGAGATGTTCACATGTATGCCAAGATAGTTTCTTGTATGTAATGAGTATTTATCTGTGTTTGTATTTGACAGGTGAACCAATGAGTGTGATTGAAAAGAAATTGGATTCATGTACAGTGTCAGTGTATCCACCTCTGAACCCAGATCATGAGACAGTAACAATGCCTGAGAACATGATGACTCAGTTTGGCATTGTAGGAAAGGTTAACAAAGATGGAGTGGTCGTTTCTGGTGCTGACATGATTTACAACTATGAGCAGGTGAGGATAATTAAATGTAATGGTTTCACTAAGCAGTGTACTGTGTGCATAATTTAATTTTTATCGTACCCAGATAACAACCCTTCATTGACTTTTACAGTAGGTTCAAACAAGTCTGAGGCACATCAAGCATGCCTATTTCTGCCCATACTTCACTGTGCTTTTCATAACCGTTTAGGGCTTATTTTTTAAAAGCCTGAACATATACTGTATAGTCTTCTGTTATCTATGAAATTACTAATATATTTACTTGATATATGAGTCAGTTTTTACACTGAAATTCAAATTTGTTGAATTTCTGTCAGTGATTTCACTCTGATTAGATTTTGTACAAATGTTATGGCTCAAACATTTTCAAAACCTGACAAATTGAAGTGCCAGGCTGGAAAAAATCTATTTGATAGTAAAAGTATGCTTTGGTAGAAATTACTATCAAAACATACAGCGTGTTCCCCCTTACACTAGAGAGATCGAGAAATAAATGCTCACCATTTAAAAACAAAAGAAGATATTTTTATGACTTTCATTTCACAAGATTCAGAAACTCTCAAAGGGGAGTGGAGGGGCAGAGTGAATACACGTGCTTGTGCATGTGTGCCAATATGTAATGCGGGAACAAGCCTGACGCTATTCAGTAGAGCAACAGACACATGACGTGACAGTAAGAATGTGGACCATTTAGATGTCTGCAGGGCAACTCAAGGGTCACACATCAAGTTGCATTGACCTTTTTCCTAAACTTGGGAAAGTTTCTACATCAAGGTATATAAAAAGGTGTGTTTATAAACCATTGTTTACATTTCAAATTATCAATTATTTCTCGACCCCTCTAAGCAGAACATGCTGTATAATTTTTAACTTATTTTGGAAAACTTGGAGTGAGAAAATAGGTCATACCATAATCAGATGTTTATTCTAATTTTTCCAAGAATGCCTTGTCTTTGACAATTTGAAATTATCAAGGCTCGCTAACCAACATATATATCTTATTGACACTTGAAATTGCACAATAGCTTTATAGCATGTAACATTATTTTATATTGAGTCAATTCATATTTTCTTTCCTCTCTCCATAGGTTCTTCGGCAAGTGCAGTATACAAACCGAAAGCCAGCTTATTATCTGAACCGTGTCTTCAAATTGGTTTGCTCTGAACTTAATGGAAGGTTTATGAGCAATGAATATGTTCAGACAGTAAGTCATCATATAAACTCTTATTTACTTTATTAATAAAATATTGAAGAAATGTAATGTATGATTTTACATATTTAGTCTCAAAATGGAAGAGAATATATTTCAGTGTAGTGCTTTGTTCCTAAAATAATGTCATCTTGTTGACGTTCCACATTCATTAAACCTCAGACATTGAATGTGGTTGTGGATTTCAGTCCTAATCATGATGGTTATCCTATCGTACGATATTTTGTCAAATTCAGAACATCGCATGCATGCTGTATGAAAAATTCCATGGATTGTTTATCACAAATGATGTTACTCTTGCAGTTGACAGTAATCCATCCAAGAGCCCCCAAGAAAACTGATTCCAAGTGGACTGGACCAAAGAGCGAAAACCACGCTGGAGCAGCAGCCCCACCCGTTCAACCAGCACATGCACAAGTAGATCGTCACCATGCAGAGCTTCGTCCAGCACAGACATTGAGTGATGTCTACCTTGGTTCCAGCCTGCAGGAGTCAGCGCAAGCAGCTGCTGTAGCAGGAGGAAGTAAGCAAACTGATTGTTTTCCACATCTTTATACCTTTCTATGCATAAGTTTTTCATTACTATTTTTCTACTGACATATTTTGTTGCATTTTTTCTTGTCAGTAGTAAATCATTAGCTGTGCCTGCATGAGTTTGTTTCTTAGTGTTCTGACATTTATGGTCTACTTTATACATAAACACCTCTATCCCCTATTCGTGATATTTCCTATTTCTTTAGGCACAGGCTTACTTCATAGTAATGTCCATTTCATGCAGAAGACTTATTCATCTGTTCTTTGGGTTATATTAATCAGTTCTGAAAGGAAGATATCAATATTTAGTAGGGATGGACCAATATGAAATTTTTGGCTACTACTGATAAAGTACCGATATAAAATTTACAGATATTCTACCAATCCAATATAAAATTCCAAACGGTCCTTGAAGAACCTGGATGGTGATGGTTCATTGACCTCCTTAATAAACGTATCTTACATAGGGTTACCAGACGTCCGGATTTTTCCGGACATGTCTTACATTTTATCCTTATGTCCGGCGTCCGGGAGGAATTTGAAAAATATCATAAATGTCCTACATTTTGAGCGTCACATAATATTAATTAGGAAAGTAGGTAACAGAAAAAAATCATGCAAGTTACAAGTCTATGGACTGCACTTCCAAACTCAATACTGAAATTTATTTTGATTCAGTCATTGCCCAAAAAGAAAAAAGTTTGTCTACTATTAAAAATACGGAAAAACGGAAGCACTTAATGAACAAAGTTTTGGGACCACTTTCTGGTGTCACTGTTCAATGCCTGAGCAGAATCTCTTGCCTTAGGGATTATACTGATGGAACAAGGTGTTGCCATTCTTATTCAATATAATTTGATTGTAAAGCAGGGGTATAGAGAACAAAGTTATTCAATGTGTCTGTCTACCAGTTAAGAAAGTCATGATAGTCAAGAAAAAGTAAAGAAATCAACAAATAGGTCAAGAAGTCAAGAATTTTTGCTATCATAATGACTGATTGGTTGATTTAGTTTATTTTTCTTAACTTTTTTCTGTCCCTTTGGTTAATCGCGAAAATGATAATGAATGGCGGTAAGGTAAGATGGATGAAGGGACAGTCACAAACATATAGGGACAACCAACACAAGCCCCACATAAGATTATACTGGCTTGAATCCAGATGCCAAAGCCTTGCTCGTCTGCCAAACACAGTTCAGGATGCATTAATACGAGAAAGCAGATCTAATTCTCTTCTTAAATTCAGCTTCAGTTTTCATCTTAATTGGCCCTTTGGTAGGGGTTTTCAATAAATAAATATTTATTTTCTTAATTACTAATTTCCAATTTTACCTAAGTAGGGGTAGGATAAATAAATGTTAAGAAAGATGGGAAAAAGGTCTAGAAAAGTCCAGAAAAAGTCAAGAATTCTGGATGTGTTATTTTGGTAGACACCCTGTTATTGAACTAAAGACTACCCAAGATGAAACTTCTCGAATTTTAAATTACGGTAATTGCTGAATATTTGTTTAACAGTACAGGTCATAATTCAAATGCTCAGAGAGTACTTTTATTACCATCAGGCCAACAGACTAACGAGAGAAATTATTTTTTCATAAAGTCTGTAAAATGTCTGTTACTGGTCCCTATAATTTCAAAGAGTTTGACTGTCCACTCTAACATAAATATAGTTTGACTAAACCTGAAATTTTGATAAAAATTTGTCTCCTCAGAGAAGTACCACTTAAATCATGTAGTAAGAGGTACATTGATTAGTATGATTGCAAGTCTTGAAATTTTGCATTTAAAATTTCATTAAGAATTCATATTTTTAAAACTGAAAAGTGTAATTTTTCAACTACTTTCTAACGTGCTCTATAGAAATATGTATTATTTATTGAGAATGTTTTGTGTCCTACATTTTAACTTAATGTCCTACATTTTGGGACAGCATATTCTACATTTTCCTTACAGCGATCTGGTAACCCTAATCTTACAAGACCACTTAAGTACAAAAAAAGCTGCATATTTAGATATTTTCTTTTCAAAAAGTAGGGAATTGAGATTATATGTTATATCCATAAAAATTATAACAAAATGGCAGAATGTTGCACTAAATTATAAGATATTTATAGATATATTGATTGATAAAATTTAAAATTATCAACAATTTTACCGATACACCAATATGCCTGCCTGTATCAGCTGATACTGATAGTGTGTCGATTAATCTGCCCCATCGTAATACCTCTGTAGTTTCCATAGCTTTGTTCATTGCCTGTTTTATTCTATTATACTGTCTGCTTTTTACTGCCTCTTTTCCCAATTTAATAACTTTCCAAGATCATTTTTGAAGAGCATATAACTGATAACAAATATCTTTGCTTTCTAGGTCATGCTGTAACAATCATCATTGTGGTGTGTGTGGGATTCCTGATCTTCATGATTGTTCTGGGAGTCATCAGGATTCGAGCCGCTCACCAAAGAGCCCAGCAGGAGGAAATTGCTGACACCGAGATGGCATGGGATGATTCTGCTCTTACCATCACAGTCAATCCCATGGAAGTGAGTATGAAATTTCCATGAGCCTTGTGCAAAACTACTATGATGAATTTAATGAGAAAATTCACCTTGCCAATCAAGATATCTTACTTTACCCCAGAGTGTGATCCCTTGAAAAACGTTAGTTTCAGTGGTGATCAGACTTCTGTTTCCATCACCTCGCTCCTTTCCACATGCCCAACCCATTTTATGTACATTTTAACTTCCATTACCAGATTGGGCATAGGGTGATGTTTGTGTTCACCATTTTCCATTGTGTACCACCGTTTGAAAGATCTTCCTAAGAACTTTCCTTCCCATGCATTCTGCCTCCTATAGTACTAATTTAGCGAATTCAAGATACAAGTGCTGGACAAAAAAATATGAACACCTGATAAGACAAAAATCTTCATTCATAGGAAGTTGACCCACCCTTGGCTGAAATTACAGCATGCATCCGACATGGGGTGTACAAATGCAGGTCATGCACAATGTTCAAGACAATACACATCCATTCCTCATGCAAAGCTGTCTCTAGTTCAGAAAGTATGGCTGGAGGTGGAAACGTAGTATCCACTTTGGCCTCCAAAATACTCCACAAATGTTCAATTATGTTAAGATCAGGCAACTGAGGAGGCCAGATGAGATGTTACACTTCATCTTCGTGCTCATTGAACCATGCTTTGAGGAGTTTGAATGGGGCACTGTCATCTTGAAACGCAGGGCATTTGCCAGGGAACACAGTTGGGATCATAGGATCGAGATGTTCGCACAGAATGCTCCAATATTCCTCTGTTCTGATTCCCCCATGGAGGACTACAAGTGGTCAAGGACCACACCAAAATATCACTCTCCACACCATCACAGAAACCCCTCCATGTTTAACAGCAGGAAGGAGGCAGTCAACATGAAAGGCTTCTGCAGGTGTTCTTCACACCCAAACATGCCCGGTGGTCTAGAATAATGTGAATGCTGATTCTTCAGACCAGATGACCTATCCCCACTGTTGTTGCATCCAGCCTTTGTGACCTCAGCAACATTTTCAACACTTCACAGCATTACGTGGTGTCACCAATGGTTTTGGAATGGCCACTCTGCTGTGAATCTTATCAGTATGGAATTCCCGTGGGATAGTTTTGGTTGTACAAGGTCCTGGAGATGGGAGTTCATTTCAAAGGTTATCTGAGACAGGGTTGTCTTGTGCTTTTGGGCCACTAACCACTTCAACACCTGCCTATCTCTGTTTGTGAGCTTCAATTTTTACCCACTGTATTATTTAAAAATGATGCCTTACCTTCTTCACTGTAGGCTGTCATCACAGTTGACACAGTGCTCCTTACAAACACCACAAGGTTGGCTGTTTCCATCACTGAGGTTCCAGCTAGGTGCACTCCAATGTTCATGCCATTTTGAAAGTGTGAGAAGTTGAACATAACGGCGTTTAACTAGTAGCAGAATGTTCATACACAGCCCATACGACTGGTGCTGATAAACTGATACCTCTACCTTCATGGTCACTAGGTGGCCAACTTGCGTTCGAGGTGGCGTGGCTCTGTATATTGCCCTTTCTTAATAATCCTTGAAATAAGATTTCAGAATACTTATACATTTCTACTTTAGTATTCTCAATTAAGCAGATTCAGTGAACATCCATATCTCACAATTATGTTCCACTCTTATCCTTCTCAAACTTTCATCCATGTGATAACAAACTTGTTATATTCATGTTCTTGATCCCTCACAGGCACAGTCCACATGAAAGTTAATGCTCATCCGTTCTTGTATGTAAAATTATATTTTAATGTAAATGAAGTGTAAATCTCCACCAGGAATTAATCCTATGACTCCTTGATTATAAGCAAATTGTACGCAAGTGCTCTGACATAGCATCACTTCATTCATAGTTCCATGATTGTATTTTTGAGTCAGTGTAAAATTTGTAAGTTGAACCGTTTAAATTTAATGCCAGGTTACACACTTCACCCATCGACAATGCACATATTGTATTCCTACTTCCCAGTTGTGTTCTTTGCTTTTGTGTGCACTGCCATTAGTGAATCGGTGAATCATGACATCACCAAAATTCAGATTGTAGGTAAGAGTAAATGAAGTTCAGTGAAAAAGGTAGGAAATTTAAGTTTATGTTCTTCTGGAACATGAGCATACTAACACATTTCTCTCTAAAATATACATTTATTGGACTAGAGATGATCACCCAATTCAACTCCCTGAGCCATGGTGCTGCTTCCCACATTTGAAAATACATATCGAGCTACCAAGGGTGAATTGAATTTTTTATAAGTTCTTAGTTCATAAAAAACTTCAGCTGTAAAAAAAAATATTTTTGACATTAATAATTAATTTAATAGACAGACAGAAAGATAAAAATTGTCACATTAAAATTTTATGTGTAACATCTTTAACTTTGTTGGTAGCTCATGGAGATGTTTTCAGTGGCTTGTGAATGGTTGATTACACCCTGCAGTTGCCTGCAAGAATTATCTTTTCCAAAGTCATGTCTTCATGTTGATTTCACCCCCACAACATAGGCATCAGATAGCCTGGTCACTATTTTGAGAAGCAATAATCATCCATCAATGCACCTCCTAGTAGTTTACAATCAATGATTCAGTAATCCCTGTATTCAACAGATCTCAACATAACAAATGTAGATCTGTTATTGGCCTATGACCAAATCAAAGCATTAAGATTTGAAGTTTGGCAGACTCCTGAATACTCTTATTACTTGCATTGCCAATTTAAGTGTTCAAACCTGTGGATACATACAAGGGGGTATCGTGTAAAGTTTTGACAATCACCCTGTTCTAAACGAGATAGAATTGGTGTTTTATATTGAGGGACTTAGGACTTCTCTACATAGTAACCATCCATAGCCACACATTTCTCCCATAGTTTCTTGACCTTCCGAAGGTCCTCGTTGTAGAACTCCCTGGATTGCGACGAAAACCATTGCTCAACCTTCATGATGACATCATCTGTGGTGTCAAATCGCCGACCCCACAGCGGTTTTTTCATTTCAGGGAATAAGAAAAAGTCACTTGGTGCAAGATCAGGAGAATAGGGTGGATGCGGCAAGATTTCATAGCCACATTGCCTTGCCTTCTCGATCGCAACTTGTGAAGAGTGAGCGGGTGCATTATCAGCCAGGAGACGAACGCCTTTCGTGAGCATGCCGCGCCATTTTTCTTTCAGAGCACTTTGCAAATTGTCCAGAAGTGTGCAGTAGTAGTCGCCAGTGATGGTCTGACCTTTCGCAAGGTAGTCTGTGAATACGACCCCGCGACAATCCCAGAAAACAGAGCATAACCTTCCCTGCTGACTTCTGCACCTTTGCCTTCTTGGGTTGGGAGGAATGGTAGTGCTTCCACTCCTTGCTCCTGGTTTTGGTTTCTGGATCGTACTGGTAGACCCAATATTCGTCCATGGTTACCAGACAACCAAAGAAATCATCTTCATCCTGCTCCAAAAGGGTCAACATCTGCCTCAAAAGTTCGCACCGTGTGTTTTTGAAAAGGAGTCAGCAAGCGTGGAACCCAGCATGCAGACACCTTTGTCATGTGCAATTCTTCGTGAATTATTTTTGACACACTACCATAACTAAGCCCCGTTTCGTTCATTATTGGTTGCACGTCGATCTTCCAGGATAAGACACTCCACTTTCTTCACATTGACAGCATCGTCTGTGCATGACAGTCTCCCACTTCTTGGCTCGTCTGTCAGTGACATGTGTCCAGTTTGGAAATTCCTTTTCCACCTCGCAATAGTCTCATATGATGGGCAGTCATCACCATAGACAGCTTTCATTTCATCATGGATCTGCCAGACATTATTCCCCTTCAAATGCAGGAACTTTATCACACTTCGGGCTTCAATTTTATCCATCTCACACTTTCCTCTTAACTCATGCAATTTCTGAAAAAAACAAAACAAAAAAAACAAAACACAATCACTTGGTTTTTGCACAATTACCTACATAGGGTTTCATAAGTTTACTGACAAAAATTCACGCTTATAGCTAAAAAACTTCATGGTGATTGTCAAAACTTTACGATACCCCCTCGTACATAGCCATTGTATAAATTTGTATGTGAAACTAATGTAACATTCACATTTAAATGAATTCCTGAAAGTTGTGGAGTTCAGCTTTTTGTTACATGCATATTATTTTACTTTTCAGTTATGAATTATTGCTGTTTTAATCATAAATTTCCATAACTCAATCACTTATTTGCCATTCTTGTAACTTGGTCTGTTGAACAGTAAAACTCAATTTGCATTTTTTATTTGTCTTTCCTTGGCAGCAGCTAGAAGCACAAGAAGCTCAGCCAGCCCATGATGATGATGATGATGATGGTGATTCATCAGATGATGGCTCAAGCTTTCACGATGAGATGGAATCATCAGATGAAGAGGAGGGGAAGACAAAAGATTTGGAGTGGGACAATTCCACCTTGTCCATCTAAGTTCTTAATTGTACAGCCACAGTGATCATTTGAAGTGCTGTAAAGCATGTAGAGGTGGAGCACAGTTATTTTGTATAATGCGAGAAATGTATTATATACTGATCCCTTACTAATTCTTCTAATTGTGAGAAGGCGTTGTGTGAAATTCAACCTTAGTAATCATGTGATGGCAATATAAGTTAACCTAACCGAATGAGGGTCCAAGTTTACAGTAGTGCCATATGTGGGACAGTTTTTAGACCCCTCTTTTCTCCCTTGTGAATTGTTTGACATGATATCTCGCGGAGTAATTTTGTATTGACTATTTAGTATATCTGTATGAACAAAAAAAAAAGCAGCATCGTACATCTACTGTTTGTTGTATTGAGACATATCTCTCTGTTTCTGTTAATCCGAACAGTTAGTTATTATCGATCTTGTAAATGTTAATGTCAAACAGCTGTATATTTTGTATCGGTTAAACTTGTCATGGTGGTCTCTTTTTAATTTATAATGCTGGCAGTGTTTCATATGTGTCTTGGTAATCGTGAGCTGGCAGTCAATGTGTTCAAGTATTTGCTTTTTTTCCTGTATTTATTTTACATTTGTTAAGGGAAAAAAACTCGCTTTTATTTTTGTAATCAAATTTCTTTTGACAGCTTTTCAGGATGAACAATAATAATCCCATTGTTTGTTTATGTGTATAGAGAGTGAACGAGAGTGAGCGAGAGAGAAAACTATTGGCCTTGTTTGAGTGAAACTTGAATTAAGAGAGAGTAAAAAAAAATAAGGTTTTATGCATATCACCAACAAACTACCTATCAATATTGACACTATTGTGGACTACTTTTTTTTTCCTCCTTTTTTCTGATAGCAATATGCAGTGATTAGTTCCGGAGAGAGGGAGGGCTGGTTGAGCAGAAATGGACAAAACATGTGATTCAACACTCCTGCACATTTTGCTTCTCTCACATTCTGGGTACCTAACCCATCTTCCATCCGAACCTTTCCTACCGGGCTCGTGTGGAAAATAACTTTAAGAAAAAAAAATTAAGATGGAGACATCCGTGTGTTAGGGTGTGGGATATTAGTGTTCATAGAATGCTTTGTTTTTCTGTTAGGATAGGCTTGGATATAATAATATAACGCACTCTCAAACATTATCACATTTTTAAACCTACTAATGAAGAATTAGTCATAGACCTCTCATCATACATAACAAAAAAAATAATAAATAAATAAAAAGATGTCTGTTGTAATTGGCTCGAAATGTAACTATCATTAATTTCCATATTGTACCTTCATAACGCTGTCTACTGGACATTCCATTGCGTGCACTTTTTTTTTGTTTTATGTTTATATATATTTCCTGACTTCTTTCATACTGTATAAATATGAGGTGACTGTGACTGTAGTTCATAGATAAATTTATCCAGTATAAGCCAAAAGAGAATACATGGTGCCTCGCTTAAGAGACAAAAAAAAAATGTAGTAGGCAGCGCCTTTGCTTTTAAAGCAGTGGAACTTTGTCTTCTCGTTTGGCTCGGAGAAAAAAACATAAGTGTTGTTGTACTTAATCACTGGTAGCCTTGATTTTTTTGTTTAAAAATAAGAGAAAACTGAATATATCCTTGGATATGTAAAAGAACTCAGGAAATTACCATAGTAGGAAAAAAAAAATCTCATAACAAGCACACTGAGTCTGCTGGAGCTGTCAGGGTGTAGTGCTGTTCATCTTGCGAGAATCTTGTATTTGGTGCAGCTATTGGTTAAGTGCAGACATAATTCTTTTGCAGCACAAGTTTGTACAGTATAATAAAAATTGTGGTCTCTGTCTTGGAATATGTCATAACACAGTTGTTTAATAAAGCCTACACCCAATATCTTTACTGCTTTATTTTTGCATCTCCCTTGCCAATAATCAGGGACTGCATATGTAAATACATATATGTATTTATGTATGCAGCTGAAATCAGTTATATTTTGTATTATTTTTGTGCATCATGGCATATAGACTCGAGAAATTAAGTTTTTATTTTCCATATTTGTACATGTTTTGGGTCATATTTTAGTTTTTACACATTATTTCCATATTTCAGAACATTTGACAACATATACTCCATATTCACGCAATAACTACATGTCCCCGTGTGACCGAAAGAGTAGGGTAAATTTCTTGTGATATTCAACACAGTTTTAGTCAACATAAATCCATCTTATGAGACAAAAGAAGGAAATTCACGTTCGAACACACAAAATTTTGTTATTTATTGTTTTGGAAACAGACAATAACACATTTTGTGTTGTTTATAGTTAATGTCAATGTAAGCATACTGTATTTTATGTAGCTTGCGTAGTGTCTTATTTTATTAAAAAGGTAAATGTTTACAATTTTAAGTCCATATAAAACTCCATATTTTGGTGAAATAACTAAAAATATATTTACATATTTAGCACATTTTTACTACATATAAATCAGTTTCATCACAATAACTTATAACATTGAGCCATCCACTTTCAAAGTTGATGAGAAAATGTAGCGTTTGTGAATCGCTGCTACTTCCAGAAGCTGCAACCAAATTGTCAACTGCTCGTAGTAGAGGATTCAACCTCTGTTCATTTCCAGAAGATTGCAGCTACTTTGTACTTTTTTGCATTATACATCACGAGGATAGATTATGATAAGCTGGAACTGATGAAGGGTCAACCATACCAAGCCAGAATTTAACATGGAATATTCAGTAGAAAGACTGGGCAGACCATTCAAAATGTTCGACAAACCATAGAATTATAACATATTTTATCCTATGGTTGTAATGTTGCATAGATATAGCAAGGTGAAAAAGCAAATAGCTTCAGAAACTTTCGTTTCAACACTCACAAAGGACTATTTGCAACAGAAATAATATGAGAAAGTTGTAGATTTTCAAACAGCTATCGGCAAATATTATTGTAAAAGTTTTCGACTACATAAAATATAATTTTCAACTGGCTGAAGTTAACTCAAATGTGCATTGGATTAAGGACTAATGCAGTAATATAACTAAACAAACTAGATGACAGAAAGGTCCCAGTGACCTCCTGCATAATTGCATGTCCTATTACTTGAGCAAAATTACTCGAAAACTTACAAAATTGTGGAATGCCAAAAACAATGCACAAAGTCCATTACTTCGGAGGTGATTCTTGGAACTTGGCCTCACTTGCAACCACCCATTCATTTTCAGTTTTTTCCTCTGCTATTGGAATTCATTCTTAAATCAGTCATGAGGGTTAAGCGATCTTGCTAGAGGAATAATTTTCATCTATCTTTGCAATGGATAGCCCTTCCTTTACTGGAACACACAATTTACATGAAAATAACTGACCTTATGAAGTTCAAGATACCACTTTTTGGAATGTTGTGCAGCAGCAATCAGTGTCTTGTTTACGGAAAGTTTACAGATGATTTGAAGATATAACATTTATTATTACGTTAAATCATTAATTCATGTTGTTAATATAATTGAACTTTCAAAATGAGACTATTACAGTTCCAGTAAGAACTGCATTTTGTTGCAACAAAAGCCAATGAAATAACATCAGTGAGCGGTAATTTTATTTAGATCCACTGAACCCTTATTGGAGCATTTCAGAGGAATGAAAGAAAAGAAGGGGGCGGGGGGTAACAAGCTCTGTTGTTTAATCAACAATTCATAAATGATCAATTAACCTTTAGGTGCCCGATCATCTCGATCGAGATGCTCTTAGGTAACCCTCAGGTGCCCGATTGTCTTGATCGAGATGCTTTGTTAAGGTCGTAGTTTTTACGTTATAACTTCGCGATTTTTGGCTAGAATTCTGATTTTCTTTTTTCATATTGTTAACAGATTTATTTAACAAAAATGATTATTGTACTTTTTTCTTCATGAAAATGGCGGGAAAAAGGAGACTTCTTTTTTGGTCTTTTTTTCAAGGGAAAAATTTTGCCGACAAAGGAAGACCAGCTTTGTTGTTCTAAAGCAATGTGTTTTCCTCACCCCTGGAAACTGCATTCGAAGGAAGTTTGTTTATCAGTACCCAAGGTCAAAAAGAATGTTTTCCGTCCTTTTTTTTTTCAAGGGCGGGGGGAAAACCCCAATGTGTTTTAAATAAAAAGTTTTTGGGGGGATTCCCCATCCCCCCCTCCATATATATGCCGAATGTGCATACATTTTGTATCGTCTGAATCTGTGATTCATTCCGCGTACAACAATATATCATTCATCTCTCTAGGGCAATTAGCCTCTGAGCTACAGTCATTTGAAGGTAACACTGCATTTTGAAGCTTGAATCAGGGGCATGCTGACCATTCCTTTTCGGGATACAACTCACATTACATTGGTCATACGATAATAATGCAAATATTTTTGTGTTCCTTACATGCCAGTGATAATTTCCATGTGCACGTCGACACTCATGTACTTTTTCCATAGGGGAGGGGGAAATTCCCATTTTTTCTCGAAATTTTGTGGGTTCTCCTTTCCCCCTCCCACCACATATACGCCAAATTTGCATAAATTTTATATAGTCTGAATCTCCTGTTCATTCCACGTACAACGAACGGTATATCATTCATATCTCTAGGGCAATTAGCCTCCGATCTACACTCATTTAATTGAAACTGCATTTTGCTCAAAATCAGCTTGAGCAGCAATGGGGTTGGTTACCTGTGAAAATGGCCTTGGGCTCCTAAAGGTTAATCAAGAACTCTTTCAGCAACTTACAAAATCATGTTGTTTTTAAACATAGTTCTAACTTAAGGCACTTTTTACACAGTTTGATTTTTTTTAAGTCTGCTTTTTGTACAGATATGCTGATCAGATTGGACCTACAGTTTAAAGTAGGATCCAAACCAGTGTGCAATGTGCCTCCACTAGGGTTTTAGCCCAGGAACTCTTTATTACATGGCTCTTCACACATGAAATTCCAAGTAAATCATTTTCTTCTCTTTTTTTCTTATTGTTATTAATGTGCTATGAAGATTGGAGGTGTAGAGTTGACAATGTACCCCACCATTTGGTGCAATCTATATCAGTGGCAGAGAAACTATGAATATGACTGCTGCAGTGTTTGACATTAGAATCTGCAAATTGGGAATAAATTATAGTTTGGCTACTGGCTGAATTTCACCAACTTGTCTTATTTTTTGCAACTGCAAAAATAGGGTGGAAGATTGCATTCAATCATCAATCACTTGGAGGGGACTCATTGATTGAATAGTATACATGCCAACAGCTTCTGACTGCTGAATTGTTCCTACATTGTGTCACTGCCAAATTTGTGCCAAGAATGGCAGCGGCGGCTCAAGACTTTTCGAAGATGCGTGCTACAACTGATGCTGTTTTTTCATGTACATATAATGATCCCCTCAACCACACACACACAAAATCGCGATGCAATGAGATACACATATGTGCTGGCTCGGTGGCCGAGAGCGTTAAGTGGTCAACTTTTGATCTCGCCATCGAAGTTCCAGGTTCGAGACTCAGCCCAGGTATGGTACTCTTTGCGAATCATATAATCTCTCTATTTTCTATTAAATCGCCTTTTATATGTAGCATTCTTACCTCCCTTTGCATTTTGCGATAGATCCAAATCTGGAAACAGCCGTCCCAGCACTTTTATTTCCAACTTTTCTTCAAGTGTTCTTGAACAGAAAGGACGCTGTAACAAAGAATCCGCCGAAATCATGGTGCACTAACACACACTCACTTTCACTTCTAAAAACAACAAAAAGCTAATCCTTCAAAGCAATGACCACCACTTCACACGCCAGCTGATGCTAATGTATACGACACGATAAAACATTACATAAGTCTACACTAATAACGTACAGAAAGTTTGGAAATGACATTAAAAAACATTGTTGTGATAGAGGCAATAGGTTGTCATAGACATTCTTCTTATCCTGAGATGGCAAACTTCCCATGCTGAGTTTTCCTCTAGCATGCTAGCAGACGATTTTCTCGAGACGAATGGACGAGGGGTGGGGGTGTACAGTATTCATGCACGGAGTGGAAAACGAGGCGAAAACGTGCTGTTGAGATTCTAGCACGGTACGGTATTCCTTATAGCCCCAACAGCGTGAAGGAAATACTGGTCAATGTTGAGGCTCTTAACATGAGAAGTTTCATTTTACTTTAGGGTTTCATTAAACTTCTTTAATCTGTGAGATTTACTTTTTTTCTTTTCACTGAAACAAATTTAGCAACGAGCTATAGCACGGTAGCACGTACTAAGCAGCCGCCACTGCATGCCAACAGCTTCTGACTGCTGAATTGTTCCTGCATTGTGTCAGTGCCAAATTTGTGCCAAGAATCCTGACAGTTGATCAGAAGCAGCTTTGTGCTGATATCTGCAAGGAGCTTCATAAGGTTCCTGCCGGCAATGCAATCTTCTTATCTAAGGTAATCGCTGATGATGAGAGCCAGATTTATGATTCTGCACTACAGTTACAACCCTGAGACAAAGCAACAATCTGCTCAATGGAAAAGTACAAACTCACAATAAATAAATAAATAAACAGTTGCACAAAGTCAGGTGCAAGGTCATTGCTTTCTGTAACACCATGAGGATTGTGCACAAAGAATTCATGCAAACAGTCAATTCCACCTAGCACTGCGGTGTTTTGCAGCAGCTGCATGAAAATGTGCAAAGACGTAGCCTCAATTGGTCCCAGGTTCGATACCCGGTGGAGGCACAAGTGGTTCAGATCCCACTTTAAACTGTAGGTCCAGTCCCAATTAGCCTTACTGTGCATAAAGTGGACTTAAAACACCAAATCAACCAACCAAGGTAGCCTCAATCTTTGGCAACAAAAGAACTTGCTCTTGCATCATAACAAAACACCATCTCTCACTTCCTTGTTCACCATGGGCTTTTTGACCAAAAATAACATGAATGTCACCTCCCACTCAATCTATTACCCTTCATCATGAGACTTTTTTTCTGTTCTCCTGACTGAAGATCAGGTTGAAAGGCTGCTGGTTTGACATAATTAAGATAATCCAATCAGAAACACAGACAGTACTGGACACCCTCACAGAATACAACTTCAGAATGCATTTTAAAAATGGATGATTTGCTAGGACCTGTGGAAGAGAACTACTTCAAGGCTACTGAAAACCAACAGGTCCAAGTTGTGTTTTTGACCAGATGAGAGTACCAGTCTTAAAAATTTTGGATACCACCTTGTAGGGTGTCCACCAGCATCTAGTAATAAAAAAAAATCCCAAAGATTCTGATACATATTTATCAAAGTTATTTTGGTAAAAGCATAGGAAGAAGAAAATGCTGTTAAAAAATAAGTTTTCGGATTTTACCAAAATTTGACCGTGCCTGGGGACATGCTCGCTCACGTTGTTACTTACTCACCTTCATGTTGTTGAGAGCATACCCTGGTGTAGTCAAAAGATTATCGAAGGTATTCTAATATTCTTAAATATTATTTTGTGTAATAACATTCCTCAGTCTCTTTTAGTATTGTGAACAAATACAATATTTTTTTTTACATTAACACTATTTACTTTTGTATATTTAAAATACTTAGGAGATTACTGGCTAATTTTATCCGAATTTAACATTAATCCACATGAATAAGTAAAGAAGATATTACCTGAATTGGTCATCTTGGGTTTTCATGCGTTAAAATCACAATTACAGAAATTTTCATCTTGTGGGCAAAATCAAGGTGCCAGGACAAAGGATGAGGAATAAGGTGAACTGTAAGGTAAGCAAACAAAGCAGATAGAAAGCAGTTGTACAATATTGGACTGTCATGTCAAATAATAATAGTAATAATAAATCTGGTATGTATTTATATTTCCACGACAGCTTCAAGGCACTTAGCACTCTAGTTCACCTGATGTACAGTGTTCACAAAGTGGGCATATCCTCCTCTATTTTCAACATTACAATGGCTATGGTTGAATGCTTGATTTGGTCACGTGCCTGATAGTTTAAAAGAGTCCGGGAACATCGGTATGGAGACAAGTTATTTTTGTAGCACAGCCGAATTCTGCACCACGTTCTGGCACACTTTGCATTGCATTGCAAGTGTGTCATTACCTGAATAAGACCTTTCCCGGGGAGTGGATTGGAAGAGGTTCTGACATCCTTCAACAGGGTGGCCACTCTAAGACCCTGATAAAATTCAATATAATTCCCGGTTTTCAAGGTGAACTTTCCAAAAATCCAAGGGTACAATACAAACAGATGTTTTCACTATTTCAACTTTACGTTTTGCTGCCTCTCACCACCCATCCACCCACTCGCTCGCACAAATATATTGACAACATAAAGGATGCGTGTGATTCCAATCGTATTCCAAAAAAATAATTTAATTCGATTAAATGCAGAGTGTATATATTAAAAATATTAAATTTATGGTGTGGAGGTTACATATGCCATGTTTGCATATTCAGACATGAAATACATCAACAAACACAAGTCACACATGTTACAGTATATACTCATCTATGAAAAATAGTTAATTGTACAAGAATTTCAAACTACAATTTACATAATGAACTTCAATATATCTCATTTTGCAATAATCATCCATCTGTCAGGTAAATTGTTCTGCAAAGGACACTAACAAAGTAAACGGATTTAGAGAATTCTGTTTTATTTTTCAGCCACCTTTCTTTTTCTTTTCCGATAGAAATAAAACCACGGGGCATGTATAAATTCAATGGGATTTGGATTAATAGAAGTTGCAATTTTTTACGTCTACGAAGAAAACTTCACACAGAATGCATGCATAATTCCTGGAATTCAAGGAATTCCTGGTGAGAAGCCACCCTGTTGAAGGATGTCAGGACCTCTTCAAATCCACTCCCCGGGAAAGGTCTTATTCAGGTAATGACATGCTTGCAATGCAGTGTCTGCCAGAACATGGTGCAGAATTTGGCTGTGCTACAAAAATGACTGTCTTCATACCGATGTTTCGGACTCTTTAAACTATCAGGTATGTGTGCATATCAAACATTCAACCATCGTAGTGTTGAAAATAAAAGGGGCGTAAGCTTCTTTGTGACCACTCTGTACACACCCCTCACCCATTGAACTTTCATGACCCTTTCACTCGCCTTAATTGAATTTTTATTACGGCTGAGACGATACCACTATGAACAGATATCCATACCAGTGCTTGAAATTGTTTAAAATAGTCATCAATATGAGGGCTGCTGGAAAAGTTTCTGCAAACTACCACCAACAGTGGCGCTAGTGTTCCGCTATTATAAAAATCGGAAGAATAGACCTTTTTTATGTTTAAATTATATTTGAGTGTTTGTTTAAGCCTATTCGTTTATTTTTCACAGCAGTTTGAAGTAGTAGTTTCGTGTCAGAAATTGAAATTTCTCATGAACACTTTCGAGCAATGATATTTTATGATTTCAAATGTAGTTTAACACCAAAACAATGCATCGAGCATCTTCATTTGGCTTTTGGGGATGAAGCACCATCCAATAGGACTGTGTACAATTGGTTTTCCAAATTCCAGCATGGTTGCACATTTCTCGGTGATGAATTTCGTGAAGGTCATTCATCTACGTCTGTTGTGGCCAGTAATGTTGATGCTGTGCGTGAAATGATTGAGAGAGATCGGCATGTGACATACCGTAAGATTCAGGCATCCTTGAACATTGACATGAAAGCAATACATAAGATTTTGCATGGTCATCTAAACGTACGGAAACTTTCAAGCCATTGGATCCCACACAACTTGACCGAAGCTCAAAAACAGGCTCGTGTAAATTGGTGTAAAGAAATGCTCAAAAAATTCAAGCGAGGCAAGTCAAATTTGGTGTAAGAGGGTTGCTATTTATGTATCCGGAATACAAAAATAGAAAATGGTTTTATTGTTTTTCAAAATATTCTCCATGATGACCAATGCACTTTTGCATACGTTTGAACCAATTCTCATAGCACTTTGTCCATTCCGAGTGAAGTATCTCGAAAACATGCATTTTGAACGCATCAATCGCTTCTTCTGGCATCGAAAATCGTTGACCACGTAGCTTATTCTTCATTTACGGAAACAAAAAGAAATCATTGGGTGATAAATCAGGGCTTTACGGCGGATGACCCATCAATTCAATGTTTTCACCTGTCAAATACTGAGTTGTTTGGACCAATATGTGACAACTCGCATTGTCATGGTGAAGAATGATCCTGCGTCGCTGTTTTTTTTTCTGATTTCCCCAAAGACTTCTGGCAAACAAATGGTTTTGTACCATTCAGAATTGACAGTTCTACGATTCTGTAGTGGCACTGTAGCCACACGTCAATTTTTCCCAAAAAAACAGGCGACCATTTACTTTGAAGTGCTTCTTGCACGAACATCTTTTGTTGGGTTTGGCTCATCTTGGAAAACCAACGCCGTCAACTGCTGTTTGCTTTCGGACTCATATGCATAGATCCAAGATTTGTCACCTGTGTAGATGTTATACATGCTTTTGAAGCACTACGATTCTATTTTGTGAGTATTTATTTGCACCAATCGACACGAGCCTTTTTTTGAGCGATTGTCAAATTATGTGGGATCCAACGCGAACAAATCTTCTTCACGGCTAAATGTTCATGCAATATCTTATGTATGCTAGTCATACTAATGCCCAGGGATGCCTCAATCTCACGATATGTCACAAGACAAACTTGCATTATCAGTTCTCGCACAGCATCAATGTTTTCTGGCACAACAACCGATTTTGGACGGCTTTCTTTAAATTCCCGCGAGCGAACGACGGCCACGATTGAATTCACTAAACCAGTGATATACAGTGCTTTTAGATGGTGCTTCATCGCCAAAAGTCAAAGTGAGTTGATCGATGCACTATTGTTGAGACAATCCACGTCGAAAGTCGTATAAAATCATTGCTCGAAAATGTTCGAGTTAATTCCATTGTTGGCCTCCGATGAAATTTTCAAGTCCCTGTAACAACAAAAATGTCCAACTTTACGACGGATATATTAGATGTTACCTAGCAACATTAGTGTTACCAGTTCCGAATACATAAATAGCAACCCTCATACTACATCGTTACAGGGGACGAAACTCGGATCTATTCATACGAACTTGAAACTAAACAGCAATCCACTGTTTGGGTGTTTCAAAGTGAGCCGAATCCAACAAAAGTTGTTCGTTCGAGGAGTGCTGCCAAGCAAATGATTGCTTGTTTCTTCGGTTATACCAGACATGTGGCAACAATAGCTTTAGAAAATCGAAGGACTGTAAATGCTGAGTGGTATACAACAATTTGTTTGCCAGAGGTCATCAATGAATTGCGTAAAACAAACCCAAATCGTCGCATTATTCTTCACCACGACAACGCCAGTTCCCACTCAGCACACCAAAATGTTGGTTTTTTGGTCAAGTAAAAATGTCGAATTAATGACTCATTGTCCATACTCACCTGATTTATCACCTAACGACTTCATTTTGTTCCCACACATGAAAATTAAGATGCATGGTGAGTGATTTGTGTCGCCTGAAGCAGCTGTTGACGCATTCCGACGGCGGTTTCTGAGGTATCAGCTTCAGAGTAGAAAAAATGCTTTCAAAAGTGGTTTGAGCGTATGCAAAAGTGTATTGATTTTAAGGGTGAATACTTTGAAAAACAATAAAGCCATTTCCAGAATTTCACGTTTTTTTTCATGTTTTGATTGCAGAAACTTTTCCAGCAGGCCTCGTATTAGTGTGTAAGTATTCCACTCTAGTTATATGGATCAATTAACTACAAGCTTTACTTTAAAATATTCAAGAATTACATCATGATATTAAAATACATGTTACATAATCATAAAATCAAGTTTTTCCACAAAAAATGGTGCAAAATAAAAACAATATTCCAATTTTGCATAATTTCTCAGATAATTAGACTGTGACAGTGATGCACATCATTTTTGCAGACCCCACCCCACGAAAGACCAAAATGCCGAAAAAGTATCAGCTGGTATCAATAAATAAATTCTAACCAATTATTTCTGGGCAGCCGCGGTGGCTCAGTCGGTAACGCGTCTGACTACCATGCTAAAGGTCCCAGGTTCGATCCCCAGCCGGTTCAAATCCGGGAACTTTTCTAACGGTGGAAGCAGCCCCGGCGCCCACCCAGCATCGAATAACATGGGTATCTGGGGGAAACCCTGGGGGGTAAAGGCGGTCAGGGGCGTGATGCTGATCACATCACCCCCACACACGACCAGATCAAGGAAGTGTGGGGCGTTACCCCCACACCCCCTATACGCCTTCATGGTGTGGTGCTATTCACAGGGGAACACTTTACCTTTTTTTTTTTTACCTGTACCAATTATTTCTGATACTTATACATTGGCATTTGTATTGGCTCAGTCCTAATTTTTATAACTCTTGATAACCTAAGGTGGCATTGAAAATATTTGAAGATTTTAAATTAAGAATATGGGAAATAATATGTGCAATAATGTGCATATGCATAAAAAACGGTCACAATATACACTAAAATTTTAAAAACATTACTAATTGTATATTATGGTGTATAATATGCTCAGTGGTGGTTGTTGGGGGTCATAATCCCCCCTCCCACTTGTTGGCCCAGTATTCCTATGAAAAAGTACATCAAAGACAGGATGGCAAAATTAAGACTGACTACTAAAAAAGTATACACAAAACAGCACACCAGAAAAACAGATGAAAAGAGGGTTGGATCGGTAGTTCAGTCACTATGCCAGAGACCCCTGTTTGAGTCCTGGTCAAGCCTGCATTTTTCGCTAAAACTTTCTATCTCTTTCTTTAGTGCTAAACCCTATGGTTGGTTTAAGTCCTTTTTTCCATTTGAAAATTCAGCTTGAAACGGGACCAAAATGTCAACCACATGCATTTTTATCGGTTATTTAACGTTTCTGCCACTTTTGACTAATCACACTAAGGATGAGCGATAATTAGATGAAACTGATGAGACACTCACAAAGAATGCTGGGACTCAAACCCAAACCCATGTGTGTCTTGTTGACAAGACAAAGTCTAAAATCTAACATGCCTGACCACGGAGCCGGCAAGCACTATTGTGGAATAGTGGTTATGTTAACATTCAAGAAACTTAGATCTTGGAATAAGTTTTCTTTCTGTCAATTCCTGCTATATTGCAACTTCTTGTTGCAATTGGACGTGTAAATAAAGTAAATAAATACTAGTGTCATCTTCCTGCAATAAATACTGATGCAGACACAAATGTATCAGTCAATATTTGTGATTGATTTAAAATTGATTCTGATGCCATCGATATAGAAGAAACTGGTATTACCTTAGACAAATTCCATCAAAATCATCTATGATTACAGAGGTGAACACATATACCATACAAGTAATGCATAAAATTTTATTACTTTTGTACTATATGTACAGAAACTAATGCACAGTGGTTGTGGCTACTAACAACAGAATAAGAAATTGTTTGGAACATGTAACAATGCCACTTCCTATTTACAATAGATGTGATATGCCACATTAGAGTACATAGGTGAGAACGCATTGCCACGGAAGTCCAGTTCTGAGTTGTAGACCTCAAAGTCTATTCCAGCTTGTAAAATGAACTAGAGAAAGAGCAGGTAGGTTAACCAAGAGTGTAAGATTGCTGACGACACTTAAGACAAAATTTCAACTTATGTACTCGACTGAGAAAGTGGGGAAGTGGTAAATAGCTTGCCCAGTTGTCTAAGATCACATGTTCAATCGCTGGTGACATGTATTTCTTCTTGCTCATTTTCTTTCAGATGTAATTGTTTTTCCAGACTGCTACAACTTGTTACCTACTGCCTCCACGGAAATCCTTCTGGTACACAACTTCCGGAAAAGATAATTTCAAACAACTTGAAGTGAGAATTATGTGTTCCGGCACATTTGAGCTTAAAAGTTTTTGTATTTGAATTTTTGCTTGCAATGCCACGATTAATTTTAGTTTCTGGACATATAGTAGTACATCAGTAGATCCCTTATAATAATACATAAAAATACTATACGTGCTATCAGCACGTATAATCCGAAAGATTTGAGAATTTTTATTTATTTTGGTCTATAATGATCATAAAATCAGCTCTTCACCTTATTACCCAAAAAGATGTGCTTGACAACAATGATATATGTGCAAGAAGGAGTGAAATTCGTCAACAATATTACATGGAAGGTAAGAAAAAGAAGTAATCAATTTCAACTTTGAACTACAAATTTATTTTTACACTAACTCTTTATACATTTTCTTGGTGGTAACGTAAACAGAAGAACCATGTCATGAAAGTGTTAGTAACTAAATTACATTTTTATTTACAGAACATTACCACTAATCCCAGAGGTTCCATCTATATTGGCACTTAATCACCACGTAAGGCCTCCAAGTCTTCAGCTTCCTCACGTACTTTACGGTGATATCTGACAATAGCTGGACGATAGTAGAATCCTTGGTAATCCGATCGTTCACTCATTTTGAGAAGGATTCTTTCCTCAAGTTTCCTGGAATTGTGCAAGAATATTCTGTTGAACATAATAAATGCATAATAAAAACTGTAAAAAATTGAATAACAGAAACTAGGGATGGGGTAGATTAATTGATACTTTATTGGTATTAGCCTATATAGGCATGTCGGTGTATCCGATATACCTATAAATATCTTACAAATTTCTGCCATTTTGTTATTATTTTTATGGATATAAATATGTAATCTCCATTGTGTGCTCTTTTACAAAATAAATGTCTTAATATGCAGCTTCTTGTGCATTGTAAAAGCTTGGTTCAATTGGTAACACATCTATTAACGAGGACAATGAATCAATTGGAATTCTAATCAGATCAGTAGGATATTGGTTATCGGTATCAGTAAATTTTATATCGGTCCTTTATCGGTATCAGCCCATCCCTAACAGCAACACATTCACCCAGTAGCAAGTCTAAAATTCAGAATGAAAATGCATATTTGTAACTCTTGTACGTTTGTTTCACTGTTGTTGTAGCACATTAAATTATTTTCATGTTGGGGGGTATAAACAACGCAGTTGATAATATAAGACGTAAGCGAGTTACTAAAGATATATCCGCGAAACTTATTTGCAAATGTTCTATTAATTTTGGTGGCCTCTGCCACCATCCACTTGGGAACTCGATGCTTCACTGTTAGGTTGACTTCCGGTTCCTGTTGCTGTTTCCTAGACTACCGCTAGGGGTGCTGGTGTAGCCATTTCGTCTGCTGCGCACGATGGGTTTGAGCTGTTGTAATAACAGGAGGCAAACATAATAAGCCTGACCGCTGTCAATATTCAGCTCGTGCGGAAAGTGCATAATGGCATGAGTCTCTTTGATTTTGGTGTCGATTAGGGTGTGTGATGTATACCTAACTGAAACTTTTTGGATCCTGTGTTTCTTGAACTTTAGGTGCCTTGCTAGTCCAGTAGTGGGTTGGGATTTTTTTGCATCCGCTAAGTGCTGTTGTATACGCTCGTTGACAGATCTGATAATGTAGTGTGAGTTGCACTCACACTGGGCATCATATACACCTGGGTTGTCTAGTGGGGAAAGGAATGATGTCTTGTGTTTGCTTAGGGCACTGGCTGTTTTGTTTATTGGTTTGTGTGCGAGTTTGATGTCATATTGTTTCAAAGTTTTGGCTAGGTGGTTGCATGTAGTCTGGTGGTAAGGGAAGGCAATCCATTTAGCTTTATCACTGCTGGCTGGGTGGAGTAGGTTAGGTTGTCGTACTTGCATTTCTGCTTTGCTGCACCATGTAGAGAGTTGATGTACTGTGTATCCATTTTGAAGTCCTATGTCAGTCTCTATGGTAACTTCTTCCTTCAAATCTTCTTCACTTGAACAGTGCGAGAAAGCTCTTCTGTAGAAGTTAAGCCATACATTGGCTTTATGTTGGGGAGGGTGGTTGGAAAGGGAGTGGATATACTAGTTTCCTGCCCCAGGTTTTCTATAGACAGTGGTGATGAATTTATTGTTCCTCCTTTTGATGGTTAGATCTAGGTAGTTAATGATGCCTTGGTTTTCTCGTTCTATTGTACATTTCTACCTGGGGTGAATGTTGCTAAGTTTTTCCATGAGTAGATCTATTTCCTCTTCACTTTTGTAAACGACCAAGGTGTCACCTGCGTATCTGCCGTATATTTTATTCTTCACTCACCAGAACTCAGATACATACGATATGGCAGAAATGCAGTTTCGCGGATATATCTTTAGTAAGTCGCTTACGTCTTATATTAAATTATTCTTTTCTTCTATGTACATGTACTGCTTGCATTATAGAACTGTTCCTCTTTTAGTGTGTTCTTTCGAAACATTACATCAAAAATTGTGTTTATGTGCTTGTAACAGCTGCGAACTAGAAGACAAATAGGTTAAACTAGTTGAAACATTCTTCCCCTCTGTTACAAGTTTCTTTCCCTTGAATTAAAGAAATAAATTATGCTTCAACCAATAAACACTGGTCTTCAGGTAAAAATTTCATGGTAAAAGGATAAAAATGTTATTAGAAAGATACACGTGTGCACAATGAGTCTGCATCATTTGGTGTGAACAGAAAGAAGCAAAGAAATGTCAACTGGCTGCCAAGTAGTTTTACTGTAAATACTCCATGGTGCACAAAAGTCATTTGCATTGTTATTGGTCAATGTGGCGAATCTCTGGGAAAATAATTTACTGCGTGTGCTATATTTTATAACATTTAACCATCTCTCACTGAATATTCCACTACTGCAGACCACTTTATTTTTGTAGTTTTCAAATATACAGGGTGTCATTTCAGTGGCAACCACGGATTACAGAAATGGATAGATGTGTTCTCTTGCTTCGTTTTACAGCACATAATTTTGTTGGTAGTTTGTAACTTTCACAGGAAATTACATCACAGATGTAGTGCTAATGACACCCTGTATATCTAGCTTCACATACACGTATTTTTGTGATATATTTTTTTTAAGGACTTCGGCGTTTCTGAGACTATTGGTTTCTGGTTTCTAACTTTTTTATGCCTTTTTACATGTACAGTCATGAATTCAATACAAGACCTACATACCCTTTGTTGCATGCAATGCTTGCTAAAAACATCCTATCACAAATTCTTACCTGATTTGCCTCTTCTCTTCTTCTTCATAAAGGATATGCAAGAACTTCTCGTATTCTTGCTGCGGTGAAGCAAAAAGATATCTTGAAATCCACCGTTGGATGGGATGCTAAGGGGTGGAAAAAAACAACCACAAGCCATTTAAATTTACTCACGTTAGAATGGAATTGCTGTATTGAGGCTTAGGCACAAATTATAAAGCTTTAAGAAGATGGTGACTTTAATATAATGCCATTGCATAAACACTACTTAAGTTGAGGCCAGGGTGGATAAAAATCAATTTTTATCTCAAAAAAATTAAATTTCATGATTTTTTAAATTTACATTGATTTAAAAAAAAAAATCACGCTTAAAATTGCTTGTATGGTTCTTGGCACCATACATTTTATGTTAATTTTTATAGAAAGGCTTTCTGGTAAATGGCCCTGTAAAGCAAATAAAAAATTGTATATGTAAATATACACTTTTTCTGTTTCTAATACTGTATATATGAACCTACTATAGAAATGTTTATTGAGTGTGTTCATGAAATTATAATAATTTCAGTAACTTTTCTTCCACTGAAAATAAAACATTCTGGATGTACTATATAATTGTGACTTTAGTAGTTGAATTTAGGCAATTTTTTAAATGATAGGTTGCGAAATATCAGCTTCCATGTTTATATCCAGTTTAATAACAATGGCACTATTTACGGTTTAACATAATTAGTACTTTGAATATTATTCTACACAAAATGTTTGCTATTTTTTTGCCTCTAAAAATTATTGAATTTTAAATCAAGAGTAATTTAAGTGTGTTTACAGTTTACATATTACATTATAAGAGTTTCACCCCATCAATACATATATTTTGTTTCCTTTCCTTTTCTTTCTTAGAGTCTTAACAAACATCATTAAATTATTACGAGATTAATATCTTTTCACCAAAAGTGATTCTGATATCTACAAAATCCTTATGTACATTATTATATAAATTATTTCTCAAAAGTGATTTAAATTGGTGATTTTATTTTTAAATCACTTGATTTAAAACTAATTTAAACCAATCCACCTTGCTTGAGCCTATATTTATGTATCTATCAATGTCAATGGCCCTGGGAGTAGAAGTGTTTGTTTCTTTCTTGTAACATATGATTTTGTAATTAAAAATCACACAGGAAAATCACTAGCAAGAATATGCATAATTTAAAAGGAAGATATTTATTAGACCTGTGATGCCAATTGTATAAACAAATTTATATAAATGTTGAAAAATCTGTTAAGACTGAAGTAGTAAGATTAGAATCAACTTATGTATTCCACCCCCCCCCCAAATGTTTATGTACATTCTGGTAGATTTGCACCCAGAAAATAAGGGGGTGCATACAGTATTTTTTCCAAATGTTAAAATATGACTTGTGAATTTACCTTTAGGCATTTTCTCTCTTCCTTATTTTTATTTCAACCACAGTTTCAAATGTAATTTGGTGGTATATTGTCCAGCAGCAAATTATCCACTGGCTTGATTTTTGGAAAATAAGTCTACTTTAAGAAAGCAAATCGAACAATTCAAAAGACTGCGTACTGAAATTAATAATGTAAAGGCTGAAAAAACAGGAACAAAGAAAGAATTTAATTAGTTATAATTATACATACCCTGAAATATTCCCAATGTTTTGGTTCATATCCCTCTGGTATTTCTTTCAATTGAGCAGGTCCTATAAATATGTTAGCATACAAAATTACAGCTGTCACTGGAATCAGCCCTATCATAGCATACAAGTGGAGAAGATCCTTGAACTTGTGCCACTGCCAACGAGAAGCAGTAATTACCATCACACGATCGTGACCTCCACCCATCCTCCTTGCCTGACCTGCAAGTACTGGAAACACACAAGACATTCAGCGTACTTTCTAAAGGTTCACATAATATTACACAATAATTCTTATTCGCAAGTAGTTTTCATTGCTTTGGCAGTATTTATATGAATACACATGCTTTCAGAATGAAGCTAGGGGAACCAGAAACTAAATAAGGGGTATTCCATGAAAAGTGGTTCTACTTCATGAAAATAACCTAATGAATCAATCTGGAAATCATTATTGTTTTTAATTGCATAAAGGTTTAAATGTTTGTGAATGCATATAATTTGCAGGGACCATTACACAACTGTACTCCCTCGAGAATTATGTGGATTTTTTTTAATGGACATATTTCAATGTTTTACATAATATAAAATTGGTTCAAGTGCAAGGAAATCACAAATAACAGAGATATTTGATCCCAAAGTATGGTCCGTGTAAATAAAAAACTGTCATTTCTGAGTACTTTACACCACTTTTTATTAGTAAAACAGTTTGTATGCACATTAAAATAGTGGAAGAGCACTTCAGAAATTGCTATCAACTCCAAACCTAATGATGTAAAATTATAGCTACTGTTGTGGAATGCAATGTTGGGTGATATATTCACTTGTACGAAGACTTCGGGCTGTTCTCCTTTACTGTAAGGTAACATGCTAAGGTAAAAGACATAACTTTATTTCACAATAACACTTCTTTGCGAGCTAAAAACAAAGGAAAATATTCATAAACAACATAATCTTCATAAACCATACCAAATATTTCACTTTCTCGAAGGGGTACAGAGGGTCAAGAGTACCTAATTTGCATATTTTACCAACAAAAAGATTACCATCTGTAGCCTATATGCTTCAGAGGCAAATAAAGTCAAACTTCGCTACACATTTAATGCATCAAACACGTAAGAAATTTCCGTTAATACTGTTAATGCATTCAGGCTATTCCATCATACTCAAGTTTTTCATGTGTTAGCAGACACCACAAAGTACTTCATAATTCTATGAAATAAGTTCATTATGAAAATTTTAATCTACAGTTGGAAGTGGTCCAAAAAAACCCAGCTTTTTTGGGGAAAAAAACAGTTTTTTTCTGCGGCACTTTTCCAAAAGTGTCTCAAATCAATGAAAATACAGGAGTTGGCAGTATTTTTCCTGTTCCCTACTGTAAAATAAACATCAATTTCTAAATATAAAATATAATTTACAATATGAAATTTGTAGCTAGACATAAACAGTGTTTTTTTTAATGGGCGGTTCTTTCCGAGTGTTATCTTCATATTTCGGTAGGTTTATTAAATATATCTATGTAGAATAAGCATATTAACACAACTAGAGTAGTTTTGTATGCGTTTCTAATAGAACCTAATAGTATGATTAGTATGATAGGATTTTCAATGTTTGAATTTGTTATACGAACACGTACATGAAGCAAAAAAGACAATACTGCTCTAACATCTAGTATCAAATCTCTTTACATTAAATTTTGTGTTCAGTAATATATATTTGTATTCTGGCTTTCCAGTACATCATGTATAATTTGGTTAAATGCTCGCTAAAGCTGGTCACGGAACAACTAGTGATGTATTTTGGCTGCTTGTTGCACTGGTTCTCGACCTTTGTGAGACCAAAGCTCAGTAAATTTACTTCTTACAAGTCGATGCCCTGATCCCAACAACTTCACTCATAAATACATTTCTGAACTTTAAAGTTTATATGGAAATTAATATACAACCATAAATATTATTAATATATCAAGTATGGCATAATCAGAGTTTAAATATGTATAGACTTGCTGTTAAATATAAAATTAGTTTTAAATTTGTCGTCAACCCCTGGGTGCAACGGAACTTTTGCGACCCGGCGGTTGAAAAACACTGGCACTAAAACTGAAGTAGAAGTGAATAAGACTGGCTGCAAATGGAAAAAAATCTATAAAATAAATCTGGAGTGGACCTACAGTTTGAAATGAGATCCGGAGCACTCTGCCTCCACTAAGGATTGAACCTCAGACCCCTTCTTATTACAAGGCAACAGCATTACTTTATTCCACTCCAGAGGGCCATTCATGATTATAAAAGGAACATTCTATCAAAAAACAGGACTTTTCCATCAATAGTACTTGCAATTGTTCTCTGTGATTTACAGGCTAAATTTAACCTTAATCTCTGATGAAGTAGCTAACAATCTTGTTAAGTATAGAGAATATTCAGACTGAAGCAACACATGACCGTGCGGGGAGAGGAGGTCACATTGAAATGACCAGTGACATGAGCACCTTCAATCTGTAAGCAAGCATCCACCACACATGCACGAACAAGACCGACGCGACATGATGCATGCCATTGAAGGAGCTTTCAGACTAAAGTCACAGATGACAAGCGACACAGACTTTTTCAGTATAAAGCAAAACATTCACCATGCATATAAGAAAAACAGACCGATGTAACCGTGCACGATGCATGCCATTAAGAAAACAGTATAGTCCAAGCAACATGCAAGTGACATGTTTAGCTCATTGTTGCACTTCAATTCAAAAAATTGAATGGATTACTGCTTCCAAGTGACACATGTAACTTATTGTTTTGGTCTGAAAGTTCCTTGAGAAAACGGTACAGGGCATGATAAGCGACACTTGCAGCTTATGTTGCTTCGGTTTGAAAGGTTGCATTTACTTCTAAGGGTTGGTTTCCAAGAGCTATGTGTCGCTTCCGTCTCAAAGCTCCGTTAAACAGGATATATATACACACATTCACGTAATACGTATACTTCTGCATATGTATTGTGAGCAGTAAAGATTTTTAATTGTCCAGAAACATTGAATATTTTGATACTAACATTTGTTTCATATTTTATGACATCAACATTTAAATTGAGACACAAACATGTAAAAGCCTGTTTTAAGTCAATTTCATGGTCAGATGTGCTCATTAGGACTTCACGTTTAGTTTTAACCCTAGCATAGCTGCGCTGTGCAAGCCTACCAGGGTGTGACTCACAGGCCACACTTTTCAAGAAACCATTTTATAGTTGAATCACTGCTTCCCTTGCTGATTATATATGTGCAGTTAGACATTTTTTGTAATTATTATAATTAATAAATATCATTAATAAAAAATAATAACCAATTATTTCATGAGTCTCTCACATAGTCTATATTTTATCATTCACTAAAACTCAGAAAATCCATAATAATTTCTATTAATGTATTTTAGTTTGCAGAAGTGCAGTTGTTTATTAAATATGATAATTACAATAATTACCATCATAACCAACCAATTGTACACTGTCACTGGCATGAGTGTCTCGAATGAGACACATTCAAACAAGGCACCTGATGCCCACCAAGTGCATTTTGCCTCCTAATTACATTAAGTACATTTATGTTTTTAGAAACAAAAGTAATAAAGAAACATTGGGAACATCCTAGGAAATAAATGTAATTTATTTTCAAACAGTTGTAAAATATAAATAATAGAGGTTTTGTGCCTGCAAGGCCCTCTCCGGTAAGCTAGGGTTAAAATTGTATCTGAACCACTATGTAATATGTGTCCACTGGGATTGGACAATATCTGCCTCTTTACTGCTACATCATGTAAATTTATTTTAGCTAGTTGTAAAATATGTCACTACAAACCTGTAAACTCATAACAGTAACTTCAAGTGAAGTAGGTTAGCTGTAATTGATAAAAACCCATCCCTTCAAAAAAGCAGACTTTTTCGCAACTCAATTTTAATCCAAATGCATTTCTGGAACTTCACATTTTATGTGAGAATGTCACATATGTAATGTTTGAATGCTCCATCATAACTTATTAGTGTACAACTATGATTAGAAAGATAACACACACACACATAGACACAAAGAGATCTTGTAGTGTTAGCTTGAGGAAGCTAGGGAACCTAGAACAAAACATCATAACACAATAAATTGTTTCAAAACAAGAATTATTGCCAGATATTCAGGATATGTTTGAAGCACAAATAATATTCTAACAAGACATGTTTAATCAATCTATTTTTCAAAATTATAGTAAAACAAAACATTTTGTAGTAAAATTTAAAGGAGTATTAGGAAGTGTTTTAGAAAACCGGAAATGATTGTGGAAGTAACTTAGAAGCTTGCAGAAACTAATTAGCACAATTAAAAGCTTACTAAGCTAGAAGTTTCATTAAGTATTATTTACTGGAGAAATTGTTTTGAAATGCAGTTTACATTGTCATTCAATCCTAGTTCACTGTCGCCTCAGACAGAGAGTATTGTCATGTGAGGCTTGAAGGGGGTTTCGTGATCAAGAAAATATATTAAGAGATAAAGTGCTGGAAGCGAGAACACATCTAGTAGTGCAATCAAAAGTGAACCAACAACATGAAATACAGTGGAAGAACAACATATTCAAACAGAAGTGGTTATATCGGATAAATATGTTACTGAGGAAAGGTGTTTGTTTTGATGACCTCTATCCACTTCTGTGGTCCGTCGTTGCCATTGAAATGACACCCTCTATATTGAAAAACTACAAAAGTTAAGTGGACTGCAGTAGTGGAATATTCAGTAAGAGATGGTTAAATGTTATAAAATACATGCATGCAGGATACCTAATTTCTCACGTAATAATCCAGTTGGTGGTAAACATCTGGAAGAATGCAAGACTAACTATTAGACTCCTTGATAACAGAAATATGCTTCCTGGTACTGACGCTTTTGTATAACTGCTGTTTGCACCTACTTATAATTGGCAAATATTTCTCAGGCCAGGCACCCTTCATACTTGCCGAATAGGTGAAAATCTCATGGTGCAAGATTGGGACTGTTTCGGAGATGCCACCATACTTCCCATCCAAGACGTCTAGGACAAGTCCTGTGTTGTCTGTGTACGGCATGGTCATGAAAGAGGACAAGATCCTGGTTTAACTTTCCATGCCTCTTGTGTTGCTTTATGCAAAGACCTTAATGAACAATTGAGACATTTTGCCAACAGAATTCATAATCCTCTTACCTCGAGCTTGGAGACAAGGACGTATTTAGGGGGTGGACTCATCAAGTACTAAAATTAAATAATGAAAAATATATATTCTTTAAGCCTTTGTTGTATAATTTCCTCTGAACTTATCGGAAGACAAGGATTATATTGGGATCATATGTCTTTGAAGAAGGACATATTTAGGGGGTCCCGACCCCCCCCCCCCCAAAGGCTTGTTAAGTACGAAAATGAAATTATAAAAATATACTCATTTTGCATTTGTTGTATAATTTCCACTGAACTTATTGGAAGACAAGGGTTATATTGGTATTATACGGCTTTGAATTGAAGGACAGGAAGGATGTATTTAGGGGTCCGGACCCCCCCCCCTCCCCGAAAGACTTACCAAGTACTAAAATTAACACATTGGGGTCTCACGACGGGCATAGCCTGCAGTGCACTCAAAGTCAATGTGGACGAACGGGCATGGCCCGTCCTGCGGTATGCAATCGCTTTGCCGATTGAACTACGGGCTATGTTCGTACTTCGTCTCATGTGCGTGTTCATTCAAGCCCCTCTGTTGAAATTCCCACCGCTAGGTGACTCATGTGCTATTTTTATCTCGCACCTGCGACTGTTTGTTGTCGGGTTGATGTATGTTGCATAGTTTAGAATGGCGTCACTAGATCCAGACTGCATAGCGGAAATTCTGCATGAGGATTCCGCCTCAGAGTTTGAAGTTAGCGACGATTTTGATGATGCAGATGAATTTGAAGATTTGGAAGGTAGGTTATATTCGTAATAATTAATTGTTGACAATATAAACAGTGTTGCAAACTCTAGTATTTTATGAATGAAGTGAGAAGAGGTAATTTTTTTGGGTCTATTCATCTTGCCTCTTGCTTAATTCTCCTACATGCACTGATGTATTTTTAGTTTTTCCATTTATTATTTTGTATAGGGTATGTCAAATGAAAATTTATTTTATTTATTTAGTTTATTTATTTATTTGTTTAATTTTTACAGATGACACAGACCCAACTGATACATCGTCTGGTCCTGTCCTGCAGCCACTTGTTCATACAAAAGCTAATTTCATGTAATTTGTAATTATTTTTTGTTATCTGCACATAAGAAGTATTCTTATGCAAGATTCAAAAGATGTGTTGATAGTTTATGTAGTTAATTATTGAAATATCCAGATTACGAACTTAAAATATCTCTATATTAACATTTGTTACAATGTTGTACTTTTTTTTTCCACAAAACATTGCTGAAAAAAATATTCAAAAATGTCTGAAAATGAAAAGAAAATTTAACAAATTTTTGTTCTTTGAAAAGAGGAAGTTTTGTAGATTTAAGAAATGTGTGGTAAATAAAAACAAATTAAAAATATTTTTTCTATGATTTTTTTGAAAAACAAAAAACCGCAGACCAGAGGTAAAAATGCTGTATTAGAAGGCCAGACCTAAATGTGTTAAGTAATGAAAATATTAGCATTTGTTGCATAATCGATGGTTACTAATATCCTCTGAACTTTTTAGAAGGCAAGGATTATGTTGGGATCATATGACTTTGAATGACATTACAAAGAAGATTTATGTATGGCCGAGTTTGCTGCCATGCGCATGTCAGCAGTAAGAATAAGCTTCAAATTTGCTCCTGCCACGTAATTTGTCTGCTAAGAGGATGTTACAAATCTTAAGAACAGATGAAGACGAGAAAAATGCAAGTTTATGACTAGTGGGAATGAATGTACAGGTAATTTAGAACCTCTTATTCGAAAGCATTTAGCGATATTATTTTAATGTTAACAGAACCTAACCTACCCACGAGAGAATTTAGGTTTATTATTAGAAGACTCGCATTGAACAAAATCTTAAAACATTTTTGTGTAAGTAATCGCTAAAACTTCGCAGTATGTGTTACAGATGTAATTGCATACATAGCATGATGAAATCACGATAAAACAAAGACCACACACATGTCTCTTTTGAGGTTACAGCAGACACTACCTTTATGTATACTACTACTCAAAATAATATGCATAAAAATATTAATAAGAAACTTACTTTTCTCCAACTACATGTAACATCATTTTTGTTATTCGATAAATATTCAATTATTCATCTATTTGACATTAATTTCATTGCCAGAGCACTTGTTTTTTATGTAAATTAATGCGATCTTAACTACAGGTAAGCTACATAATGAATATGTGCTGTTATATCTCTATTCTTGTACAGTCTTTTTACCTATTTGTGTAAAAATAATATAATATTAATTTATGTATTGTAATTAGTATTAATTTGATGTAATATAAGTATTTTAAATTAAACATTATTATTATTGTTATTACTATTATTATTACTACTGTAACAGTTTGTTATATCGGAGACACATTTCTTCGTTTTTACAGAAGAAACTACTTACGGAAATGAGTTTCTCTAAGGTTTCCAACATTTGTCGAGGTACTTTCTTCATCGTGAAATCTATTTTACCGCAAAATCATGTATTTTTCAAAATAAATATCTCACCGACGCACAAGTGCCATTGCTTTTGCTACGTGAATTGGATGCTGCATATGTTTTATGATGTAACCCCCTGTCAGTGTATCCAACTTCGATACGGTCCCAATGGATTTCTTCATTCATACACAAGAAACTACTTATGAAAATGAGTTTTTGAAGCATTTAGAAGTTCGTGGAGGTATTTTCTTTCATCGTGGAATCTATGTCACTGGGAAATCATGTATTTTTGAACAGAAATATATCTCCGATGCACAATTTTCGTTCCTTTCATTTCCTTGCACTACGTGAACCAAATGTTGAGAATGTTTGATGATGTAACCATGCAGTTTTTTTGCAAGATGATGACAATCTTCACAATGTTTGTCTAACATAATCGAACCTGACCTAACCTTGCCATGCATGGTTTGTTGGGCTAACCGTGCATGGGTCGTGGGGCTATCCGTGGGGCTACGCGTGAATGGTTCATGGGGATTTTTCGGTTTCTGGGGCTATCCGTGCATGGTTCATGGGGCTATCTGTGCATGGTTTGTGGGGCTATCCATGCATGGTTTGTGGGGCTTTCCGTGCATGGTTTGTGGGGCTTTGTGTGCATGGTTTATGGGGCTTTCCGTGCATGGTTTGTGGGGCTTTCTGTGCATGGTTTGTGGGCCTACCTGTGCATGGCTCGTGGGGCTATTCGTGAATGGTTCGTGGGGATTTTTCAGTTGACAAAGTTGGAAACACTGCATACCCAATGATGATGTACCACGCTAGTCACGCTGTCTCACCATATTGTGTCTTACGGAAGCGAAATAAGGAACAACAATAATTACTCCTCATGTCACAAATTGAAATTATTTTCCTGAAAAAAGCAAAATACCACCTTGAAGAATCTTTCGTAATGCAGAATAGATAAGTACGAATGTTAAAAATGACGAAAGAAACGAGTGAGAGGTGTTGGGACCATACCGAAGTTTTACCCTTTTTTAACTATGCTTGCCTAACCTAACCAAACCTAACCTTATCGGAAATGGTTCGTGGGGCTATCCGTGAATGGTTTGTGGGGCTATCCCTCAGCTACCCTTGCATAATGTACAATTTGCACACGTGACGAACACGACGATAGTAGGTATTTTTTAAAGAAGGTTGGAAACACTGCATACCTACAATGCTAGTCAACCTCTGCCTGCCATATTGTGTGTTACGGAAGCGAAAAAAGGAATAACAAAAAATACACTCTATGTGAAAAATTGTGTTTGTTTTTGGGTAAAAAGCATAATGGCACCTTGAACTATGTTCCTCAATACACCATTGGGGTACCAGTTTCATAGATCGGAGAAACATTAAAATCTGATGTTTTGTGTTTCGCATGGTTCGTACTTACCATTGTGTATTGCGGAACATAGTTCAAGGTGCCATTATGCTTATTACACAAAAAAAAAAAAAAAAAAAAAGACAATTTTACACATAGAAATTTCAGAACGACTTGAGATGACCGAACCCCTCTCCGATTTTCTTCATATTTGGCATACTCACTAATTGAGGCCTCTTAATCACGAATCTGAAGTTAAAATTTGTCGGAAACGTCTAGAAATTGCAAAATAAGTCGTTAGTTTTCGGACTGGAAACTGTCGATTTTCACGAATTTTTTTTGTTTCACAACCACATATATATATTCCTAATACTACTACGATGCCAAATTTTAGCAATGTTTGCCTAACCTAACCACATGCCAATGGTTCGTGGGGATAGCATCAATGGTTCGCAATTATTTGCAATTTCTAGATCATGATACCACCACGACACCAAATTGTAATTAGGTTTGCCTAACCTAACCGAAACTAACCTAACCACGTGCCAATGGTTCAGTAAGTATGAACAGTACTATAAAAATCGGAGAGCGGTCCGGTCGCGAAAATTGATTCGCAATTAGGAGGCCTCAATTAGTGAGTATGTCAAATATGAAGAAAATCGGAGAGGGGTCCGGTCATCTCAAGTCATACCGAAATTTCTTTGACTCCTTTTTTCGCTTCCATAACACAGAATATGGCAGCAAATCTTGACTACCGTAGTGGGCATGAAGTGTTTCCAACATCCTTCACTGAAAAATACCTACTATCGTGTTCGTCACTTGTGCAAATTGTACATTATGCACAGGTAGCCGACTGATAGCCACACGAACCATACACAGATAGCCCCATGAACCATTATGCACGGTAGCTGACAAATAGCCCCACGAACCATTCAAGGATAGCCCCACAAACCATTTCCGATAAGGTTAGGTTAGGTTAAGTTAGGCAAACATAGTAAAAAAAAAGGGCGTTTCAAACACTGACAGGGGCTTACATCATCAAACGTACGCATCATCCGGTTGTCGTAGGGCAAGCAAAATAAAGCAATGGCAATTGTGAGTCGGTGAGATATTTCTCTTGAAAAATACATGATTTCCCGGTCAAACATATTCCACGATGAAAGAAAATACCTCGACGTTGTAAACCTCGGAGAAACTAATTTCCGTAAGTAGTTTCTTGTGTAAAATTGAAGAAATGTCTCCGATGTATGAAACTGTTACCCACAATGGGTAAGTACGAACCATGCAAAACACAAAATATCCGATTTTAATGTGTCTCCGATATAACGAAGTGTGTAACACTTTACTATACCGGAGACGGATTTCTTCAAATTTACAGGAGAAAGTACTTACGCAAATCATTTTCTGTAGCTTTGTTGAAGTTCGGGAATGTAGTTTTGATCTATTTTAATGCGAATGTAAGTGGTTTTCTTCGAAAATCTATTTCCAACGCGATATTGCTGCTGCTGCCATTTGCTTTCTGCACGAGAGCACAATACGCGCTATTGCTGCTGCTACAAGACGATGTTGTCCGTATATATGCTAATTTGAACGAAAGGAGTGCTAATGGAACCTAACCTAACAGGCCTAACCTAACCTAGTAAGCATACCTCGTCCCCGTGATGGTTCGTGGGGCTATCGTGAATTTTTGGGCTAACATCAATGGTTTTTGGGGTTACCCGTGGATGGTTTGTGGGAAATAAGGAACAACAGTAAGTACTCGTTAATGTAAGAAATAGACATTTTCGTTAGAAATTCATTACTTCACCTAAAGAAATGTTCCGCAATGCAGAATAGTACGTTAGCAATGTAAAAATTGCGAAATAAATCATTGATAGGTGTCTCCGGTATAGTAAAGTAGTTCCACGAAGTGTTACCATTACTACTATTCCTGAGACACTTGGTTCGGAGCCCCCCGAAACATATTTCCAGATACGTGATACTCCTGCTTGGAGTTTCCTGTTGACAAGCCATAATAATCTTTATTCATCCGTTGACCCATTTTTTCATGGGTATTTTTCACCAGTCTCTGCAACGAAGCTACTAGCACGATGTTAACAAAACTGACTCATTTGCGAGACAATAATATGGAACATCGACATCAATTTCATTAGAAGAAAAATTCTATTTATTTCCAACTCGACTCTCGGGCCGATCCATACGTTCAAACCAATCTCCTTTGCACCACGAACAAAGTTTATTATGTGAAATTAATAGAAATTACAGTGTATTATCGTTCTTGATTTAGTTCTATTGTTTCATGCAAGATGCTACAATAAAATAAAATAACAATAATACTCAAAACGGTATTGTACAATGGTTCATACTTACTGGAACCTGTACCTTTCATTTGATTACAACCATTTCTTGTTAAGTTTGTAGTAGACCGATGTAATAAAAGAGCAAAGCTCTGAGGAAAAGAGCGCAATGAGCTCCATATAACCATGTTTTGTGCTCTTTTTGCAATAAAATTTCCAATCGAAGCTCTTCAATGCAGTTTCACCCAAATAAAAATATTCGCCGACCAGGGCGCCCTCAATGACCACCTCCAATGTTGCCATATTTGATACGCAAACAGCTGATGATTTCCCTTTGCTATTAACTTTCCCGTTTGCCAATAATTATAAAAATGGAAAAAACAAATTGAAGTATGAATAAAAAAAAATTAAACAGTAGATGGAATTCCCCACTAATCTGAACATTTTCCCATTGAAATTAACATCATTCGAAGCTGGAAGGTACTAAATATCCTCTTTCAAATAATAGCAACACTGATCCCGTCTGTGCCAACACAACGATAAAGGGATAAAGGTAAGGTAAAGTAACCCGGGAGTTATTCCTGAGTAAACAAAAAGGCCGAGTCTGCTGCCACGCATGTGTCAGCAGTAAGAATAAGCATCAAATTTGCTGCTGCCACGTAATTCGTCTGCTAAGAGGATGTTACAAATCTTAAGAACAGATTAAGACGAGAGAAATGCAAGTTTATGATTAGTGGGAATTAATGTACAGGTAATTTAGAACCTTTTTCTTTAGAAAGCATTTAGCGATATTATTTTAAGGCAGTGTCTGCTGCCACGTTCTTTTTCTGCTGGAACCTCAAAAAAGATGCGGGTGGCAGTAGACTCGGTCTTTGTTTTATCGTGATTTCATCATGCTATGTATGCAATTACGTCTGTAACACATACTGTGAAGTTGTAGCGATTACTTTCACAAAAATGTTTTAAGATTAGGTCCCTTAGCATTCTTCTAATAATAAACCTAAATGCTCTCGTAGTTAGGTTAAGTTCTATAGACCCTGTTAAAAATGTAAACATAAACATTGGTGAGGTGTTGCCCGGTCCCCCCGGAACTTCCGGTTTAGGCTAGTCCCCGTTGTTGCCAGTGCAGATTCACCGGCATACGAAGTAAGAAATGAGCGCTTGTTTTCATCACTTGTGCGACGATAGTCAAGAAAGGTACTTGTTACAGTTCTACTATGAAGGAGTGGACGTCTAGAATCCGTCGGATGATCAACTGCAGAGCAGATTATTAAAATATGACGTGTCTTTGTGGCCGCCAGTTGTATAGCACACTACGTACATACAAGTACGTATCTCATGTACACGCACGACGAACGTTTAGATACTGAGGCTGTGTCCAAAAGGTACAAAGTACATACTTGAAGTACAGTCTTGACGGAAGTGACGTCACCTAGTGCAGTTCGAAAGCGCCAAGCAAACGAGTGTACAAGACCAGAGGACGCAGCACACGAGCGGTGCACACTTGCGATCTGTGCTTGCTTTTCATTTGTTAAAAAAATGGACGTCTGAAGTCAATCAGCTGGTAGTTGTAGTTCTTCCATTGTGTGGAAATGTAAGTAAACAAGTTTTTAAAATACTATGTAATTTTATTTATTGGTTTTATTCATATATGCGTGGTTTCTTTCTTCTATAGTGAGAAGTGAGAAAACAATTTCTTTTCCCGCGATCGTAAACCATGTTGCGGAATGTGTGAAAATTAATTTGAAAGAGCAAATTTCTTTCATATTTCTATAATTAATAACGTGCTGTGTTATATAAACTGCACGCCGAGTCATGTGTGTGTTGTTCACGGAAAACAAGAGTGGCACATACAGTCGATGTTTGATAATTTTAGTTTCGAAGCAACTTTTGTTACATTCCTCACTTGTGTTGGCGCTGCAGTCGAAGTGCAGTTCGAAAGCTTTCCGCTTCCAGGCTTCAAGACCGCACTGCGAGTATGCTCTCGAAGTATGCTCGCTTCAAGTATGGTCTTGCAGCTTTCGGACACAGCCTTATATTCAATTATTTTGTAAATGGAAAAGTGAGGGAAAGATAATTCTATAAAACTAGTGATATTATTATATTATAAAGTATGCTTAAGTGAATCTTTGCTAACAAATCTGCAGAAGTAATGGCACATAACAAATGCTAGTAAATATACGTGCTTTCAACGTCGCCTTTCCGCCTGAGGGATTTAGGGAAAACCTATGATATGGCATGCCACTTTCACTTGCACGAATTTACTTCAAGCAACAAGGGAGTTTTCAGACTGAAGCGACAAGCGATATCGGGATTTCGCACAGAAGCATTCAATCTAAAGCAAATCATTCAACAGTCACGCTTGCGAAAATAAAAGGCGGGGGCAACACAATGATAAAACGGCCCAGTCCAAGCGACACCTGCAATTTGTCGTTCGGAAGGTGGTGTTTATTTTTTAATGTTGGTTTCCAAGAGACACGTATCGCTGCAGTCTGGAAGCTTCCTTTCGAACCAATTCACCACGAGAAAATGCACGTGTCGCTTGGACTGGACCGTTGCTTTCTCAGCACCATACATCGTGTCGCCTCGCTCTGTTGTACTCGTATGCAAGGTGAATTGTTTCCTTTAGAGTAAAGTGGCTGTTGCTTGTCGCTTTGGTGTGTAATCTCCGTGCCACTTAAAATAAAATGAATCCTCAGTGATCAATGAAATTTTTCGAACCGAAGCGACACGACAAACTGAACGTGTCGCTCAGATTCCCAATGGCGTGTATTGTGCCGCCTGAGACTTGATTTCCCATGAGCGGTAAATGCTTATTTATAGAATAAATGGGCCTGTGTCGCTTGTCACTTCGGTACGAACCACTGCTGTCGCGTGTCGCTTCGGTTTGAAACCTCACTAAGAGGCGTGCTTTTCACCACAACACAATACGCAGATAAAAGATCAACATGCTTGTAACAAAATGCAAGTCGTAAAATCCTTTCCGGGTACCAATCCTTTCTTCGTTCTGCTTGTATCAACAGGTTTCGTCTCTCTACGTCCTTCGGAAACCTACGAAGTGATACTTGACTCAATAAATTTGTTCCCGATCGAACTGTGCAACCATATGCTACACAGCTGAAACCTATTTCCTTGTAAAAGAATCTCCACTTTGCCCTTTCATATTAACGCCCATAGCACCATAAGCGTAACCGGATGTTCGAGGGGGACCAGACGAGTGCGCATGCTCCGCAGTAGCTCCGCCTTTAACACCGTCTATTAGCATTAAAATAAGGCCGAGTCTGCTGCCACGCACGTGTCAGCACTAAGAATAAGCATCAAATTTGCTGCTGCCACGTAATTCGTCTGCTAAGAGGATGTTACAAATCTTAAGAACAGATTAAGACGAGAGAAATGCAAGTTTATGATTAGTGGGAATTAATGTACAGGTAATTTAGAACCTTTTTCTTTAGAAAGCATTTAGCGATATTATTTTAATGCTAATAGAACTTAACCTAACTACGAGAGCATTTAGGTTTATTATTAGAAGAATGCTAAGGGACCTAATCTTAAAACATTTTTGTGAAAGTAATCGCTACAACTTCACAGTATGTGTTACAGACGTAATTGCATATATAGCATGATGAAATCACGATAAAACAAAGACCGAGTCTACTGCCACCCGCATCTTTTTTGAGGTTCCAGCTTATTTTCTTATAAAATATCAGAAACAAAATGGATCACTTGAAATTCGTGAGTGATATCATTCTATGGTGATATCATGGTGATATGAGAAACAAAGGTACCCAGGCCCGTAGCTAGAAGGGGGCAGGGGGGCAACTGCTTCCTGAGTGACTGCTTTGCCCCCCTGTGAAAAATTACAGATCGTCACCGAGCTTATTTTCTTATAAAATATCAGAAACAAAATGGATCACTTGAAATTCGTGAGTGATATCATTCTATGGTGATATCATGGTGACATGAGAAACAAAGGTACCCAGGCCCGTAGCTAGAAGGGGGCAGGGGGGCAACTGCCTTCCTGAGTGACTGCTTTGCCCCCCTGTGAAAAATACAGAACACATTTCTACCTGAAATTCTCTCGATGATCTTTCCAATTATATCCTGTATTACTCTAGCAACATAACAAAGACACTTATTGATTTTGTGATTTATTAGGGTGTATGTATAACGTCGTATCAGGATTTTGGTGGGGGGATTCCCTTCCAGATTCAGACTTCGAAAATGATTTCGCAATTTTCAGTATCTAGAACAGTTTTGACATTTTGAGTAGTCTTGTAATTTATTAAAGGTGCCTAATGTGTTCGGATATCCAGGGGCGCCGACTTGTCAAAACTATTGGGTGGGGGGGGCTCTGATCACTGAAATAAATTAATGAATGACTCACTCCCTCCCTTTCTTAAAAATAAAAATTACGTCTTCGTATAGCAGTTTTTAAGCAGCTATTATATTCCTCATGCAAATGAAATGTAACATGAAAAAGTTTAGAAAATGTTTCAAAGTCTCTTTATGTCTTTTGTGTCTGTTCATTTGATTTTTTAATAACAATTAACATTTTTATTGAAAAGTATGTATTTACATTAAGAGACCAACCTAACATTTTTATGCCGGCCTCGGTAGGCGAGCGTGTTTGGTGGTCGACTCAACTCGCTTTGATCCAGAGGTCTCGGGTTCGAGTCCCGGCGAGGGCATGGGTGTGTTTTAATGTCCGCAACAGACATGTAATGGGATGCAAATAACCTTAGTGTTGACGAACCCATAAAATAACGAATATTTACAATATTTAACAGTTCTATTTAATTATTTACATAAATGCTAACACAAATCGCAGGAAAATAGTTTTACTTTTTTGTTCTTGCTACAATATTTAATTTTATAAATTTAATTTTGCAATAATATAAAAATAGCATGTACACTAAGATATAAAGTGACATACACAACAAAAACATATGAACATGATTTAAAAATAAAGCAAAAGTTGCTCAACGCAGTGGGTTATTTTTTTATGAACTCATTAACGAGCGGTCTCAGGTCCAAATTATCAAGCACAGTTTGATGTATGTGGACTACCGCTAAGCTGCTTAGTCTCTTCTGCCCCATTGTAGATCTCAAATATGTCTTTAGTCGGCGAATAGCACTGAATGACCTTTCAGCTGTGGTTGTCGTCAGTGGCACAGCGCGGAGGACCATCATGAATTTGGCAACTTCAAGCAGAAACTCCTGGAGGGTGCTGTCTTCCAAAAGAAACTTCCTTATGTCACGCATGGTAGTTTGAACCACTTTCTTCTGTTTGGCGATATCACCAACCATGGACATGTGTATACCGCGTTTGCTATAAGAAGAGCCTATCGGCATCCAAATCTTGGCGAAAGAATTCTCACGTTTGCTGAAAGTTTGTTGTACAACTGTTCACAGTTGAGATGCATTCTTTCTCTACGGCTGTTATTTTTTGTAGTCCTGTAGATTCATGTCCTTGTTTAACACATGATTTTGCTGTGTCACATACGTCAGTGTATATTGATTTATAATACAATTTTGGAGTGTAGAACTTGTGATGTTTGGCTGGATCAGGATTTTCAAGTCTCTTAGGGACGTGACGTTGCCGGTGCAATTCTGGCTCATCCACTAGGCTCGGTTTGCCCTCTGTGCATTTCAGCCAGAACTGCTCAAAACACATGCGCTTTTCTTAAAAGATGTCAATCAAGTATTTTAGTTTTGATTCCACTTCTGTAGCACCAATGCGTGGAGACTGAATCTTACAGTTTACCTCTTCTATTGGACCCATCACATGGCAGTAGAGGGAGAGAAAGAAAAATGTCTTGAAGTGAAGCATTGTCTCCAGGTATCCAGCACATATTAATGCTGCGTCAGTAGAATCTTCTTCGGAAAATTTCTCAAGAAAATTGAGAAGGTTTTCATAGTTCCTTAAGATCTGTTGCACACTGGAGGCTCTCAACGTCCACCGACGAGGGCAAAGTGAGTCCAGTATGGCAAGCCTTCTCATTCACATCAATAATATTCCTAAATATTTGCATTCTTTTAGGGGATTCCCAAACAGTCTTTAACAAGTCCTTGGCTAAATTCATTGTCTCTTTAATTGATTGATTGTTTTGGTGTTTAAGTCCACTTTATGCACAGTAAGGCTAATCGGGACTGGACCTACAGTTTAAAGTGGGATCCGAACCACTTTGTACCTCCACCGGGTATCGAACCCGGGACCCCTTGATTACAAGGCGAGGACGCTACCACTGCGCCATCGGGGAGGCCCCTTATGTCTCTTTAATATATGTATAATAGTAAATAATAATTATATACTTAGTATATAGTAATAAGTCATGTGTTTTGCTGTCTCAGGTCATAGCCTCCCCTCCCCAAAGTTGATGGTTTAGCAGTCTCAGCCCCCCCAAAGTTAATGGTCTAGAACATTTCAAATGTGTATTTAAAGTTAAGTTCATGTGGCACAATTCAGAGAACTTTACAAGAGAAGAAAAATAATACATTAGATCCTCTTAAGCAAAATTATTTGGGGGGCTCTGCCCCCACATCATTAACATTGGGGGGGGGGGCTAGAGCCCCCCTAAGCCCCATGGAGTCGGCGCCTATGCGGATGTCTTTCTTGGATGTGTTGCTATGAACTTTCTCTCTCTCTTCCTTCTCTCTTCTCTCTCTCTCTCTTCGGAACTGCTTAAACTTAAGTCTACAAGTCCAGCCAAGGGAAACGAAACTAGAGTGCGCGTCAAATCTCCTGCATATGGCCTTGAACTGCTGAACAGCACCAGCGAATCACAGACGTGCGGCGTTGCCTAGTTCAGAACCTGTTTCACCTCGCTACTAAATCGTGTACCTGGCGCTCGGATATAAATATATTATTTCAAGTGTCAGTAGTTCAACAGATGGAAAGATAATGAATTTGCGAGTATGTACGAAAAACAAGCGTGATTGTAGCTTATACCGTTCCCTCTGTAGAAGCAATGTTATTATAAACGTATTTGCATTGTATCGTTTTTGTTCTCCCTTCGTTCCTGTTGCATTCCGAAACTTTCCGATTAACGAAGGGAACAGGGCAGGTTCGTTCCCAGTGATGGTAGAAGGAGAAATTGACGAAGAGGATACCGTCACTGTTCGTTTTTCCCACGTTTTTAGTGTGTGTGTGTGTGTGTGTGCAGCATGTCGTTGAGTAAACCAAGTGGTAGTGATAGCGAGAGAAGAGAACAATACAGTGTTGTACGAAGCCAGGCACGACAGGTGATTTTTCAGGTGTACAATTTTTTAAAAAAAAAAATGTTCGAGTGAAGAAGAGAGCAGTAAATTGACTTTAAGAAGTGCCAGGCTCTAACAGCTCTAGCGTGTGGTGTGAATCAAGCTACCGTATGTTCGGGGGCAAAACAATGTGGATCGGGGCCTGCTCAAATGTTTCAATCACCTAGAAAGCACATTAACGTACCCGTAGAACCGTCTTTGAAATTTACGATTGTGGCGAATTTTCTACTGCCAAAAAGATAACTTACTCTTTACGGGACAAAATATCTTACAAAGGCTGTACAACTTCCACCTTGAGAATATTGAAACAATTATGCAGTCCCTCTGGCATAATCAGGTATGTTCTTTTCTCCAATAAGTTTATTATATGTTATATTATCTAATGTTCCGTGCTCTCCGTGACAAGGCGTTTCGCTCAACCACGCTGTCTCTTTTCCGTGTGAGATTTCGACATGGCACCGCTGCAGTGCGCTGCTATTGGCTATCGCCATATGCAGGAGATTTGACGCGCACTATAGCTGGAAAGTGCGATTAGAAACGCGAGAGGGGAAGCAGGTAGAACACTCATCAAACTACCCTGTGGCAGTTTGCTTGCATGCAGTGACGTGCGGTGACGTCGACACTTGGGGTAGCAGTCAGTGGCGTGCTCAAGGGGGGGGGGTTGGTGTGAGTCACACCCCTCCTCCCTTTAGGGCCAGTATTCCTTCAAAAAAGAAGAATGTCAATAACAGGAAAAGATTGCAAAATTATGAATGAGTACTAGAAAAAAGTACACGTAACCCCCACCCACATTCGAAAATAAAAAACTATTTGATTTGACTCTAAGCCAGAGATCCTGGGTTCGAATCTCGGATTGGCCATTTGTGTTCTTTGTGTGTGTTCCTTCATCTATTTTGTTGTACCAAAGGTGGCGGAAAAGCGAAGTAAAATAAACCAATTTGAGCAATCAATCAATGATTTGATTTCATTATTGTCACTTAGCGTCGCTTTTTTGTCACATTTGGTTAATTGTGAAGATGATACGATGAAACTGATGAAGGGACGAGCACAGGGAACGCCCATGCCCGGGTCGGGGTTCGAACCCGGAACGCCTGGTGTCGTAGCGCGCTGTGATAACCACTCCCCCACGCTTGGTTGATTTGGTGACAGGTAACAAAACACAACACACTTTTTTGTAGTTTCTTCAATGATATTCATTTGACTTTTTGAGTTCTGAGATACATTTTTCATTCCAAATTATTTCATTATTCACTGCAACACATAGCACAAGAATGCGCACTCATCACGGGTTCGAATCCTGGCCTGGATTGTTCATATGAGGTCCCTTCACCAATTTCATCATATCATCACTCTATCCTCATTTTCGCGATAACCAAATGTGGCAGAAAAGCGAAGTAAAATAAACCAAACCAACAACAATATGAACACGCGTTCTCTTGCCCAAATAAATACATCCGTATTTATGACTGTTACAGGCCAATATATTAGTATATTTAAATAAAACACTACTAAAACGAGAGTCAGAGAGAGCCTGAGCACATATTTGTAATTTAATCATTATATATTCCATATTTGAAAAAGAAAAAAGAAAGAAAGCATAACATTATTGTCTGCACATAACACGTTCCCATTTTATAAATAATAAAACTACATCCCATATTATACATACATACATATTGTACAACGTGTAAAAGGTTGTGTAAATGCAGAGAACATAAGTACTGCAGAAAATTTTACCCTGCGTTCTTTAGAGGATTTACAAAAAAATTATGAGAAACCAATCCCCTATCTGTCCTATAGGAGATAGACTGGGGGACCTGAAAGCCTGGGCTTTCAACCATTGCAGCGGGGGACGTGGGGCAAGGGAAGTAGAGGTAGAAATCTTCCTTTTCCTTGGGCCGGCCGTTTCTACCTGGAAACTGGCCTGGCTGAAGAAGAGCGAGCTAGGGTATCCAGCCTGCTTTGCCCGCGGAGAACACCGATGGACGAGATGCGCGTGGAAAAGAAGGTGTTGCGTATGAGCTGTGGTGGCTTTAACAAGACAATAAATATTGTGATTTGAATATAATTCGAGATGTGAGATTGATTGATCTATCTCTGCTAGACTAGCTACTCCTCAGTGCACGTCACTGCTTGCATGGGTATGCTTGTTGTGTTTATTACTGCTTGCCGTGTTGTGTTTGTCTCTTACAATTCGTAACAAACAGTTTCGAAGTGGAACAATGAAAACTGTGTCGTTTTGGTGCCTGTTGCACATTCTACAAAACGCCATCGCAATGCCACAAAGCATTCAGTTACTACATTTTCTTTATTATATTTATAGATAATATATACTATGTATATACTATAGCCGCGGTGGCTCAGTCTGACTACCATGCTCAAGGTCCCGGGTTCGATCCCCGGCCGGTTCAAATCCGGGAACTTTTCTAACGATGGAAGCGGCCCCGGCGCCCACCCAGCGTCGAATAACATGGGTACCTTGGGGAAAACCCTGGGGGGTAAAGGCGGTCAGGGGCGTGATGCTGATCACATCACCCCCACTCACGACCGGATCAAGAAAGTGTGGGGCGTTACCCCCACACCCCCTATACGCCTTCATGGCGTGGTGCTAAGCACAGGGGAGCACTTTACCTTTTTTATATATACTATGTATAACACATACTATTATTAGGAAGAGTGAATACTATTCTGATTACTGCTGTCTACATTTGTGCAAATTATAATATTTACTAAGGAGATCAATTTAATTGAATGATCTAAAATAAAGTTACTGGTTTACAATTTTACAAACAAGTTTATCTACTAATGTGACGTGATGAATACTTTCCTGATATATTCTGTTTGCTTATATAGTATATGATGGCTATTTGTTCCATTCTATATCTTACATAATTCGTAAACATCTCTACGTATTTTGGCGGATGTTAGTACGTTTGAAACTTCATTGTTGTTTCCACAGCAGACCATTTGCACCGAACCCACTTCCTGACCCAAGTGCCGTCACCCCTATTTTGCCAATAAACACGTCCAGTTGGCGCATGCGCACTTCCGTCCATGGTCTCAGCTAAGACAGCCAGACAGTACCTTTTGGTAATAAGTGTGATTCATATGGTAGAGAGAGGGAGTGGATATTTGATTTTTGTTACTTATCGTTGCTTTTCTGCCACTTCTAGCTAATCGCAACAATGAGTGATGACGTGAAATTCGTGGAGAGACATTCATAAACAGTGCCGCAACCGCAGGGGGCATTGTCCAACCCCTCGACATCGGACGGAAGTCCATTCTAGGGGAAGCAAACATTGAAGTAAAAAAACAAGACTAGGAGAATCTAAGAATAGCAGGACAAATGGATACTCATGATGGAATTAGTTTTCACGTGTTCCTTGCATTTTTCTTCCAGACGGCCAAGGGCACTTGCAAGGGACACAGAGGGGCAATTGCCCCCCACTAGATTTCAAATTTTATACAAATAAAAATACATTTCGTAAAATTTTCTTGTTCGCTTCGCTCGCAATGTCTGCTGTTCTTATAGTCCAAGTTCAGAACTATAACTATGGGGCCGTTAGAGCCAAATGAGCTATATATGGAAAAAAAAAAGTTAAAGAGAATGTCTTGGCGACCCATAAAATTATTTTCACCCTATTAAAACAATTTCTTTCTATGAAACTTAATATGAAATATTAATGATGACACTGTAATCCAAGAAGTCATTGATCAATCAACGGGTTCCTATTTGTTTGTCAGGTGTCAGGACATGTATTTCAACTATAATATAATTCACACAATATTTTGCAAAATGGTTAAGATAACCAGTAGGCAAACATTGTCTGTAGTGATGCAAGGGCAGGGACGGCGACAGGCGTGGGCACGGGTGGGCAAGCGCCCACCCAAAAATTCCTGTGCCCACCCGATTGCCCACCCAATCAAATTAAATAAATACAGGGTGTCGCAAAACTCTTTCAACAACGCTTGGGAGCTGGTAGATATCATAAAAACAAGTAACTTTTCCCTATAAAGTTTACCTCGATAGCGCTTAGTTTCTGCGCTATAAGCGCTTAAAATCTATCCTGTACGTATGCAACCCAACACAGCAAACGCTTGCTCTGACACAGAGGTGTTCATTTTGAGTCAACCTCCCCTCACCCTCACCCTCCGAGATCGCTCTCGCCCTCGCCCTCCACCGCCCTCACCCTCCGAGATCGCACATCGCCCTCGCCCTCCACCGCCCTCACCCTCCAATATCGCAATCGCCCTCGCCCTCCACCGCCCTCACCCTCCGAGATCGCAGTCGCCCTCGCCCTCACCCTCCAATATCGCAATCGCCCTCGCCCTCCACCGCCCTCACCCTCCAATATCGCAATCGCCCTCGCCCTCCACCGCCCTCACCCTCCGAGATCGCAGTCGCCCTCGCCCTCCACCGCCCTCACCCTCCGAGATCGCAGTTGCTCTCGCCCTCCACCGCCCTCACCCTCCGATATCGCTCTCGCCCTCGCCCTCCACCGCCCTCACCCTCCAAGATCGCAATCGCGCTCGCCCTCCACCGCCCTCACCCTCCGAGATCGCACATCGCCCTCGCCCTCCACCGCCCTCACCCTCCAATATCGCAATCGCCCTCGCCCTCCACCGCCCTCACCCTCCGAGATCGCACATCGCCCTCGCCCTCCACCGCCATCACCCTCCAAGATCGCAGTCGCCCTCGCCCTCCACCGCCCTCACCCTCCGAGATCGCACATCGCCCTCGCCCTCCACCGCTCTCACCCTTCGAGATCGCAATCGCCCTCGCCCTCCACGACCCTCCATCCGCCCTCACCCTCCACCACCGTCCACCAACCCTCACGTCATTACTAGTGGGTTGATTTTTGCTTTTTTTGCATTTTTACCTTGAGGAAAATTTATATGCTTTCAACGGTTTCATTCATATATATATATATATATATATATATATATATATATATATATATATATATATATATATATATATATCTTGATTTGGGATACTCTGGCAACCTTTTAGAGTTCTATCACAGGTGTTAGTGTATATTTGAGCTTAATGTGCTTATTATTGCATATACGTATTGGCAGTAATTTCCATGCAATCGTTCATTTCAACTTTGCCTCTTTTTGTGTGAGTGTGTGTGTGTGTCTAATCTGTGCTATATGGCCTGTGGGCTCTAGTTGGACGGGTCAAGAACATCCAGTTATTGGAAACTACTGTTTATCATGGGCGTCCGGAAGGGGGGGCAAGGGGGGGCCGTGGCCCCCCCCTGGAAAACGAAAGTCAACCAAAAATTACATATTTCACACATATAATTTAATTTCAGCCACAATAATGTGTGTTAATTATTGCACGAACATGATAAATTCATATTTAAGCAATGTTTTTTGAGGGATCAACACTATTATTGGGGAAAATATGCCATGTTGGCCCCCCCCTGGAAGAAAAATACCTTACTTGCCCCTCCCTGGAAAAAATCCTGCGGACGTCCATGCTGTTTATGCTAAGATCAAGAAAAACTCCTCCCACATCACATCAACCAGGGACATCTAGAAGAATGAGTCACATTTCTAGGTGCCAGAAACAGTAGCAGGGATGCATTATTTGTTCATTATTTGTTGATTATCTTTGTAAATCTGTGCGTCTGTCCGTGCCTGAGTGATACCTGTTTGGGGGAAGGTTAAAAGGGGAATTTCTCTTTCAGCTTGCAAATGTTCATTCTTTGGGAGATGACCCCTTCTCCCCACACACACATACATAAATAAATATACATGCCAAGGTGGGGGCTGTCGCCATCCGTTTGAAAACCTGAACAAATTGAATAAATATTTACACTTTATGGAAATGTGAATAGTTCATTAAATAAGTAGATATGCAGCAGACCCGGAATACAACGGAACTCTGTTCCGGCAAATCAGTTTGGTGGCGGAATTTAATTCCTTCTATGGTATGGCCGTAGACATGGGTTGGGTTCAACAAAAAATTTTGGGAGGGATCAGACCATTGATCAAATTTCAATAATATAAATAATAACAATAATAATAAATATTATTATACAATGTTAATCAAAATACCATAAAACTTATATAATTTAATTCCATTTTTATTATTATTATCATAATTTTCATTATTATTAATATCATTATTATTATTATTATTATTGCTGTTATTATATCCGTGAGGAGACTTTCGTTCTCGATCCGCCAGATGAACAGCATAGCTGTTTTACATTGTATATTTTACATTTAATACAGTTAGAGTACACGACATGTGTAGTTATTCTTTTTTGTTAATATCTTTTATATTCGTTGTTCAATAAAAGCTTTCAAAGTGAGACAGCTGAACATTTTATTTAAAAAAAAAATTGGAATTTTTAAAACTGTGGAACCATTTATTATTTCGATTAAAAGGTAGATTATGATATAAGTATAAAATGGTTTCTTTAATGTACACTATTTTTTCGATCTAATGAAACTTTTATTTTTGTTATTCTGTTCGAATACTAACTGAAATTTATTTCTCTTATTAATAATAAAACTGTTTTGTTATTTCTCTTATTAATAGTAAAAATGTTTTGTATCTTGAAATAAACTATGCAAATTCCAGGGGGTCCATGGATCGGTTCGGTTCGATCCTCTCCTCCAGATGCTCATAATTGTTCTTGTACTTACCAAACAGTCGACAGACGACAGTCGCTATGCACTAAGTACGTGTTTTATAGGACTGCATGTATGCACTACATAGGCCGCTGGGTGGAGGGTGGTGAACGTAACGCGCTACGAAGCTGGAGGTCCTAGGTTTGAACTCCTGTCAAGGAGGATCAAAACCTTATCAAATGGGGGAACTTAAAGGTCGGAAAGGCAATTTTGGGACACCCCAAACCCATTTTTCAGTCAGAACCAGAAAAATACACTGGAAAGACAACAGCAGAAGTGAAAATGGAGCAATGGAGGTGGGCTGTGATTCCGAGAAAAAAACTGTTTGCACAAGTTTCGGGAATTGCAAATGTTTGAAAATTCTAGCTCTATCATTTGATTGGTTTGGCCTTCTTTACTTCGCTTTCTGTTACTTTTAGCTGATTGCAAATATGAGGATGAAAGATGATATGATGAAATTGATAAAGGTACATCGATCGTCTCAGCATTGTCTCCCCTTGTATTTTGAAAAGCTTCGAATAAATTTTTGAAAATGAGATACTGATTTTGTTTCCTGGACGTCCATTAATACAACATGTCAGAAGTTTCGGGGGGAGGGAGGTTGAACCTTTGAACATCCAAAGTCCCTCTCTAAATACGGCCATGTGCTGTGACACTGGACAAAGATTTTATGTACATAATACGCCATACAAAAGTCCATCCTTTGTCACATTAATTCTTATAAACAATAGATGAAGAGGAAAAGTGAAAGTTCTTGTACTAAATTTGTCCTCGGAAATTTAGGAAAAATAAATTCGATTTAAGATGAAAATGAAATCGTACCGGCATCATTTTATAAATGGAAGTTAAATAAAAACTCCATTACGCTGGGGATGGGAGCTCAAACACGCATCCAATAGATAACATTAATCACTCACATACAGCTCCTACTTTATACGGCAGCGGTAACAAATCATATAAATTACTTGAATGTCTTATCACTAGAATACTTTTATTCTCGTTCTTTGTCTTTCAGATGTGCGCATTTTAAGACTGTTATTGCTTTTATTTTCTGTTACCTACGGAAATCTTTCTAGCACACATGTAGACACTCCAGGAAAGGAAATATATGTCTCTCCAAGAACTTCAAGTGGCAATGGCATCTGAAATTATACGATTTGGTCTTAATTGATTTCATATTTTAATTTTCGCTCTCAACGCCATCATCGACCGAGTATTTACTTTCTGAACACATAGCACGTGTACCAGTACTGCATACCATATTTTGATAAACCATGCTCTAGTGTTAGGTTTTACCCCCATTGACCAAGAAAATACATTATTTATGTAGACACTTGGAAGTTTTGGTATTTAGTTCCTTCCTTTAATTATACATCTCTCCAGATTTACAGTTCCTATACGGATATAAACATGAGCTTATTGGAGATGAAAGAAAGTTACAATCCTTTCCCTGTACTCATTGGGTAGAACGAGGCACTAAAAAGTTAACATATTTGTCCTATGATAATATATATAAGTCATGTCATTCCATGTCAGTTCAACCAAGTAAAAAAAGAGGTTTTGGAACCTATGCTCTCAGATTTTGATGAAACTTGGCACATTTAATCCTTTCATGCTGGTGACAAACTACATTTTTTTTCTCTAACTTGTCTGGTTTCATTTCTACAGTTTCTCAAACTTTCAGTGATTCATCCTTTCCTCTATTCCCAAAGCCTCCAAGTGAGCTGCACTGTCTTCGAAAAATAATTCTATCTCCCTAACAAATATTCAATCTTTTTGAAATTTCACAACAATGATAACCAAGTAATAAGAATTCCACTTATATTTTAGTAGACAATTAAATTAATAAAATAGTATTATTATCTAATTTTTTGGGACCGAAAACTTGGTTTACTAAAATTTCAATTATCATCGAGAGGGAAAGGTGCAACACCAACACAAGTATTTTTGTAATGAACTTATAAGATCTAACTTACCCAGAGACAAAATTGATAGCTTTTTCTTTCCTTCTGAAAATATGACAACTTATTTCTGAAAATTTTTGAAAACGGCTACCGGATTTTATATTTTTCAAATTAATTTAAAATCTAAGATTCTAATTCAAAATATCATTGAAGTAAATGTTTAGAGCATACAATTTTAAATAATGTTTTCCTGGATGCACAGAGGGCTGGGCACGGGGGAGGGGGGGCCGTGCCACCATCCCTGGAAAATGAAGGTCAACCAAAAATTACGCATTTTACACACATTCAGACCTCTCCGATGGTGCAGTGGTAGCGTCGTTGCCTTCTAATCAAGGGGTCCCTGGTTCGATACCCGGTGGAGGTACATATAGTGGTTCGGATCTCACTTTAAACTGTAGGTCCAGTCCCGATTAGCCTTACTGTGAATAAAGTGGACTTGAGACACCAAATCAATGAAATCAGTTCACACGCATCCTTTTCTTTCAGTCACAGTCGTTTGTGTATATTATTAAAAGGGTATTGCAGGGACATGATAACTTCATATCTACAGAGTGTTTCTTTCAGGGGGCAACACTGTTGTGTAGGAATATGCCTCATTTACACCCCTCTCCCCCACCAAAATAAAAGTCCTGCTGATGTCCATGAATTGTTCTTATTAATTATTAGATTGAAAGCATGTCCTTATAATATCTTATATTGTTTTTTTACATTTATTAGTAAAAAGACACATTTTAAAAAGTAGTTGATATTCTAACTTTTAATACACGGAATGAAATTAATGAGAAATATACTTTGCATTATAAGTTGTAGATTAAATAGCTTTGGTGACTTTGATGATAAAAATACTTAGTTCCCTTGGCCATCCACATTCATTTCTTTGCATACGAATATTCCAAAAATCTATTCCATGACAGTTTGCGAATATTTTGGGATGAATATTGTTTGTTGCTGTATGCTCAGATGTGATAATAGGAATAATGATACTACTACGACATTGGGGAGGCTCGTGTGATGCTTTTTATTGTCTTATGTTTGTAGCAGTGACTTGCGGTGACGTCGACACTTGGGGTAGCAGTCAGTGGCGTGCTCAAGGGGGGTTGGGGTTGGTGTGGGTCACACCCCTCCCCCCATTAGGGGCCAGTATTCTTAAAAAAAAAAGAATGTCAATAACAGGAAAATATTACAAAATGATGAATGAGTACTAAAAAGAAGTACACGTAAACCCCACCCACATTCGAAAATAAAAAACGCTTTGATTTGATTACTAAGCCAGAGATCCTGGGTTCGAATCTCCGCTTGGCCATTGGTATTCTTTGTGTGTGTCCCTTCATCAATTTTATCGTATCATCATCGCGATTAGCCAAAAGTGGCGGAAAAACGAAGTAAAATAAACCAAATCGAGCAATCAATCAATGATTTGATTTGATTTTTGTTACTTAGCGTCGCTTTTTTGTCACATTTGGTTAATTGCGAAGATGATACGATAAAATTAATGAAGGGACAAACACAAAGAACACCCATGCCCAGGTAGGGGTTCGAACTAGGAACTCCTGGCGTCGTAGCGCGCTGTGATAACCACTCCCGCACAGTTGGTTGATTTGGTGTTTTAAGTCCACTTTATGCACAGAAACAAAACAGGAAACAAAACACACTTCTTTGTAGTTTCTTCAATAATGTTCATTTGGCTTTTTCAGTTCTGAGATACATTTTTCATTCCAAATTATTTCATTATTCGCACTCATCACGGGTTCGAATCCTGGCCTGGATTATTCATATGAGGTCCCTTCATCAATTTCATCATACCATCAAGGTAAAGGTAAAGTGCTCCCCTGTGCTTAGCACCACGCCATGAAGGCGTATAGGGGGTGTGAGGGTAACGCCCCACACTTTTTTGATCCGGTCGTGAGTGGGGCTGATGTGATCAGCATCACGCCCCTGACCGCCTTTACCCCCCAGGGTTTCCCCCAGGTATCCATGTTATTCGACGCTGGGTGGGCGCCGGGGCCGCTTCCAACGTTAGAAAAGTTCCCGGATTTGAACCGGGGATCGAACCCGGGACCTTGAGCATGATAGGCGCGTTACCGACTGAGCCACCGCGGCCACCTATCATATCATCACTCATCCTCATTTTTGCAATAACCAAATGTGGCAGAAAAGCGAAGTAAAATAAACCAATCCAACAACAATATGAACGCGCGTCCTCTTGCCCAAATAAATACATCCGTATTTATGACTGTTAGAGACCAAGAGTAGTATATTTAAATAAAACACTACTAAAAGGAGAATGAGAGAGAGCCCGAGCACATATTTGTAATTTATTTATTTATTTATTTATTTATTTATTTATTTATCGAACTCAACAGGTACATACCTAATTACAGAGCCCATGTGAAGGATACATAGTGAATACAATTACATATATTTCTGTAATATATATATATATACACACACCTACATAAAATACATTGAAAATTATTTCCTACATACACACATTTGATCATATATCATTTCATTAGGAAATTATGTGTTTAAGCTTAGGTTATTGCGTTAATAGTGGCTTTACTGAGGTCCCTTAGGTTCATAGAAAAGATGTCAATGGTGTTATTCTTGATTAGCAATTTATTGTAACTGGTGCACATTCTCCACAATGGAGATTTCTTTTTAATTTCCGATCTAGCCTTCTTTATAAGAAAAACTTCGTTCTTGAGTCTAGTTTTCGACGATGGGATTCGAAAATTTATCTGGCAGAGTAGATGTTCAGCATCTACTTCGTTATTTAACAACTTCCACAAGAATACTATTTCCTGTAACGTTCTTCTATGACACAGCTTTGTAAACCGACTTTCATATATTAGGTTGTCGTAGTGTTCAAATGTGGGGTAAACTTTCTGAAATTTGTATTTTAAAAATCTAAGAAATCGTGATTGGACTCTTTCAATTGCTTCACTGTACTTTGCTGTGTCTGTATTCCATATAACAGATGCATATTCGAGTTTTGGTCTTACATACGAATAATACAAAACTTTGAGTGTGTCTATACTCTTGAAATCCCTCCCCATTCTAAGAATGAACCCAAGGCTCTTGAACGCTTCACTAATTATTTGTTATACGTGTTTATTAAAAGTAAGATTTGAATCAAAAATAACCCCTAAATCCTTGACTAAAAGATTTCTTGCTAGAGTATGGTTGTATATTTGATACTGAAATTCAACTGGGATTTTCTTTCGAGTATATGATACAAAATGGCATTTATTGATATTTAGTGTTAAATCATTGTTTATTGTCCACGTTCCAGTGGCGGCGATTGGGTTCGAAAACTGGGGATGGCAAGGTGCCAATACTGAGGGGGCAAGGACAGTTTACTATCTCTTGGTAGAGAACGTGTAATTTAATTTAATCATTATATATTCCATACTTGAAAAAAAAGAAAGAAAGCATAACATTATTGTCTGCACATAACACGTTCCTATTTCATAAATAATAAAACTACATCCAATATTATACATACATATTGTACAACGTGTAAAATGTTGTGTAAATACAGAGAACTTCAGAAAATTTTACCCTGAGTTCTTTAGAGGATCTACAAAGAAATCTATGAGAAACCAATCCCCTATCTGTCCTATAGGAGATAGACTGGGGGACCTGAAAGCACGGGCTTTCAACCATTGCAGCGGGGAGAGGGGGCAAGGGAGGTAGAGGTAGAAATCTTCCTTTTCTTTAGCGCGGCCGTTTCTACCTGGAAACTGGTCAGTCGGAAGAAGAGCGATCTAGGGTATCCAGCCAGCTTTGCCCGCGGAGAACACCGATGGACGAGAAGAGCGTGGAAAAAAAGGTGTTGCATATAAGCTGTGGTGGCTTTAACAAGACAATAAATATTATGATTTGAATATAATTCGAGATGTGAGATTGATTGATCTATCTCTGCTAGACTAGCTACTCCTCAGTGCACGTCACTGGTTTGTAGTCATATATTTTGTTAAATTGCAGCATATTTTAATGTTGCTTATTACGTGATTTATGCATATTGTTAATGTAATTCGTTCATTTGCACCGATTTTTAACCCATGCTAGTTGATAGATGAGGGGGAAGAACTAGTTCCCCACCCACAACCCTCACCCTCATACACACGGAGATATAGAGAGGGGGTTAACAACATTGTAAGGGCACCCTTACATACAATTTCAGTAGAAGCATTTTAAAAATGATGTTTCGGATAGTCAATATGTTTCGAGCATGTTACAAATATTTTCATTTTGTGGCATTCAATTTCTCCTCTATTGAATGGCTTTGCTGGTTCCAGTGGCGGCGATTGGGTTCCAAAACTGGGGATGGCAAGGTGCCAATACTGAGGGGGCAAGGACAGTTTACTATCTCTTGGTAGAGAACGTTTAGCATAGTGCGGGGACAAAAGTGTCAAAAATGGGGGGAGTTAACTGACCCCCTTGCCCCCTAATCGCCGACACTGTTTGGTTCTGTGCAGTGAAAGTACTATGAGGTAGGTTTTATTATTTATTTTAACTTACACGGTCCATACTTTGGGATCCAATATCTCCTGTTATTTGTGATTTCTGCACTCGGAAACACATTTTATACGTATTACATCATAGTATAAATCTATTGAGTGCCTTTCCGATGGCGCAGTGGTAGTGTCATCGCCTTGTAATTAAGGGGTCTCGAGTTATAAACTCGGCGGAGGCACATATCGGATCCTACTTTAAACTGTACGTCCAGTTCCGATTAGCTACTGTGCATAAAATGGACTTAAAACACCAAATAAATCAATCAAATCATTCAATCTAAATCTATTGATTAAAAATTTGACATAAATCATTCTCGAGGGGTATTGTCGGTCAAGGCTCAAGGGTCCTGGACATAACCACTCCTAAACCACCCACTCTAATATAAGTAATTCTAAGGGTATGCTTTCAGTCAAATAACCAATAATCATGGGCATACGCAGATTTTATTTTTGCGTGGAAGGATTGTAATCGAGGAATATTCCCCCATAATAGTGCCGCACCCTGAAAGAAATACTCCGTCGATATGAAGCATTGATTGGAAGCAACTAGTTACAAGTAACAGTTACTTTACGACACTTAAATTGCAAACTTGAATATTTGTGGCGTGGGACAAGAGCTACATTTGGCAACTTTTAAAGATTGCCGTGGAATCACCTAAGCCAAATTTTCAAGGCTGACTGAAAGCACAGACGCCAACTATCTCCTCGTTTCCTTGTTAAAAGAGCAGGGGAGGGGGAGAGCGCATTTAATCCTTCCCAGGACCAGAATCTGTGGCCAGGTCTCTTGTCTTGACAAAGATTTCCAGATATAAACGTTCCTCATACTGAGAATGGAATCTGCTTCAGAAAGTCGCCTAAGGGGTAACAAACAGGTCCACTCGGTTCATAGCTGCAGAACAACGAGCCCCTTTATTTGATCTGTGATAGTGATAGAGAATGCAAATACTTTGTTGCTGATTTTCTGCAGTGGTAAATGGCTACTGCTCGCAAACCAAAATCCGCGAATGAACATAGCCACACCTACAGGCATGTTGTGAACATGGATGTTAAATAGTTCTTTATTATTTCGATTTCCTTTTTGAAGTTATATTGTTCGTCTACACGCAGTGTATGCTTGCTTATAGACTGAAGGGACCTGTGTCGCTTGTCGCTTCGATAGCGAAGAGACAGGCAACAAGCGAAACGGAAGTTTCAAGCCGAAACGACAAGCGACACTTCAGTCAATCTGCATGCACTCGCCACGAGACAAACTGGGGCACAAGACGGTATTCAGTCCGAGCATCAAACGTCAGTTCGAAAGGTTTCATGTATTATTAAGGGTTCGTTTCCAGCGACACGCATTGCTTGTCGTCTGTGAAGGGACAAACGATAAGAAAGAATTCATCGCCTATTCCAATAGACCGAGCGACACGTAAGCGATAAGCGACACCTGTAGCTTCTCGTGTCGCCTCAGTTCGAAAGACTGTGTTTATTTTTGAAGATTGTTTTCCAAAAGATACATGTTGCATGTCGCTTCGGTCTGAAAGTTCAATAAATGAGTGTTTCTTTTTTTCATTATTGCTATTGAATTCTTATAAGAACTTCTATGCACTGTGGAAATGGATTGTTTTCTTCAAATTCTAATCTTGCCGCTGTAAAGAAACAAAAAATATATTTTTAAATGTGTGTAGTGCGAACGCAAAACCTATCCAGAACTGCAATATTTAGTACAATACACAAAAGAAAGGATTTCCTAAAAGCTTCATAAAATGTTTCTCGTGCATTAGAAACGGGAACTATTAAAAGAATAAGCAAATAATATATTTTTTTAAAGAAGCAAAGGCCTCAATTTTCTTTATACAGTTTACAATATTTTCTTGAACTGCCCATTCCCTAGCACAATAATTTTCACAAAAACTGAATCTGTATTGTATGAATTGCATTTGTATTTGGAGTTTTAACACAACATACAATTAATAACCTTGAATAAATTGAAAAATGGGAAATAACGATGGGTTACTTCCAATTATTAAAAAGTATTTAAAAAAGTTTAGATATTCGTTCATTACTCTTTGTACCTTATCCTTTTTTAGACGTAATGAACGCTTCCGCGCCGGAGTCTCCTATCTCACGTGTCCCTTGCAATTGTTGATATTGCATGATATACGAAACACTCCGTGGTGATGTGGTTAGCACAGCTCGCTACGGCGCCAGGTGTCTCGGGTTTAAATCCTGGTCTAGACATTGGTGTCATTTGTTATTTCATCATATCATCCTCATCTTCGCGATTAGCCAAAGGTGGCAGAAAAGCGAATTAAAATAAACCAAATCAATCAATCAATTATGGAGATATTTTAGAATGAGTAATCTTGAATTTCAGTCTGCCCATTATTTATTTTGGTCAGTTTATAAATACTGTGAATGCTTCTTACAACATCGCAAGTATCATTAATGTTTTGGATTTTGCTCAGGCAAGACTCCCAAGTTGTTGTTTTTAAGTCGTCTCTTTTAACGAGGAACGCTAGTGGCAACCCTGCCACGCGCCCCTGCTAGTTATGTCAGAGCAAGCGTTTGCTGTGTTGGGTTGCATACGTTAGATAGATTTTAAGCGCTTATAGCGCAGAAACTAAGCGCTATCGAGGTAAACTTTATAGAGAAAAGTTACTTGTTTTTATGATATCTACCAGCTCCCAAGCGTTGTTGAAAGAGTTTTGCGACACCCTGTATATACGATTAGGAAATGTAAATGGTTCTGTAAGTATATGCTTGTCCTCACTCCATGCATATTTTTACTTGCGAATATTGTAGATACTAGAAAGTTCACAAGTTTCATCCCATAACGAGTTTTGCTGTCAATTGGCGAAATGTCTAATAAGTAAGTTTACAAAGATTAGAGAAAATATCTTGTTGAACGAAATTAATTTAAGCTTAACTTTCTACTTCCTTAATTTTGTCATTAGAAGACTAAAGGCACTATCAGAACTCTTTTTAAAAAATGAAGACTGCTATGATTAGAAGCAATCAACAGGCTTATACGGCGCACGCTTTTAGAAGGAACATGAGTTCGGCCAATACCCAGCCAGTGCTACTGCGCTGTTGCCAAACTAACTGCTAGCGCAAGGGAAGGACAGAAAATCCGCGATGTGTCCATTATTTTGATAATGCATGCACAGTATATATGAGTACAGTGAAATAATATAGTGAATATTTCTACACAGGATTATAATATCATATCACTTTAGCATATATGAGAAACCCATACCTGAAAGAAGCTTGAAGGTATTTATTTATTCATCACCGCTCTCGTCGTCTTCCTCGGTCTCCTTGTCACTGATTTCACTCATTTCCGAGTCACTCTCCTGGAGGATAATGATTAGATTTTGCACCCTTGGAGCCTGTACTACTGGTGCTAGGTTTTGAGAGTGACATTATTTAAAATAAAAAGAACACACGGAACACCACTATTGCTGTATTTAATCTTTTCACAAACTGTTCTTTGTGGCGCACGAGTGAACGATAAGTGAATAATGTTACACCGGCCTTGCTACGGAAAAACGCTGAACTCAAACTGACACAAACTTTCAATGTTCGAGAACGCCCAGAACAATGAAGGGTCATTGTTTATATCGAGGCGAATTTAACACCCACAGTTTTCCCTAGACACAACAACTTAGCTGCGTCAACACGGTGGCAACGAAAAAAACAGGCGGAAGGAAATGATAGGTGACGTTTCCATTGTTTCTTCAAGGAACGATAACTCCGGTTGTAGGCGACGGAAATTCATGGGACTTGGACAGTCAGGTTCAAAATGTATTTCCCCATCTTATGATGAACCTTAACGTGGCGAATTTTATGAAAATTTCTTGCGCGCAAGAAAAATACAGAACACGGCTTTTAACTTCCGCGCCGGAGTCTCCTAACTGTACAACGTTGCACTCCTGCCATTGGCTGATCGCCACGCACACCCTCTGTGTGGCCCCGCCCGATATCGCTTCTAAAAGCGTGCGTCGTATAGTAAGTTTTATTGGATATTCACAATTGTGAGGTATGCTATATGATCAAGAGTTAATCAGGATTTAGAAGGATTTGGAGGGTTGCAGCTCCCAGCCTTCAATGGGGAAAAATGACGTTGAAATCAGCCACATATTGAAGAAGAAAGGTATTAGGAATGTGGAAGTACAAAAAGTATAACTAACTATCTGTCATGACTTGGGCTAAAGGTTATAGACTAACTGAAGCTGTGCATAGATGCGAGCAGGGCCGTATCAAAGTTTGTGGAGACCCCTGGGCAAAATGTTTTGTAGGGGCCCCTTATTTTTATATTTGTTTACTAGGAGTTATATTAGCTCAATACATTAACCACCAGCTTTTAACAGTTGAAATGGTAGACCTGATTTTAGAATCAGTAGTCTTTCACAATCGAACATATCGCAGATAGGTTTGCAGGGAGAATAGCGCAGTAAAATAAAGTTACGGGACGAAAATTGTAGCGCTATAGCAGCAGTAGAATTCTGCGTCTAAATATCTACAGTATATTATGAAGAGTGAACACCGTAACTACAATATATAGTAAATACTAAGGGAGTTCAGACGGAAACTAGAACTGAGCAGTAGTCTCAGCGCGGTTCACAAAAGCGCTGCTTAAAGTTAGGTGTCCCGTAGTTCATTGATGCACCGATAGAGAGCGCTAGTATCTCCACAATTTTTCCCATAAAAAAATTCACAGTTCTAATACGATGTTATTAACGAAAGAAAGTTAAGTACTTCGTAGGATTATTTATTATATTAATCGTATCCACACCACAGCCAAATCATCCATGGTATAAAGTATACTGAGCTTCAGATACCTACAAACATGGACGTCCGCAGGATTTTTTCCAGGGAGGGGCAAGGAAGGTATTTTTTTTCCAGGGGAGGCCAACATGGCATATTTTCCCCAATAATAGTGTTCATCCCTCAAAAACGATTGCTTAAATTTGAATTTATCATGTTCATGCAATAATTAACCCACATTATTGTGGCTGAAATTAAATTATATGTGTGAAATATGTAATTTTTGGTTGACTTTCGTTTTCCAGGGGGGGGCACAGCCCCCCTTGCCCCCCCTTCCGGACGCCCATGCCTACAAACAGATCGACTGAGAGCTATGCTACAATTGGACCCAGAAGAGTGTAGACATACGACAATATTGAAGTTTTTCTTTATTTTTAAAATACAACTGCTTATGAAATTTCTCACAAGCATAGCCAGCCGGTTAAAATATTTTTTTGAGTGGAGGAACTTCACAGCTTTCTTTTGGCGGGGGCCCCGGGGCAATTGCCCCAACCTCCAGTTGTCCATAGGTTAATCCGGCCCTGGATGAGAGTGAGTTCTTGATGTTGTCAGCACCGACCTCCACATAAAACTCGGCCTGGGTATGATCAAAGTAATAAACAATAAACAAATAAAAACATCTTATTTGCCTTGATCGCAATGGTGAGTATGAATGATGATGATAAAAGTGATGAAGCGACACTCACAAAAACACCCATGCTCAGACCGCGATTCGAACCCGGGACTCCTGGAGTCATAACGCACTGCGATAACCACTCCGCGGGTAATTGATGTCACTTTATTCTATCACAGTTTTTTTACATAACTGTCATCTTCAAATAATGCAATGTTTCTAAAATTACAATTTTTATTTTTTTCTAATTAATAACGAGTAATCACAATCACTACCATACCGAGGTGACCAAATTTTAATGTAATAGTTTTGTAGGTTTGGAAAAATCTACAGAATTACTGAACTGATATTACTAGTGGCTAGCACTATTTACAAGTTCTCTTCCAACATATAAATTTTCACCATCAGTTATGCAGTTCTTACGATTAACTTGCATGAATTTCAAAGAAGATGGAGGAAGGAGTGGAAAGAAACCTTGACTCGAGGGTGTCAGAGATCTATAATGAGGCAGCCAAATTAAATAACAAAATAAATAAACAGGATAATAATCCAGGAGTGATTTTTTAAAAAAAGGTCCACATGCTCAAATAGGCTAATTGTCACTGGATCTTCATTTTAAGCTGTGGTCCTAACGAGTGTGCATTGGGCTTCCACTGGGGATTGAACCCAGGATCCGTTAATTATAAGACGAGAGCATTATGCGATGGGAGAGACGATATACAGAAATAACTCCGTCAACCGTATCATTTTATCATAACATAAGATGCGTCCATTTAAAAGGTGGATTACACTATCATTATGCTTGGCCCATGGACGTCCGCAGCATTTTTTCCAGGGAGGGGCAAGCATGGTAATTTGTTCAAGGGGAGGCAAACGAGACATATTCCCCCATAATAGTGCTACCCCCTAAAAAAAGACACTTACTAAAATTGAAGCTATCATGATCCTGCAGCACCTGATAACCGTCGCTCGCTTAAACTTGCAGAACAATTATCAATGCAAATAAAATTGCGTAATTAACGATAACCGTTATAATTAAAATAAATACAATACAGGCGCAGGAAATCTCACAACTTCCATCACCATTTTTAGTACTTATTATTTCTCGTTGCTATGGTTACATGAATTTCATTTCTTGTAATTTATACAGCGTGATAAGCTGATTATAACAATATCTATAAAACAAACATGCATAAGTTAAAAACAACATCAATAACATAAATAACATTAACGTTGAACATGACAGTTTGAGAATAGGACAGTCTCAATCTCTCCCCTTCTCCTGAAAAAAAAATGAACATAACATTTTTTTTTACATAATATATAAGATTTGAGTCCTGCTTTTAATATACACTCGTCAGGATAATGAGAAAGTTCACTTGACATAATGAACCAATTCACAAATTTACAATACTCTTTTCACTAAAGTTCTGAAAATGTCATCTTAGTGTTCGAATTTACAGCTACTCATGCATCACTTCATGACAATTACATTAGTTTAAGCAATTCTTCTTTTTTCTCATCAGAACAATTAAATTTCTTGATATTTGACAAGTTCTGCCTTATCTTCTTTCCGTCCATATACATCAAAATTGTATAATTGTTTTTCACAGCATCAACTTTATAGGGTCTAAGCCATAATTCCATAAACTTATGAATTTTCTTGTTAATTGCACTACTATGTTTATGATTTTTCACTAAAACTATATCACCTGGGACTATCTTCAATTTATTTCCATCACACTCAATAGGTTTGGACTTATATCTTTCCTTAATACGTGCTTTGGCGATAAAACACTTGTGTTTCCAGGACACAAACTTTAAATCATCTGGCCAGTTAATTTGACTGAGAATTGAATCTTTTAATTCGTGATGAAGGAAAAGTTCACTAGGTGCGAAACCTGTTATTTCCGAAACTGAATTATTTAGAAGTCCTGTTACATGAGTCAAATATTTTACCCAGTCCTGATGATTTTGCGAAGTATATAATCGTAACAATCGTATTAACTCTTTGTTGTACCTTTCCACAGGATTTGCGAAAGGCGAATAAACTGAAGTGGTGATATGTTTTATGTTACAGTCATCCATATATAACTTCCATTCCTGTGATTTAAATTGGGAACCGTTATCTGATAATATTACCTTACATGCTGGATAGTGGTAAAAATACTGGAGCTTGAATTTGTTAATTATTTCACGTGACGTAGCCTTTCTTAACAGATAAGCCATTAAAAATTTGGACATCGTGTTAATTATTGTTAATATGTAAGTATATCCTTGTGATTTGGGTAACGGTCCAACAAGATCTATTGATAACATATCATGTGGAGTAGTAGAATATACATGCAATTCATCCTTACTAATTTTTGTGTGAGCTTGTTTAGTTTTTGCGCATGTTAGACAGTCGTTCAAATACTGCTTGATACTAACTTTCATTTTAGGCCAATAATATAAACTTCTGCACTTATTAAATAGTTTATAGTATCCAAAATGACCTTGTAAGTCATGTAATTTATGAAGAATTTTGGGTACAACAATAATAGGTACTACAAGTTTCCACTTGTCTTCTTTCAAATGTTTCAGGAATAATATATTATCTTGAATCGAATATTGCCTTTTTATATTCTGTGACAAATTCCCATTTTGTAACTTTTGTACAATGGCACTGCAATAAGAATCCGAATTTTGACTTTCTTGCCAAAATGTTACACTATCTTCGTCAAGAAAATCAAGACTTATGATATTTACATATAGTTCCGATAGAGTTGGAAAACCTGTACTTAAATCAGGATATCTGCTTAAAGCATCTGCAGCTTCATTAGATTTTCCCGACACGTGATATACATTATAATCAAACATTTGTAATTTCAAACTCCAACGATTTAATCGTGGATTCAAAGTTTTAGTAGATTCTAGCCAAGATAAAGATTGGTGATCGGTAAACAATTTCACCTTTGTTCCAGCTATGTAAATGTAGAATTTTTCAAAAGCAAATAATATCGCTAAGCATTCAATCTCGTGAGTATTGTATGATAACTCATTGCCTTTAAGAGATCTGCTAACGTATTGAATTATACGTGGTCCTTCTTCAGAATTTTCAGTTGAGTCTTGCCATAGAACAGCTCCTATTCCTTTCTTCGAACCGTCTGTGTTGACATTGAAAGGCTTCGTGAAATCTGGTTGATACAAAGCCTTTGGAGATATCAGTGACTTGCGGAGGTTTTCAAAAACTGAAGCATGAACATCATTCCATTGCCATTTTGATTCCTTTTTCAACAGATCATACAAAGGCTGTGCCATTTCAGCAAATCCTTCAATAAACTTTCGCCTCCAATTAGCTAATCCTAAGAACCTTCTCAAGGAGCGTTTGTTTGTTGGAATTGGAAAATTAATAATTGCTGAATTCTTTGCAGGATCAACCATAATTTTATCACCGGACACTATGTGTCCAAGGAAGCAGATTTCTTTGTAAGCAAACTTACATTTGGAAAAATTAATAGACATATTGACACCCTTTATCTTTTGTAAAACTAGTTCTAAATGTTGCATATGTTGAGACCAATCTTTGCTGAAAATTAGAATATCATCCAAATAACAAACAACAAAATTTCTGCAATCGGTGGAGAATATTTTATTCATCCTGTCCTGGAACACTGAGACTGCTGATCGAATCCCAAACGGAAGATAGCGGAAAAGATATTGTCTGCCTCTATAAGAAAAAGCTGTGTAAGGGTATGAATCTTCAGTCAACGGTATTTGAAAACAACCGCATGATAAATCAATTGAAGAAAAGTAAACACATCCTAGGAACCTCTGTAACATTTCGTTAATTGCTTCTACTCTCACTTGTGGAGAGATAAAATGTTGATTAAGTTTCCTAAAATCGATCACAGGTCTCCAAAGACCTCCTTGCTTTGGCACTATATATAGAGGGTTAAGATATGGTGAAGAATCTTGGTAAATAATTCCCCATTTCTCCCACTTGGAAAGCTCTTCTTCTAAAGGTAGTCTCCTTGATATTGGTATGGGATAAGGTGTGCTTGTAATAGGTGTTACAGTATCTAATTGAATCTTGTAAGGTTCAACAGTTGCTTTTCTAGGTTTATCTGAAAATTGTACGTGATAATACGACAGAAGTTTGAATAAATCAGCTTTCTGCAAATTGTCTAAATTATCATTTCTAAAAACAGACTCATAAATGGACTTCTTAGCTGGCATATATTCTACATCATCATTCAAAGTTGACGCATCACGTAACAATCTACATGAATAACTTTCATTATCATTTAATGTATCTTCGGAACAAAAGTTAGACTTTGGACAATACTTCAAATCTTCTGTAGAAGAACATTGCCGAGTTAAAACAGAGGAAATTTCCTTTCCTTTATCATTTAGCAAACTTACATTCCCTTCTTTAAAATCAATTACAGCTTTATATTTTCTCAAAAATGGAACTCCTAAAATGACATCGGCATTCAACTCTTTAAGAACAAAAAATTCCATAGAAAAGTATTCGTTCTTTATCTGCAGATTAATAATTTTACTGCCAACAACTTTACACTTCTTGGATCCAGCGAAACCGGTGAGTTTTACTTCTTCCACGTTATCCAGTGCAAAATACTTGCTGCAACAGTGTGGATGAGAACAGTGATGAAGGTTCAGTTGGGAAAAAGGAGATTGTGAATTGTGTGGATGCAAAGGATAGACCCACTCTTGTGCCAGACAGTTCTCTGTCCGAGGTTGATAAAAAAAAAAGGAATGCCGGTGTTTATTAAAATGTAAATCACTTGCGAGGAGCGGATGACAAATTGTGTGACAGTGTGGAGGAAATGGACCAGTCAGTTTCAGCAGAAGTCAAAAGTGACCCAGATGCAAAAGAAAATGACCCTCCATTAGAGGAATTCCGACAAAACAACTCCAAATTTGCCAGACTCGGTTCATTCATCAAGTGTACAAAATGATGAGGATAGTAAGTGCAATACGAAAATGAAAGTTGACGAACCTAGTAATAATTCATGTGAAAATGAAGGTAGCGTAGATAGTTCTGTGTGTAAAAAATCGGTGAATTCTAATTGTTCATGTACTTCGTGCTCTGTGAGTACAATGGACATTTCCACTCAATTTTTTTTACAACAATTTTAAAAACTACACCCTGGAAAAATGACCCCTGCAAGTTCTTGCGTTTCTCTGCGTCCAGTTTAAGGCAGAAACGAGACTTCCAAAGTTGCGAGACTAGCGTTGCGCTGAAAACACGCCGGCGCCATGTTACTACGTCACTCCTTAGGGAGAGATCGTTTGTCGTCTGCTTCGAGCATCCAGTTCCGGATGGGTAGCCCACGGTGAGCGAACACGTGCAGCGGTTTTACAAATCTGTACCGTTTTAAATAAAGGAAGAAGGAGCGATAAGAGAAAGGAAAGCTATGCTTTGTAATGATCATTGTTCTATGAAATATCCCTGCTGCTCACGTGCAAGATAAATAAAAGGGTTCAGCTGCGTGTGTGTTCTCAGGCCATGCGAAAAATATTGCTTATAAAATTGGTTGCTGACCAAACACTCAAAAATATTTTTTTAAACTTATATTTATCGATATTTACCGTAACCTATGTAGTGCAAAATAGGAATTTTCACTTTATTTATAAAGCCTATTTAACTTTCTTTTCCATAAAGCAATTTCAGTTTGTGTTCCATTTCTGTTGCGCAAATTATGATCAAATATTTTTGTGCAGATAATAGAAAATACACTGAGAAGATTACATTAGTTGCACAGTACATATCTATACTTAGTTTATGTATAATTATTACAAGGAAATAATGTGTATAATCATGGGCGTATTTAAGGGGGATTCAACGGGTCCGATCCCCCCTCTTTTTTTTTGGTTCACTAAAATTACCAATTTCCTTATTCTATCCGCTTGTTCATAAAAAATTCCTTCGGACTTATTTCATTCTCTTAAATTAGAGACGTATAGGACGGGATACGGATGGGAAGGAAATTTCGTAATTCCACACACCAGATGAGACTGCAGACCAATATCTGCAATTTCCTGATAGTTTCGGAATTTCTGCGATAAGAAACTACATTGAGACTGTCAAATCAGTTATTTTTTCCCCCTCGAATCATATTAAAGAAATTTGGTTCTCAAAAACGTAGTGACACAAGATGAACAGAAAAGTATCAATACTAATAAGTAGTGTGACTACGTAAAAGTAGGCTAAATACAAAAATTTGCAAAATATATTAACTGAAGAAAACTATCATTTACTGCAGGAAATTTGAAAACTCACCGTACCTTTTTATACCGTATCACCTCTTATATTGCAGAAATTGGCGTGTAAACCAGTGTGTTCTAAAAGTATTATCTTAAAATTTGTGAAGAAAATATTATGACGAAAATAATTGTAATTCCAGAAAAGGCATTCCTATAACATTAAGTTCTTGCCAGTCAGAACTAACCTATGTATTCGCAATGAACAAGGCTGTTTACGTATTCAGCCATTGACTGTTACAAGGTTTGCTTTGTCACCCTAATGGGAAAACCCTCTACCGAGTGGCTGAATTATAGTAAATACTACTATACTGCTACGGCATAATTCATCTCCAAGAAATGGAGCACAGATTTTGGCACTGGAAGTTACAAGATACTTGTTTTACACAGTAACAAGTGAATATGCTGTCGCTTCCGCGGCTCGTGCTAAGCTGACGGGACGAGCAGAAGCCCCGCCTGCTTGCATTTCTAAGTGATGACGTCAGAGGACCTCCTGTCTGTGGAGAGGACGTTTTCAAATCCGTGACGTAGTAGGTGAATTTCAGCGGTGTTTGAAGGAGTGTTTCTCGAGAACCGAAACAAATATCGCCGAGATATTTTGCACATCTCTTGTTTGTGTCATTATCTGTAAAATAAATGGATTTAAAACGTTTTTCATGTCAAAGTGGAAATGTCCATTACAAATGATGACGAGGATAAACTTCATGATATTCATGAGAGAACTGAAAATAGTGTTCACCGTAGCAGAAAGCGAAGAATAAATTCTTCAAGGACTCGAACTCCCACAAAGAGAAAGAAGTTTTCAGTTGTCTATCAAAGCCAGATTTCTCCCGACAAGAACTACATCAAGATTAAAATAAAGAAATCCCCATCACAAGTGCAATCAAAGAAACACAGGAAGAAGGAAAATCCAAGAAACACAAGAGGCGGGAGAATGGTGGTACACACACGTCCAGAAGAAGAAATAATGCAACAGAATTTGGCATGGATCCTCGCAAACCGTTTGAAGTGAGCAAAAGTGTGAATGGAACTCCTCAGAGTGGTTGGGCGTGCGATTTGTACCCTGAAATCCTGAAGAAGATATTTTCTATGGTGGCACAGGATGATGGGTGCTTGCCATTTTTATGCAGGGCAGCTCGCGTGTGTAAGATGTGGAGAAATGTGTCGCTTGATCCATACCTGTGGCAAAATACTGATTTGAGTTCAAGGTGGACGAAGGGACGTTTCAGAACGGATAATAAGTTGATGTGGCTCTGCCAGTACCGCTTGAATCAAATACAAGAGCTAAGTTTAGGAGGTTGGAAAGTTGATAACATTACCTCTGTCCTGGAGAATATAACCAGTCACTGTCAAGAATTGAAGGGAATAATCCTGGCTGGGTCGCCACTCTTGATAACCGTCGCTGCGCTTAAACTTGCAGAACGATTATCAATGCAAATAAAATTGCGTAATTAACGATAACCGTTATATTTAAAATAAATACAATACAGGCGCAGAAAATCTCACAACTTCCATCACCATTTTTAGTACTTATTATTTCTCGTTGCTATGGTTACATCAATTTCATTTCTTGTATTTTATACAGCGTGATAAGATGATTATAACAATATCTATAAAACAAACATGCATAAGTTAAAAACAACATCAATAACATAAATAATATTAACTTTGAACATGACAGTTTGAGAATAGGACAGACTCAATTGGTTCCCATACATCATGTTGTCAAGTTCAAGTATCATGTCTGTATTACAGTCGTCTGTTCAGATATGCAAAAACAACTTATGGTCTTTTGTTAGACAAAGCATTAGTCAACATCTCTTGATTTCTGCTATGCAATGTAAGATTCAAACAAAATAACTGTTTCCACACACTTTTTTAGGGAATGGAAAGGGTCTGTAGGAGCATATAACATTCATGTTCAATTACAATTTTGTTCACATCTTGATTTACTTTGGTGCCAAAGAGATACGTGTTGTATGATAGGTAAATTTGCACTGAGCATGCATGAAAATAAATTTTAGTCAGTAACCTGTTACGTCAACATGTTATTACACGGTCCCAGGTAGGGTTGTATTTCACTGTTTTGGATCCCATCTTAAATGTTGGGTTTAGTCCGTATTAGTCTATGTAGTCACGGACACTGCCGGTAGGAAAATAAGTCCTCTTCTACTAGTTCGGACAACATCTAATTTCCTTAACATAGTTGTTAACTGGTCCATAGAATGTATCTCATGACAAGTTATGTTATTAGCTATATTATTTGGTAACTGGCTAATAACTAATTGAATAACATCCAATTCGTTTGGGTTCTCAACTAAATTGCAATAATTTGAATATGTTTTCAACGCAATGCTTTCTAAATCACCATATAGTGAGGCAGCCAAATTAAATAGCAAAATAAATAAACAGGACAATAATCCAGGAGTGATTTTTTTTAAAAAGGTCCACATGCTCAAATAGGCTAATTGTCACTGGACCTTAATTTTAAGCTGTGGTCCTAACGAGTGTACATTGTGCTTCCACTGGGGATTGAACCCAGGATCCGTTAATTATAAGACGAGAGCATTATGCGATGGGAGAGACGATATACAGAAATAACTCCGTCAACCGTATCATTTTATCATAACATAAGATGCGTCCATTTAAGAGGTGGATTACACTATCATTATGCTTGGCCCATGGACGTCCGCAGCATTTTTTCCAGGGAGGGGCAAGCATGGTAATTTGTTCAAGGGGAGGCAAACGAGATATATTCCCCCATAATAGTGCTACCCCCTAAAAAAAGACACTTACTAAAATTGAAGCTATCATGATCCTGCAGCACCTTTCCAATAATTAACATAAATTACTGTGAATGAAATGAAATATGTGTGCAATGTATAAGTTTATGGTAAGACCCATTTTCCAGGGAGTCGTGCCCCCTTGCACCCCCTTTTTCCGGACACCCATGAATTTGCCTGAGATTTAAACTACTTCTTTTACGTACGGATAAAAATGTTTGAGATTTAGATAAAACCACGTCGTTGTTCGCGGAGTTATCTGTTTTGATTAAAAAATGAAGCATTGTGGAGTTGAAATAACTACCTCAACTTTCGATGTGCTATGAAATATTGATACTCTGTTTGTGGAAAGTAATCAAGACTGATTGACTCATTGTTATATTTCAAATCGATTTTCTGTTAGTTTTGACCAATTGTGACGGTAAGGTTGAATGCTAATTAGATGAACGTCATGAAGGGACGAACACAAACACGCAAGGAGACAAAAAACACCAAGAGGATCATCTTGACTGCGGTTACAGGCGCCAGAGACTCATTTGCCTACAAGAATACAGTTTTCAAGGTGTACTATTCAGGAGGGAGGTCGGCATTTGAGTGTGTTCGAAAAGGTCACTTATGGCCAGGCACGTATTTAGAAATTTATTTCGGGGGGGGGGGTGGTCCGAACCAAGTGGTTCAGACATAATAATAACATAAACGTTTAAATTAAAATAATTATGTTACATTAAAATAATCATAATAAATATTAAATTAATATTGCATTGCTTATTATTACATTAATAGCCTATGTAAAAGACGATGTAAGAATAGAGATATAAGATCATGTATTCATTATCTTGCGTGTAGTTGAGATCGCTAAAATTTGTATTAAACCAACTGCTCTGGCAAGGAAATCAGTGCAAATAGATAAAGAATTGAATATTTATTAAATAACAAGAAAGAATGTTAGACCCAGTCGACGAAAATTGAAGTTTCAGATTAATATCTTTGGTCCTGTCATTCAAAGTTCGGCGGAAATAAATAACTCTAGATTATACAGCAAATGCTAAACAAGTAATATATTTTCATTGTTTATTGATAGTACTTAGTGTCTTTCGGGGAGGAGGGGGGTCCGGAACCTTGGGCTTCGCCTCTAAATACGTCCTTGACAGTGCGCTAGGATAGTTTAGCGTCAAGCATTGTTATGCAACAAAAGACTCATTGTACTACGATAGCTTTTGCTTAGACAAACACACACACACACATCAAATTAATGTTATATATAAAAAAATATAAAAACTAAATATTTACTGCCATCAAAAAAATTGAGGCAAATAACCCCGCGATTATACAACAACTGTTAAACAACGCATATTTACATTATTTAATTTTTGTACTTGGTAAGTCTTTCGGGGGGGGGGGATCCGGACCCCCTGGAGCCAACCCATAAATACGTCCTTGCTTACAGCCAAATATGGTAATCTGCAAAAAAGATATGAATTACTGGCTACGATGATTAGGTTTGATGAATTCCTTGTGTCCAAATCGCTTTCTACACAAGGTAAGAGGGAAATCTCGAGTGAGAGAGAGAGTCTAAAAATTCTGGCGCCGTCCCTGCAGCACACAGCCCACTTTGTGCTGTTCCACAGGAATAGCTGTCATCTTATAAAAATATTTTGTTAAATGAAAAATATGAATGAATGAGTAGTAATGATTCCCTTGCAAAATTATTTAATAAAACATTTTTACATAATCGTTCCTGATATGTTGAATTGGTCAACATGTCACGTTTTGAGCTCGATCTGAAAGGAATTTTTAAACATACACATGATGCCTTTCTTTCCTTGGAGATCTTGGTAGAAATATATATGATATTTTGTGGTTGTTGTTTTTCTATATAGAACGTTTAATCATCTCATTTGCTCACACTTCCGTGGTTTCGTCAAATAACGAATTTCTGTAACCAAAATATTGATCAGAGCGCAATGTAGTTTGATGTGAGTGAGCAGTCAGCGCACGTTCAGTTTCGTTGCACAAACGGTGGAATTTGCGAATCAGTCGAATTCCAATTCGTCCTGCTTGTCGTCTACTCGGGATGTTGTTTTTGTAATCTTTCAAAGAAAATACATTAATTTGTGGTGGTGTTTGTTATTAATTAGCACGAGACATACGTTCATGTTACACATGATGTCAAGAAAAAGAATGAAATGATGGAACAATAATCCGGACAATTATACCATTTCAAATTTTCGGCGAATTTTCAAGTCGGTGCGAGAAGGTTTTAATTCTGTTGGGTCTATCTAATTGTTAATGCATGCTTGCAATACGTTCAGATAGCAATGGATTTACAAATGTGTTGGGAGTAGGAGCCAGTGACGGAAATTTACGGTGCCAACTGTCTAGGAAAGACATGCCATCAAGAGGGGAAGATATTCTAAAAGGCTTCAAAGTGTATCCTTTTCGACCATGTATTTTGACATTTTATTTGTACAAGAGTGAAGTTGAAGTAAGTGTATTTAAAGAGTCGTAGAATCATACTGAGAACTTTATGCAGAAATATAATAATAATATGTAGTTTGTGTACATTCTCTGTGAAAATAGGCTGTTCAATGGAAGGTGGAATATTTTCGTTCAATTCGCTGAATAAGTAATTACTCCTGGCGTTTTCTGTTCTTTAATCACTGAAATTTAATTATAATTATAGTTATTTAAATGCTGATTAGAAGTAATTTGTGTGTTGGCGGTAATCAAGGCGGGAACATTCTGTTAGCTTTTAAGAAAATGACATCAAAAAAGAAAAAAACAATGCGAAGATTTATTAATTTATTTAGTTGAAGCTTTGTTGTCAGCCTTATATTTATTTGAAAATAAGGAGCAATTGAAGGTGACGGGAGGGTTCTCCGATTTATTTACTAGAGAATATACTAACCAAATAAGTTTTCCAGATGAAGTATCAGATTTTCTGATGTCCCGGTCACTGTTTAAAATTTGCATATTACGTGTGTAAGGTGTAATATATTGCTTTTCATAATGGCGATATTTCTCCGGAAAGAAGTGAGGAAGCCATGTTTTGTGGAATGTAGCCACTAAGTTGCACTGTCTACAGTGTTGCCACACCGTGAGTTTGTCACTTGAAGAGGACGAGGGTTTCGACCACATGAAAGTAAACCATAGTATCACATTCGTGGATGAGGAAACCGATGCCCACACGAATAGTATTGAGTCTGCATGGAGACACGCAAAGGTAACTTTGAACTCGTATGGAACAAGGAAAATTTTCTTTTCAGGTTATCTTGCAAAATATATCTTTCTTAAAAGGTGCCTGCAATATCAGACCGCACAATAGAATTTTTCCGGCTTGCAGGACAGCTGTACGATCCGTTTAAAAAACGTGATGAGCAGAACGACAGTGACAGTGATAGCGACAACCAGGAAGGAGAGGAACATGTTGAGTGTGGATTTTAAGTGTGCCAACACTGTATCCACCGTTGGATTATAAACACTACAGACTTTGAAGGTAAGCTTAGTGTTATTTGAAGTATGTTTGCCTAACCTAACGTTAGGTGAAATTTTCAAGTTACAGACATGATCGGGAAATGGTAATGTCAGATTCATGTTCAGGAGGCCTCATGTAGAAAGTATACAAAATTTCAAACAAATCTGGGAACACTCTCGTCATCTTCAATTAAGCCGAAAATAATCGGAGGTTAAGTCATTTTTGTACAATTGGACTTGAGCTGTCGTAGTAGGCCTATTATCTAATTGGCCTCACTATTGTAGGACTTGAGCTGTCGTAGTGTTATCTGATTGGCCTCACTATTGTATGTGAGAAAAGGACTGGCAATGGTATACAAGTGTATCCTTTTTGTTGTTGTTGTCTGGTTTAGTAGATGCTGATTTTATCGTCATACATGTGCCGGCTCTATATGATGCAAATTCGCTACATGCTATGAAGGCATAGCCTAATGGATACTTCGGTAAAACTTCGGTATAGTCCCAACACCTCTCACTCGTTTATTTATTCATTTTTAACATTCGTACTTACCTATTCTGCATTGCAAAAGATTCTTCAAGGTGTTACTTTGCTTTTTTCACAAAAATAATTTCAATTTGTGACATGAGGAGTAATTATTATTCTTCCTTTTTTGCACTTCCGTAAGACAATATGGCAAGACATCTTGACTAGCGTGGTAGATCATCAGTGGGTATGCAGTGTTTCCAACCTTGTCAACTGAAAAATCCTCACGAACCATTCACGGATAGCCCCAATTCATGAATAACCCCACAAACCAAAAAATACCCATGAACCATGCATGCGTAGCCCCACAAACCGTTCATGGATAGCCCCACGAACCATTCACGGATAGCCCCACGAACCATGCACAGATAGCCCCACGAACCATGCACGGCAAGGTTAGGTTAGGCAAACATAGTTAAAATTGTCATCTTCTTACAAAAAAATGGCATGGTTGGAAACACAGACAGGGAGTTACGTCATCAAACGTTCGCAACATTTGGTTCACGTAGTGCAAGCAAATTAAAGCAACAGCAATTGTGCGTCGAAGAGATATTTCTGTTGAAAAATGCATGATTTCCCGGTGAAATAGATTCCACAATGAAAGAAAATACCTCCACGAACTTCTAAATGCTACAGAAACTCATTTCCGTAAGTAGTAGCTTGTGTAAAAATGAAGAAATCCGTTGAGACCATACCGATACTTCCTTGTAGAATGACTTTTCTGACCCATGATTTTTGCATACAGCAACTACTTGTCAAATATTGCAGATATACTGCACACTTTCTTCTGCTTTATGTGCAAACATTTATTAATAGGAAGAAATATCTTAGGCCCAAGTTCTGATTTCATCATGGTACACAGACATTTTTTTCATGGTTCGATTTCTGTTTGTCTGTTTACACATACTTTGGAGTTTTAGTTGTTACTTACTGCATCTTTGCTTGCGAATGGTTTTTCACTTCTGTACACTCCTATATGATTCTTCTCTTGTAACCAGCCATTCGTTTACTGCCGTCTTGGTCACAGACTACTGCTTCCGATAGGTTATGTGTGTGGTCGGAAGGGGTTTTGTAGTTAGGTTAGGCGAGTCAGGCTTAGGGCTTTTCATATTCAAATAATGTATCTAAATGCTTTTGTGGTGATGTTAGGTGGGCCAGGTTTAGGGCTTTTAGCATTACAATAATTTCGCTAAATGTTTTCACATCTCATCATGTTGGTGCTGGTTTCAAGCACAACACCCCTTGAAGCCCATGCTCGCAGCAGTCTTATCAAATGTCTTGTTGATGCCAAGCGAGGATATTTGCATAAGGTATTCTTTTACATATTTTTTTCCCCGATGAATAGGACTTTTCAGAATTGCAAACAATACTAATTACTTTCAGAGAGCTACAATTGATGTTCATAATTATTCCACAATTCTACTTTTTCTTACTTTTTTGAATGAAAAATGCCTTGTTAATGAGAAACACTGATGTTTGCATAAGGTACTTTTTATGTCTTGTTTCCACCAATAAATTGCACATTTTGGAACCCCAAAGAGTGGTAATTACTTTAACCAAGGTCCAAATTTACTGTAACAATCATTTCTACAATTTTGCAATACTTCGTCTTTCTCATATGAAACTTTGAAAAAATAAATCATTAAAAATTGAGAACCAATACACACACACGAATGCAACTTTTTTAATCAGAAAATGAAATAAATATATGTATGAGAATGATAACTTCTACAACCTACTTTGCAGAATGAAAATTAGAGATTTACTGCATCCCATGTCCTAAAAACAATGTAAGCTCATTCTAATGAGACAAATATTAATTCACACTCATTTTAAAACTTTGAAATGTTTTCATAATCCCCAACTTTTAAAGCAGAAAAGGAATTTTAAAAAGTGTCATAATCTTTGGAATTTTTTAAAAATCTCTGTATCAATGGTCCTCTAATTGGCGGAACAAAAATAAATGCTGTATGGTCTTGCGACAAATGTGTCATCAGTTAATGTTGAATAATAAAGCATGTACATTAAAAAATAATAATAATCTGTTGCTATCAGAGAAAGAACAGCGATTTTGGCCCTACAGGGGTAAATGTACCATCCTGTTGGTGTCATCTCTTCGTAGCTTATGGAGGTGGGAATGCCAGTTCTTGAAGCATGCTAGCAAAGAGAGTGTCGCACCACCCTGATGCACTTTATATTTGCTTTTCCTCACCCTCTTCTTGGCACATGCAACTTGTGATCTTTGGTAGATGGACCTCCTCCCCCACTCCTAGTTTAGTAAAGTGACACAATCTGTGAAGTGTGAACTTGCATGCCTTTCAAGCAGTTGTGTCTGTGAAAAGACCGGATTGCTGTGTTAGATAGATGTGGACTGCTTGCTACAAATGCAATTGTAACATGGTTCGATTTCGATTTGCACATACTGCGGAGTTTTAGCGATTACATAAGATTTTGTTCAATATATGCTTTCGTAGTTAGGTTAGGCAGGCCAGATTTGGTACTCTTAGCATTAAAATAAAGTCCCTAAATGCATTCTAACATTCTAATTTACTTCTACGTTAATTCCCATTAGTCTAAGATACTTACAGTCACTTGTCAACAGAAAATACATTGTCCATGGGAAGCGCATGTGCATGCGTAAGATAATTTTTAAGATGTTTCTTTCAACATAAATTACTTTTTTTTTTTCCAAAATCGAAACAGTGCTCATTACTTAAACACTTACAGTGCTAATCACTTATATATACGGAGTTCCCGAACTTCTCTAGTGTGCGCATCACATATATATACGGAGTTGAATTGAATATTTATTTAAACGGTCATTTGCCATACATTTACGGAGTTAGCAATCCTGAGTAATGTTTGGACATCATACTTCCTAATACTGCCACTAGAAGGTGGGCAAATGCTCGTAACGGTTCTGTTCGCATCGTTGTTGGATAGTGATATGATTGCTTCCCTTTTCTACAGTGATGGTAATTAGGGGGCCAGTTGCCCCCCAATTTTTGCCACTTTTGCCCCCGCACTTTGCTAAATCTTATCTACAAAGGGAAATATACTGTCTTGGCCCCCCTTAGTTGTGGCACCTTGTCCCCCAGTATTGGGACCCACTGCTTTTCTATGTCAGGCTATATCTTATCAACTTTTTATTTTTAGTACATTTCATATCATTTATGATGAAACGTCCAAGGTAGCCATGTGGTTATAATGTAACATATCATATATCAAAATAAAGAGGAAGAACCAAACTTTTCAACAGTGTGTGATACATATATTTTACATTTTTAGTTTTTTGAGATATGATTTTTTAAAATGTAGTGAAAATGGTCAGCATTCTTGCGACGGAAAGCGACTTAGAGGTCAACACTGTAAGTGTTAAGGAAAGTTCAAATTTTGTGTGACAATGATTGCCAAAATTCTACGATTCTTCCTGCTAGGAGAATTTGAAAAAAATCGTAAAACAATTTAAACTGTTACCAGGAATTGTATTTCAAAAACACTGAGTTCACTGCAAACAATTATTTTTATGCTTTTGTCATTATTATATGTATGAGTAAATTGTATCAGAAGTAATCCTGGTTGAAAAGTAATGACACATTCATATTTTATGTTTTTAATAACATTGCATATTTTTTCTTCGAAAAATTTTCTTTTTTAAAAAGCACATGTTAAAAATTCTAACATTTAATATTCTGTTTTGTAATTCGAGTATGTTGGACCCTGCCATGCATATAAAGTAACAAAAAAGACAGAACTGAAATATCATTTTTGGTTTTGTAGAAATGGTATGTTAATGTCAGTCATGAGGTGCTGGCCACTTAGTTGGCCATCAGGCATCTAAAGGTTAAAGTAAGTTAATTAGCTTTTAAGATGCACTGTAGCATTGTGCCAAAAAGAATAATTTATTTTAATTTCTTCATGTAGTATGCAAGATTGAAGCACAATAATCTAGTTTCCAAGTTAGTTTTTTTTTTTTTAAAAAAAATCAGTTTGTGATGTTACAATCATGAAATTTGTGAAACACTGTGAACTTGTTATGGTGTTTGTAGTGTTCAAGAGATAAAAATAAATTTTACTTATATTTATAATGATTAGAATTCCATGTTTTGTTAAATTTCCTTAACATTGCATAGAAATTGGATGAACCTTCGTGATGCTGATACAGGGAAGATTTTGTGGCAAGGACATGATGATCTGTAAGTATATGTGTGAGTGAAATAGAATTATAGTGTTGAAAACAGCACTAAAATTGCTTGTAGAAAATAAGTGCAAAGCTGGTAATGGTGATAGTGAATTAGGAATGTAACTCTTAACCAGTTATGCATCTGCATGTAGACAATATAGGATACAAAGTACATGGCATTTAAGGCTTGACAAGTTTTGTAAAAGTAAAATAGAATTATCTTGTGTTTCTCTTGGTTGAAGAATATCACAGTAACATTATTCTATTAAATAGTAAACACACTATATAAATATTCTTCTTATTAATGAAAGTAGGCCACCTTTATACCACATGTTTTTTCCTCTACATCGTATTCTATCCGGGCAGTTTTTGCTTGTGACAAATTTTGATTTCATATCAACTTAATACAAATCGACATTTCTTCTTCATAACAGCATTTCACATTATTTATTATTATTTTTTAAAATTTCATTTCTGTATTTTCATTGTCTACGTACACTGTGTAAATTATGTGTAGATTACATTTAGTCACATACATACAGGGTTCCCACATGCATCATATCACTCATCCTCATCAGCACGATTACCGAAAAGAGGAAGAAAAGTAAAATTAAAAAAAAAATCAAATTTTCAATAGTGGTAAAACAAGCTTCTGCAGCAATCCATTTTTTAAATTAATACTCTTCAGAGCCACAGTGGTCTAGTTGGTAGTGCATCTGACTGCCACACGGGAGAACCAGGTTCGATTCCCAGGCAAATTCCAACCTTGTCCCCGCATGAAGCAGCTCTGGGGCTCACCCAGCCTCAAATCAATAGTTACCTGGGGGTATAGATGGCTGAAGCCTCCAAAATTATCGAGATCGAGAATGTGTGGAAAAATAACATTTTTGCCCATACGATAAACTAGTGATACAAAATGTACTGACACCAATATAAAATTACGAATGTTTCTTGATCAACATGAATATTTCATGCACCTATTTAATACATATAACTAAGTCATTGCAATTAGTTTTGCCAACTGCATATTTAAACATATAATGTACAAAAAACCACGACATACGAATCACATGCTTTTTTCCATAAAATAAGAAAAAATGGCAGAATACTGCACTAAATTACATGCTATTTATAAATGTATGTATTTGATAAATTATACATTGATATTCCTATATTGGCCAAGAACTCCTAGAGTACTGTTTAACCTGCCCCATATTAAAGAAGGTGAGGATGGTAAGGCTGTGATGGGTAAAATGTTAAGGCTATTGTAAAATAGTAATGTAATGTGTATTTAGTACTCTGCAAAAATATTAAGGATTCTAGAAATCTCAGGGAAAATATATTTAGAGTTCATGAGGGAACCCTGTCATAGTTGACAGCATGTCACTGCTCTTAGCCAAAGGACTATCAAAACATTGTTATGGGATTAATGACATGAGCTACTGTAAAAGACCTAAGAGAAATTGGCAGACCCTGTACAACAGTTTTAGAAGATAGTGGTACAATTTCATCCATGACACTAAGTTCACCAACTACTTTTAATAATAATAATAATTCCTTTATTCAGCAGGCGAGGTTCAGCCGTAGGCTGCTCTATTAACATTCACTAACTGAGCTTACCTCGACACCAACTTGAATTCCAGGAATTAACCAGGTTGTTCCGTGGCATTGTAAATTCTACATGATAAAAAGATTTTACATGTCAAGATTATTTGGGAAACAGAGAATATTGTTAAAAAGATTAGTTGGTTGTTTATTTTCAATGTCACATGCAGAGCATGCAGTAAGCCATCTGATGATACCGAAGTCAATATTTTTCATCTTGCATGCTATAAACTGGCCAAAATTCAAATGGTCTTGGTGCTTCTTCACATTGTTCATTATTCACCTATTGTTAGTGCTACAGACCGACCTTGTTACAGTCAAAAAGTGTTTTAAATTTATTAAATATTATTCTGTAAACCTCTCTACCTAATTGTTGTGTACAAATCAATACAAATTACAATGTATTGAACTCTAGTGAAATTCATTAGTACATTTTGTATATCTGTAAATTATTCACATGCTTTGTAAGATCTACAAGAACTATTTGTAAATCTTTAGTGTAGAATGTTAATATCAATTCTATTATTCAAAGAAAGTTATTTTAAGCCTTGAACTTTTGGATTTTTTTTTCCAAAACCTGGAATTCTCACTGAATTTTAGCGAGGTCTCTGAGTAGCCACTTTGCTTCTATTGACTTATATATTCAATTCAATTATTCTTTATTGAAGGATGAGGTTCAGCTTGCGGCTGTGCTGAGCTGAAAATCAAGCAGAAGAAATGTTTGAGATCAAATTCTGATAATCAAAAATAAAAGTTGCCTTTACATGTCAATCGTTCATGTGCAAAACAGATGTTGGAAAGCTCTTCCATATCTCAGTCTGATGCATTTATCATTTATGCAGAACCACCATGAAATTAAATCAGACAACCAATGTGTCACAAAATTGTCAAGAGAAATGTTTGTAAATGTGTGTGAGAATGAAGTGCCACACTTTTTTTTGTTTTATAGATCTGTTCCTGAGGTAGAACATGAAGCCCGGGTACCAAAGAAAATTTTGAAGTGCCGTGCAGTGTCCAGAGAAATCAATTTTTCGTCCGTAGAACCGATGGAAAAATTCCGTTTGGAGCAAAAAATATTGTTTAAGGTTTGTTGTGTTGTTTTAAAAATTCCACTTGATAACAAAGTCCATTGTTTATAAAGAAATTGAAATTTATACTGTTTATGTGTTAGTTTCATGATAGTTATGTATGACCTCTGTAATCCAGGATTCCTGTTGCAGTTGAATCCCAGACAAGATATGTGTTTGTCCTCATATGCATCATCGATTTTCAGTTCAAACTTATGTTTCTATGTTTACATGTGGTTAATAAATTTTTATGAAATAAATGCAGAAAGTTTATTTGGATTCTTAGGATCTTGTGAGCTTAATTTTCAAGCAAACCTTTGCTAATTCTTAATTTCAAAGTTTTTCTTTGATTACTGAAGAAGTGTAAATCAAGACACAGAACAAGCTTTATCTCATGTGGTTTTCTGGATGTAATTATGGATTTTACACATGCAAACAAGTAGTGTAAATAAGACAACTTCTGGCCAACCTTCTGTCTAATTCTAAGGATTTAACTAAATAACATCAATTCTTGCCTCCATTTTGACTCTTTCCAACCATGTTTGAGACAAAAATAAAGTGGAGGCATTCTGCAACGTGTTTACTTGTCCCATGCATATTTGTATATTTTTTCTTTCTCAATATAAGCTTGGAGTATCCTGGTCGTGCAATATGGAAAGTTCAATTTAAGAGTTAATTATTTCTTTGGGCTTTATAATAATTCAATAGTTTGTTATGAGTTACGCAGTTTTTTTATTTTGCATATTATCTTTTCCAGGGACGTTGTCTGGAGGAATGGTTCTTTGAATTTGGTTTTGTCATACCAAACTCAACAAACACGTGGCAGTCACTGATCGAAGCGGCACCAGAGTCTCAGATGATGCCAGCAAATGTGTTAAAGTAAGAACATGTTAATACATATTTCCATATGCACCTTAAACATGTTCTTTTCCTTCTCAATATTTGGTAGTAATCACTAGGTTCAGATTTTTGCCTCTGCCTATTTTATTCCTTTGTAGTAAAATGTAGCCTTTAATGTTTTAAGTTCGTTTTATGG